>NC_092387.1:10252114-10560715 GCF_030028105.1 Mobula birostris | reverse complement strand
TTGTAATAACATTTCATATTTATCATTTAGACATCACCCTGGATTTCCTTCTAGTTCTCTCTTTACAGTCCCGCTTGGTGGCGCAATAATATCAGCACCGGACTCTGGAGCAAAGGTTCCCGAGTTCGAATCCAAGTCAGGTTGAGCATCGAGCTAGCAACTCGGCCTTGTAAAAACAAGAATAGCTTGCTATGAAAACACCATCATGACAGTGCCCCAATAACTCCACTGCTGAGTTAAGGGCTATTCTTCTTCTTCTTCTCTCTTTACAAGCCGCATTCTGTGTATCCTGGTCCTCAACATCTGCTCTTGGTTCACTGCTACATGCCTTCCACTTAAACCAACAGATGATCAAAGCTAAATATTTTGGCATCACATCAGGAGTACATGTATTAGTTGGGGTCAAAAGACCTTTAACATTCTGGTGACCATCGTGGTTTAAGGGCTTCAGTAAAGTTGGAGGACAAGTGGATCAGAATGCACTGGAGAGTTGTTAGTGGAGCAAAAGAGGATGAGAGGACATTTGACAGCAATAAACTGTGGTGACTTAATCAGAATAATTTACCGAATATTGTTGCCATTAATAGTTGGTTCAATCACAAGGAGTGATTGATTTAAAATGTTGGGGAAAATATCCAAGGGAATTATAAAGAAAAAAAATTAAATGGAATGCAAGTATCATTTGGAATTTCTTATGTGTTGGGGTGACTGGAACTGAAATGGACAAGACTTAAGAGAATATTATTGCAAGGCCTTGGGGTGGGGGGAAGATGAAACAGAAGAGACACACTATCCTCTTCCAGGAGCTGTGTGATTCTATTCCAATAAGTGTGAATATCCCCCACCAATCCTTCATGAGCTGGTAGAGTTTCCTAATGAAAAAGAACCCAAGGCAACACTAAATGCAGAAAAAATGAAGACAGAATGACAGAAGAAATGCGTAGAACTTGGGAAGGAAGTCATAAAAACTACAAAAGCCAAAGAGGAATAGCTCATCCCACTTCACCTTCTGGGATGAAGAAGCCAACGCACTGAATTGAAAAAAGGCTGCACAGTGTTATAATTTCAGCCAGCTCTATCATGGGCACTAGCCTCCTCCACCATCTTCAAAAAATGATGCCTCAAGAAGGCAACTTCCATCATTAAGGACCCTTAGCATTCAGGACATATCTTCTTCTCATTATTCCCATCAGAGAGAAGGTACAGGAGCCTGAAGACAGATACTCAATGTTTTAAGAGTAGCTTCTTCCTCTTCGCCATCAGGATTCTATACGATCCATGAACCTATGAATATTACCTCATTTTTTTTCCCTTTTTGCACTACTTGTTTATTTGTTTTGTACTTTCTGTTAAAACTTGAGTGTTTTTAAAATGGTGACTGGTAGAATCTGGGGGGAGGTGATGAAAATGTGGAGAAGGAATAGATAAGTGTAGTCTCATGTAAATGCATGCTTGATGGTTAGTTGAAGGGCCTGTTTCTGTTTTTTTCTCTCTCTCTCTCTCCCCGCCCCCCACCCCGACCGGCACAATGACACAGTTGGCAGCTTACGGACCCGAGTTCAATCCTGACCCTAGTAACAGTCAGTGTTGAGTTTACAAATTCTCCCTATGACTGTGTGGGTTTCTTCCAGGTACACCAGCTTCCTCTCACATTCCTAAGATATCTGGGGGAGGAGGCGGGAATGTGGGAAAGTTAATTGGCCACTGTAAACTGCCCCAGTATTAATTTTTATTTGGAGATACAGTGCAGAATAGGTCCAATGAGCTGCACCACCTAGCAACCTAGTCTCATTCCTAATTACAGAATTTGGTTCTTTAAAGCTGTTGTAGCCCTGTTTGGGGGGGGGGGGGGCGTAGAGAAGGTAGTGGAGGCAAGCTCCCTCTACCTATTAAATGATCACAAAGGCATGCGTCTCAAATATCCTCTGAAAATCAAGTCCAGCTCTTGGACTTGACGTGTGGCTTAACTATTAAGCCTGGCAAAACCGTTTCTACTGACCAGAGAAGGGGCAAAGGCAGGTTGCTGACGCCTTTAAAATCAGTTGCTTTGGGTAGATGGGGCTCATCAGCTATGGTTAACAGCTCATCAAGGAGCTCAAACCTCTGTTACCTTGTGCTATATGCACTCATGGAGAAGGCTTTATTAGTAAACCCACGGAAAAGTCCAGAGCTGGAGTCCTTAACACAGTCCTACGTTGAGTTCAGCACTGATTGGCATCTCCTGCAACAGTGTCGATGCCAAACTGCATTGGTCTCTGCCGTTTCTTTGGATTCATCAGCTGTGTGGAGAGGTGGAGCCTGCTGCAGGGGCCACAAGGGAATCACATAGACAACTAGTACACAACCTCCATGGTCCACCCTGACCTATGTGAATCATAGAGCAGTTTACAATAACCAATTAACCTACTAACCAGTATGTCTTTGTATGTAAGGGGTAGATCTGAGGGTGACAGAACAAAATACATGGAGTATAAACCGTGATGAATGTCTATCTCTACTGCCTGTTACACCGCTGGTGATTCGGGTAGCAATGAAGGTCCTCCATCTCTGACGGTGTTCAGGGCATCATTCAATGTGTCAGTAGCTTGGTTTTCACTACTGTCGATTATGCAACTTCTGGGTGGATACTCAGTAATACTGTCACACTCAGATGTAGAAGGATTCTTCATTGCCATTTCTCTAACAAGTTTTGTTTTCCCAGTCAGGGTTCTTAGCCCTGAGCTGAACCACCAAACCTGGAGAACCAATGGACCACTCTTAGTCTGGCCTCTACCCTTTGACCTGTTTGGCATGGGTGATCCTACCAAGAGCCAAAGCATAAAACCCTGACTCCAGCCAAAATAGCTCTCCAGGTCATTGAAGCACAAAAGCCTCCAAACCCCACAACAAGTTTGTGGTCCTCTTGGAGGTGCAATTAGTATAGGGCTAGTGTAAACTGTACTTGATAATTGGCGTAGATGTACATTTTAGGTACAATGACGTATGACTATCTCAGACTTACAAATAAACATGCAGAAGTGCATCACTTCTGGGATATGAACATTGATGCAAGATCAGCAATGCACAATTTCAAAAACTCCAATGAACCATTTCATTTGCCATGCTATTTCACAGGATATCACACATGAACAGGGAGGATATTTGTCTACCCTCATACAGGTTTCGCATGCTTGGTGCTTTTAAACCTGAGTTCCATTATTTTGCATTTATAAAAAACTGATGAAAGGAGGTTTAAAATAAAGTTACAAGAGACTACAGATACTGAAACCTGGAGCAACAAACAAGATGCTGGAGGAACTCAACAGGTCGGGAAGTATCTGTGGAGGGGAATCAACAGTCGACGTTTCGGATTGACCCTTTCATCTGGATCATTCATCTCAGTCCAGAGAGAAGGTCTCACCTCAAAACAACGACACTCCATATCCTTCCACAGACACTGAGATCACCCAGCATCCTTTTGGTTCTTGCAAGAGATTTAAAACAGTGAAGGAAGATCTTCAATAAAATGAAAACAACAGGAATTCTGCAGATGCTGGAAATTCAAGCAACACATATCAAAGTTGCTGGTGAACGCAGTAGGCCAGGCAGCATCTGTAGGAAGAGGTGCAGTCGACGTTTCAGGCCGAGACCCTTCGTCAGGTCAATAAAATGATACTGTTTAAGTTATCCTTTGTACCCTTATACCTTTCCCTTTTCAGAATTAAATATTTTAAATGGAATATTTCGTTGTTTCCTTGAAATGATGTATCCTAAAGAAATAGTACATACCTTATTTTTGCTGAAAATATTTTTTCGTTTGAAAGAAAACAGGATGACATCAGAGAAGTCAGCAGGATGCTTCACATGTATATCCTCTGCCCGATACTGCAGAACTCTTGAGGTTTTATTAATGATCCAGTATGGGCTGTAAACAGACAAAACCAGAAGGCCACTAACTTTCCCAACATGTATAAGCAAATCAATGCTCATGCCAATTTCATCAGTGAAGCACACTGGGAAAAACTCAGGCAGCCCATCTTCAATTTTAACACGGCCAATCCAGTTCCTGCCTTGATATTTAACGAGCCCTAGTTCCAAGATTTCCCCTCTGATTCTGCAGCACAGTATATCTGCTGAGCATCCTTCAGCTAGTTCATAAGTTTCAGCAGTAGCCTGTAGTGAAAAAAAAACATGGATAAGTGCAAGTTCAAATCTTTTCAGAGAAAAAATAACCTTAAAGGCAGTTGCTGCTACATTTTGGAAGAAAAATTCAAGAGAATTTCAAGAAGGTGCGAGAGCACCAGGGCCAAAAGGTACATTTTCTCAGAAGTGGCAGAAATAAATGAATTAAAATGTGGATTCCAAGAAATTATAAACAAGAGACAAGGAATACAAAAGCAAATTAGTTAATCTAACTCAGAAAATAGGAGTAAGCCATCATTACTAGCCTGCTCTGCTATATAACAAGATCAGATCAGGGCTGATCAACCACTGCAATACCACATTCTCACCATCTTCCTGTACTCCCTGATATTCACCCATCTTAAACATTCAGACTAAAGCTATGCTAACAAGCCGACAAAAAGAAGAAAGTTTTTATTTTCATGAGATGTATTCACCTCTAACATATAAGTGAGACGATATGGCAGAAGATTCTTGATAGTAACTGTGGGGCGGAGATGAATGATGTAGGCTGGATCCCACTCCTCTTCACCATGGCTATTAATGAAGTTCAGTTCATCAGGAATAGCAATGGTATTTATTATGAGTGGTAAACAGCCTATGTCACTTGAAGGACATTGCAGTGTACATTGGATTTCTGAGCTCCTGTGAAGTTCTTCCTTCCATGTAATATATGTTGTTGATGCTTTGAATTTATTCCCCACTTCTCCCGATGGTTTTAAAAACAAGTGGTCTCTAAAACAAAACACATGACTTAATACTTCATACAATGTAGCAAAATTTATGCACCTTACGCTGTCTCTAGCTTGAGAGGAAAAATAAAGTTCTGCTAAGTAAACAAGCTGCATATTCTTAGTATTCTCAGGGCTCCAGATGTTAATGTTTCACGTTATAACACAATACCTAACATATAATGGACATAAATAACAGTAGTTTTTAAAAAAAACATTTGGATTGAAGTTTCAGAGGAATATGGGAAAAGCATGGGCAAATGGGAACAGTTTACTCGGCACCATGGCCAACATGAACGAGTTAAACCAAAGAACCTGCTTCTCTGCTGAATTACTTTGTGATGCTGATCTATACATCCATCCCATTTCCAACCTGGAGATTCACTCATCATCCCTGACTGCCTCCAGCTCCCTCAGTCCACCAATCATTGATGGCTCCTGCCTCAGCATTCCCCCTCTTCTCTTTATATTGTCCATTTTCCCTCTCCACAATTAATCCTGATGCAGGGCTTTGACCTGAAAAGTTGAGAATTCCTTCCTCCACTCCCGCATTTGCTCCTCAAACTGCTGAGTTCACCCAGCATATTGTTTGTTGCTAATTTAGAGCAACATGCACAAAATGCTGGAGGAACTTAAATCAGCTAACATCAATAGAGAGGAATAAACAGTCGATGGATCGGGCCAAGACCCTTCATAAGAGCTGGAAAGGAAGGGGGAAGAAGCCAAAATAAAGTGGTGGGAGAAGGGGAAGGAGTACAAGCTGGAAGGTGATAGGTGTACCCAGGTGAGGGGGAAGGTAGGTGGCTGTGGGAGGGGGGGATGAAGTGAGAATTAGGGAGGAGATAGGTAGAAAAGGTAAAGAGCTTAAGGAGGAATCTGATAGGAGACGAGCGTGGACCAAGGAAGAAAGGGAAGAGGGGCATTGGAGGGAGTTGAGGAGAAGAGAAGGAGTAAGAGGGGAGCCAGAATGGGACATGCAAAAAGACAGAATGGGGAGGGGGGAGGAATTACTGGAAGTTAGAGCAACCAATGTTCATGCCATCAGGTTGGAGAATATCCAGATTGAACAGGTGTTCCTCCTCTAACCTGAGAATGGCCTCATTATGGCAACAGAGGTAGCCATGGACTAACACATCAGAATGGGAATGGAAAGTAGAATTAAAATAGGTAGCCACCAGAAAATCCCACCTGTTATGGCAGGCAGAGCAAAGGACCTCAATGAAGTGGATTCCAAACTATGTTAAGTCTCACCAATGAAGAGGAAGCCACAAGGGGAGAATTGGATACAGCAGATGACCCTGACAGACATGCAGGTGAAGTGTTGCCTTACCTGGAAGGACTATTTGATGCCATGAATGATAGTGAAGATGAGGTGAAGGAGCAGATGCAGGATTAAATACCAGGAGGGAGATCACTGAGGAGAGACAAATGGACAAGGGAATCAAGGGAGAGCAATCCCTACTGAAAGCAGAAAATGGGGGAGAGGAAAAGATGTGTTTAGTGGTAAAATCCAATTAAAGATGACACAATTACAAGAATGATGGCCAGTGTGGGGTGGTAAGTAAGGACGAGGGGAACTCTATCCCTGTTATGGAGATGGGACAATGGGGTGAGCACGGATGTCCGGGAAATAGAGGAGACAGGTATTAAAGACGGACCAAGTAAATTTGAGGACAGGGTGGAAGTTATAGGCAAAGTTGATGAAACTGATGAGCTCAGCATGGGTTCAGGAATCAGTACTAATGCAGTTGTCAATGTAATGCAGAAAGAGTTGGGGAGGATTATCAGTAAAGGCTTTGAACATGGACTGTTCCACATAGCCGATGAGAAAGCAGACTTAGCTAGGGCCCATGTAAGTGCCCATGGCTACACCCTGGGTGTGGAGAAACTAAGAGGAGTCGTTGAAAGAGAAATTGTTGAGTATGAGAATCGGTTCTGTCAGAGAGAGAAAGGTGGTGGTGGAGGGGAATGGGAACAGGTCAGGTCTGTTGTCCAGAAAGAAGCAGAGAGCTTTACCGACTTCCTGATCGGTGATAGAAGTAAGTAGGGTCTGGACATCCAGTCAAAATCAGGTGATCAGGGCCAGGGAGCTGCAATTTGTTGAAGAGATCAGGAACACGTGAAGTGTCACGCATATAGGTTGGAAGGGAGTAAACCAAGGGAAATAAAATAGAGTCTAGGTATGCAGATACGAGTTCAGTGGGGCAAGAGCAGGCAGAAACAATGGGCCCACTTGGTCAGTCAGGTTTGTGGATCTTGTGTTGGAGAAAGAAACGAGCAGTACACGGGAAAGGAACTATGAGGTTGGTGGCAGTGAATGAGAGATTGATGATGGTGACAATGGCCTGATGCTCCTGAGTGGGGTCTTTTTCAACAGGTAAGAATGAGGAAGTGTCTTCTCCTTCTCCTATTAACCACTCTCCTCCCTTTTCAGATTCCTTCTTCTTCAGCGTTTTACCCTTTCCACCTGTCATCTCCCAGCTAACTTCATCCCTCCCTCTCCTAGCCACCCACCTTCACCCTCACTTGGTTTCACTTAACATCTGCCAGCTTGTACTCTTTCCCCTCCCCCAACATTCTTATTCTGGCTTCTTTTCCTTTCCTTTCCAGTTCTGATGAAGGATATCAGCTCGAAATGTCGATCATTTATTCCTTTCCATAGATATTGCCTAACCTGCTAAGTTCCTCCAGTATTTTGAGTGTGTTAGTCTGGATTTCCAGCATCCACAAAATCTCTTGTCTTCATTAGTGCTAATATATCCCATTTTAGTTTTTGCCTGTTAGTTTGTTTGTTAACACAGACACGCACACTTCAGGTGCATTGAATCTTAGATCAGGCAGCTGGAAGGCCAAAGACAACAGAAAACATCTGCCCTCCCCACCAATTTGTATTAAAGGTAGGAAACCAAGTACATTCTTAATTTCTCAAATACTAAATAAACATATACTATTGTGAAAACTTTCTGTCAATATAACCTGAAATACAATACTTATGATTAGTTTAGGATCAATTATGAATTAGAATAATAATATTTTGTTGCACTGCTTTGGGGATCCATGATCAACTGATTACTGACGAGTTAGTCTTTCATAAAGCATTTGACAAGGACCTACATAGTAGGTTGATTAGGAAGATAAGGATGCACAGAATCCATGGCAAATTAGTAAACAGAATGGGTAATTTGAAAAGAAATCTGAAACCAGTAATATTCAGTGGGATCAGCGCAGTTGTTTGTGATATACAGTGATTCTACAGATACATTCAGAGCAAAAGGATTGCAAGGCACAAAACTGTTTCTCTGGAAGATCAGAGTGGAAATCCGTGCATAGAGCCAAAAGAGATGGGGGAGTCATTAAATGGATTTTTTACATCTGTATTTACTCGAGTTATGGGCATAGACTCTATAGAAGTGAGGCAAAGCAGTACCGACACCCTTGACCCTGTATAGATTACAGAGGAGCTGGTGGTCGCTGTCTTGAGGCAAATTAGGGTGGATAAATCCCCAGGGCCTGACAAGGTGTTCCTTGGTCCCTGTGGGAGGCAAGTGCAGAAATTGCAGGGACCCTAGCAGAGATATTTAAATCATCTTTAGCGACAGTTAAGGTATCAGAGAACTGGAGGATAGTTGATGTTGTTCCACTGTTTAAGAAAGGCTCTGAGAAAAAAAAACAGGAAATTACAGCTAAGTGAGCATAACATCAGTAGTGGGAAAGTTATTGGAAGGTATTCTAAGGGACCAGACATATGAGTATTTGGATAAACAGGGACTGATTAGGATAGTCAGCATGGCTTTGTGCGTGTTGGTCACGTCTAACCACTCTTATAGTTTTTCAAGGAAGTTACCAGTAAAGTTGATAAAGGCAAGGCAGTGAATGCTGTCTACATGGACTTTAGTAAGTTATTTGACAAGGTTCTGGATGGGAGGTTGGTCAAGAAGGTTCAGTCACTTGTCATTCAGGTTGAGGTAGCAAATTGGATTAGACAATGGCTTTGTGGGAGAAGCCAGAGAGGGATAGTAAATGGTTGTCTCTCTGACTGCAGACATGTGATTAGTGGAGTGCCACAGGGATCGGTTCTGGGTCCATTGTTGATTGACATCTATATCAACGATCTGGATGGTAATGTGGTTAACTGGATCACCAGATTTGTGGATGACACCAAGAATAGGGATGTAATGGACAGTCAGAAAGACTATCAGAGCTGGTGGCAGGATCTGGACCACCTGGCAAAATAGAGTGGGAAAAAAAAAATCCCAGATAAAATTAAATGCAGGCAAGTGTGAGGTGTTGCACTTTGGGAGGACCAACAAGGGCAGGTCTTACACAGTGAACAGTAGACACTGAGGAGTACGGTGGAACAAAAGGAACTGGGAATACAAGTCCATGATTCATTGAAGGTGGCATCACGGGCAGAAAGAGTCGTAAAGAAAGCTTTTGGAACATTGGCCTTCACAGATCAAAGTGTGTACAGGAGATAGGATATTCTGTTGACATTGTTTTAGACATCGGTGGGGCCTAATTTAGAGTATTATGTGCAGTTTTGCTCACCTACCTACAGGAAAGATGTAAATAAGGTTGAAAGAGTACAGAGAAAATTTACAAAGATGCTGCTGGGACTGGAGGACCTGAGTCATAAGGAAAGATTGAACAGGTTAGGACTGTAATCCTTGGAATGTAGAAGATTGAGAGGAGATTTGATAGAGCTATACAAAATTATGAGGGGTATAGATAAGGTAAATGCAAGCAGGCTTTATCCATTGACGTTGGGTGGGACTATAACTATGACATGGTTTGAACAGGTACATATGGATGGCAGGGGTATGGAGGGCTATGGTCCAGGTGCAGGTTGATGGGTATAAGCAGATTAAATAGTGCAGCACAGACTAGATGAATCGAAGGGCCTGTTTCTCTGCTTTAATTTTCTATAACTCTATATCCATATATACAGTGCCTATAAAAAGTATTCACCCCCCCCCCTTCACCTTTTATTATATTACAACATTGAATCACAGTGGATTTAATTTGGCTTTTTTAACACTGATCAACAGAAAAAGGCTCTTTTGTGTCAAAGTGAAAACAAATCTCTACAAAGTGATCTAAATTAATTACAATATTAAACACAAAATAATTGATTGCATTAGTATTCACTCCTTCAAGTCAGTATTTAGTAGATACATCTTTGGCAGCAATTACAGGCTCGAGTCTGTGTGGATAGGTCTTTGCACATCCGGACACTGTAATTTTTCCCCCATTTCACTTTACAAAACTGCTCAAGATCTGTCAGATTGCATGGGGATCATGAGTGAACAATCCTTTTCAAGTCCAGCCACAAATTCTCAATCGGATTGAGGTCTAGACTCTGACTTGGCCAGACCAGGACATTAATTTTATTGTTTTTAAGCCATTCCTGTGTAGCTTTGGTTTTATGCTTGGTGTCATTGTCTTTGTGGAAAACAATTCTTCTCCCAAGTCACAGTTCTTTTGCAGACTGCATCAGGTTTTCCTCCAGGATTTCCCTATATTTTGCTGCATTCATTTTACCCTCTACCTTCACAAGCCTTGCAGGGCCTGCTGCAGTGAAGCATCATAACAGCATGATGCAGCCACCATCATGCTTCACGGTAGGGATAGTGTGTTTTTAATGAAGTGCAGTGTTTGGATTATGCCAAACATCGCATTTAGTCTGATGGCTAAAAAGCTCAATTTTGGTTTCATCAGACCATAGAACCTTCTTCCAGCTGACTTCAGAATCTCCCACACTCCTTCTGGAAAACCCGAGCCAAAACTTAAGTGAATTTTTTTCAACAGTGGCTTTCTCTTTGCCACTCTCCCATAATGTTGCAACTGGTGTAGCACCCAGGCAACAGTTGTATGTGCAGTCTCTTCCACCTCAGTCACTGAAGCTTGTAACTCCTCCAGAGTTGCCCTAGGTCTCTTAGTGGCCTCCCTCACTAGTCCCCTTCTTGCACAGTCACTCAGTTTTTGAGGACAGCCTACTGCAGGCAGATTTACAGCTGTGCCATGCTCTTGCTATTTCTTGATGGTTGACTAATTTTCAGAATTCCAAACCTTTTATACTTCAACGTGGAACCAGACAAGATTGTCCCTTGAGCCCTTTGCTCTTTGATCTGGCCTTAGAACCCTTAGCCATTGCTTTTCGAGAATCTAATGATATTATTGGTATTTTAAGGAGAGGTACTATCCATAAAATTTCACTTTATGTTGATGAGCTATTGCTTTTTATTTCTAATGTCGAGACTTCATTATCTCCTGCACTTTCTTTACTCTTGCTTTAGCCAGTTTTCAGGATATAAACTGAATTTACATCAGAGTGAATTTTTTCCTTTGAATAATTTGGTATCAATTAATACTAACCTTCCTTTTAAAATTGTAAGAAATCAATTTACCTATTTGGGTGTAACAATTACTAAGAATTATAAACACCTACTTAAAGAAAATTTTCTTACCCTTCTGAATTACGTAAAAAGGGCACTATCAAAATGGTCGCCCCTTTCATTATCATTGATTGGCCGAATTAACTCTATTAAAATGAATATTTTACCTAAATTTATATACCTTTTTCAGGCCTCACACGTTTTTATTCCTAAATCCGTTTTTGACTCTCTTGATTTTATTATATCTTCTTATATATGGAAAAATAAACATTCTCGACTAAATAAATTTCATCTTCAAAAAGCTAAAAAGAATGGAGGTTTAGCTTTACCAAATTTTAGGTTTTATTATTGGGCAGTCAATATACAAACTATTACGTTTTAACCGTGAGGACTGTCCAATATGGGTTCCTTTAGAAGCTAACTCTGTTAATAAATTTTCTATCATTTCTCTTCTTGAATCCTCACTATCTTTATCCTTAAGTAAATTAACTGATAACTTGGTAGTTAAACGTACTTTGAGGATCTGGGTACAATTTAGAAAATATTTTGGTTTAATGGGATTTTCTCTTTCAAGTCCCATTTTTTCTAATTATTTTTTTAAACCCTCTATGACCGATCCAGTTTTTAAAGATTGGGTATTAAATGCTTCCAGGATTTGTTTGTTCAAGGAAGTCTCCTTTCGTTTGAGCAACTGTCAGCTAAATATAGCTTACCAAAAACCCACTTTTTCCGATATCTACAAATTAGAGACTTACTGCGTTCTCAATTATATACGCTTCCTAATAGTTCCGATACGGACTTATTAGATGTAATTTCTAATTTGAAACCCTTTCTGAGTGGTTCAATATCCAATATTTATAGTATGTTGTTAGGAATGAGAAATTCTCCTTTAGACAAAATTAAAAATCTCTGGGAACAAGATTTACAGACTTCAATTTCTGAGGAAACTTGGAATGAAATTTTTAAATTGGTTAACACTTCTTTGTTATGTGCCTGCCACTCCCTCCTACAATTTAAAGTGGCCCATAGGGCTCATATGACTGAGGATAAGCTATCTCGTTTTTATTCGGATATATCTCCCTTTTGTGATAGATGTAACAATGGAGAAGCTTCATTAATTCACATGTTTTGGACATGTCCGAGTCTTGAAAGATATTGGAAGGAAGTATTCCAAACTTTCTCGGTACTTTTTGAGGTAAATTTTAAGCCTGACCCTTTGACGGCCCTATTCGGTATTGTTGGAGGAAAAGGTATTATTTTGGAGACATCTGATTTGCACATTTTGGCGTTCACTTCCGTTACAGCTAGGAGGGCGATCTTGTTTAAATGGAAGGATGTCGTTCCGCCTACTCACGCTCAACGGTTACGTGATGTTATGTCATGCTTCAATTTAGAGAAGATCCGTTGTTCAATTTTTAAATCTAGCCAAGACTTTCAAACACTGTGGGGACCATTTTTGAACTATTTTCAAAACCTTTGACTTGCTGTTAAAGTACGTATGGTGGCTAATAACATATTTCACTTTATAATAAGGATTTTTTTTTTCTTTTTTCTTTCTTTACCAAACAGCTTTGATCTTGGTAGTGGGTTTAGATTTTTTTTCTGTATAATAAAATTATTACATTTCAATATTACGATTTAATTTAATTTACATGAATATAGGGTAATGTGATTGCAAGTGTGATTCTAATATAATGTATTTGGTATTTTTTATCATTTTGATTTATAATATATCTTATACTCTGTATTCTTATATGTAGAAACTAATAAAAATATCGAAAGAGATGGTTGACTTAACTGTACTCCAAAAGATATTCAGTGACTTGAAAATTTTCTTGTATCTATTATCCTGACTTGTGCTTTTTGCGGAGTTGCTTGGAGTGTTTGTTTGTCTTCATGGTGTAGTTTTTGCCAGGATACTGACTCACCAGCAGTTGGATCTTCCAGATTCAGTTTTATTTTTACTACAATCAATTGAAACACCTTGACTGCACAAGGTGATCTCCATTTAACTAATTATGTAACTTCTAAAAGTAATTGCTACACCAGGGAGATTTGGCGTGTCAGATTAAAGAGGGATGAATATTTATGCAATCAATTATTTTGTGTTTTATATTTGTAAGTAATTTAGATCACTTTGTAGAGATCTGTTTTCACTTTGACACGGAAGACTCTTTTTCTGTTGATCAGTGTCAAAAAAGCAAAATAAAATCCACTGTAGTTCAAAGTTGTAAAACAATAAAGCACTTTGGGGGGGGGGATTCTTACAGGCACTGTATGAGAGTCGGTTAGTAAATTTGCAGATGTGCTCGATATTTGTAGAGTTGTGGACAGTGAAAGTGGTTGTCAAAGGATACACCAGGATTCAAATTAAATAGTAGGGACTGGGTTCAACAGCTTGTAAAATAAGGGATAAAGTAAAAGGGAAGGAAAGGGCAAGAGAGATTATGGAAGTCTATAGAATAAAGTACAAGACAAAAGTTCAAAAAAGGATAACAATTTAACTTCAAGCAACATGGAGACAAAATTAAAAATGAATTAAGGACTGATGGTGTTATATTTGAATGCAAGCAATATATGGAATAAGGTAGATGATCTTATAGCTCAGTTAGAAATTGGTAGGTATGATGTTGTGGGCATGTTGTGTTTGAAGGAAAGTCACAGCTGGAACTTAACATCCAAGGATACACACTGTATGAAAAGGACAGGCAGGTGTCCAGAGGGCTTTGTTGGTTAAAAATAAAATCAAATCCTTAGAAAGAAGTGACACAGGAACAGAAGATGTAGAACCTTCTGGGTAGCATTGAGAAATTGCAAGGGTAAATAGACCCTGATGGAAGTTATGTACAGTCTTATGAACAATAGCCAGGACGAGTTGTACAAATTATACTGAGAGATAGTAAAGGCATGTAAAAAGAGCAATGTTACGACGGTCATGAGGAATTTCAATACGCAGGTACATTGAGAAAAATCAGGTTGGTGCTCAGCCCCAAGAGAAATAATCTGTAAGATGCCTATGAGATGGCATTTTAGAGTAGCTTGTGGTTAAGTTCACTAAAGAAAAGACAATTCTGGATTGTGTTGTGCAATTAATCTGATTTGATTAGGGAGCTTAAGGTAAAGAAACCCTTTGGAGGCAGTGATCATAATATGATACAATTCACCCAGTAATTTGAGAGGGAGAAGCTAAAATCAGTATTATAATGGAGTAAAGGGAATTACAGAGGCATAAGGAAGGAACTCGCCAAAGTTGACTGGAAGGGGACACTAGCAGATATGATGGCAGAACAGCAATGGCAAGATTTTCTGGAAGCAATTCAGAAGGTGTAGGATAGATACACCCCAAAGAAGAAGCATTTCAAAGAGAGAGCACTCAGTATAACAAAAACCAGTGGGAAGCTTTTGGAAACCAATAGAAGGCAACAAAAAACAACAAGGAAAGAAATTATAAAATATGAAGATAAGTTAGCCAATAATATAAAAGACAATACCAAAAGTTTTATTCAGATATACAAGGAGTAGAAGAGTGGATATTAGACCACTGGAAAATGATGCAGGAGAGGTAATAATGAGGGCTAAAGAAATGGTGGACAAACTGAATAAGTATTTTGCATCAGCCTTCACTAAAGCAGACACCAGTGGAATACCAGAAATTCGATTGTGTCGGGGGCAGAAGTGAATGTAGTCGCTATTACTATGAAGGCGCTTGGGAAGCTCAAAGCCTTGAGTTGGATAGGTCACCTGAACAAGATGGACTTCTGCTAGGGTTCCAAAGAAAAAAAAAGGTCGTGGAAGAGATTGTGGAAGCATTAGTAGTGATCTTTCAAGAATCATTAAGTTCTGGAAAGGTTCTGGAGGACTGGAAGATCACAAAAATAATTCCACTCTTTAAGGGAGGGAGGTAGGAGAAAGGAAAGTATAGGCCAGTTAGTCTGACTTTAGTGCAAAATCAGACTCTATTATTAAGAATGACGTTTTGGGGTGCTTGGAGACACATGATAAAATAAGCCAAAGTCAGGAGAAATCTTGCCTGATAAATCTGTTGGACTTCTTTAAGAAATAACAAGCAGGATTCAAAAAGGGAAGTGAGTTTATGTTGTTTACTTGGATTTTCAGAAGGCCTTTGACAAGGTGCCACACTTGAGGCTGCTAAACAAAATAACAGCCCATGGTATTACAGGAAAGATACAAGCATGGATAGAAGATTGGCTGATTGGCAGGAATTAAAGAGTGAGAATAAAGTGGGTCTTTTCTAGTTGGTGCTGGTGAATAGTAGTGTTCCGCAGTAGCTGATGCCTTTCACGTTACGTTACTGATCTGAATGACAGAATTGATGTCTTTGTAGGCAAGCTTGCAGGTGATACAAAGATAGGCGGAGAGGCACGTAGTGTAGTGGAAGCAGAGGGCTGCAGAAAGACATGGACAGATTAAGAGAATGGCCAAAGAACTGGCAGGAGGAATAAGTGTAGGGAAGTGTACATTCATGCACTTAGGTGGAAGGAATAAAGGGATAGACTGTTTTCTAAATGGGGAGCAAATTCAGAAATCACATGTGCAAAGCGACTCCCTAAAGATCAACTTTCAGGTTGAGTCAGTGGCAAGGAAGGCAACTTCAATGTTAAGTGTTCATTTCTAGAGATCTAATATATAAAAGTAAGGATGTAATGCTGAGGTTTTATAAGGGATTGGGCAGATCACACTTGGGGTATCGTGAGCAATTTTGGTTCCCATAACTAAGAAAGGATGTGTTGGCATTGGAGAGTGTCGGGAGGATATTTATAAGAATAATTCTTAGAATCAAAGGGTTAACCTATGAAGAGAAGTTGATGATTCTGGCCTATACTTACTGGAGATCAGAAGAATGAGGTGGGATCTCACTGAAACCTACCGAATATTGAAAGACCAAGATAGAGTGGACGTGCAGAGAACATTTCCAATAGTGGCAGAGTCTAGAACCAGATGGCACAGCCTCAGAATAGAAGAACATCCATTTAGAACAGCTCTTAGAAGTGATGACACTTCTATTCAGCCAGAGAATGGTAAATCTATGGAATTCATTGGAAGACGGCTGTGGAGGCCAAGCCATTGGGTACATTTAAAGTGGAGATTGATGGGTTCTTGATTAGTGTGGATGTTAAAAGTTAAGGGGAGATGGCAGGAGAATGGGGTTGTGAGGCAAAAAAAATCAGCCATGCAGAGCAGACACAATGGGCTGAATGACCTAATTCTACTTCAATGCCTTATAGCCTTAAGGATATAGGTCAGTGACAGATAATGACCTGAGAAACAGCAAATGGCGTTTAATCCAGGCAATGAAAGATGCACACTACATAGTTTATAAAATTATATGAGGCACAGACTGGGTTTACGGTCAGGATCTTTTTCCCAAGATAGAAACATTAAATTATAGAAGGCATAAGTTAAGGTGAGAGGTTTAAATAAGACATGCAGGGCAAGTTTTTTTCCATCTGACAAAGAAAAAGTTGCAAGTCTGAATGCACTGCCAAGGGTGCTGGTAGAAGCAGATACAATAGTGGTGTTTAGGGGTCTTTTAGATAGATGTGTCGGCAGAAGGCATCAAGTTCGCTACAGACATCGTGAGTTACCTGTGCTGCCTGATGTAAGAAGTAATAGATTCGGAAGACAGTCTCTTTCCTCTTTCCACTCACCCAACCAGAACAATGAATTTGAAAATAGTTTTCAAAGACTAACATTGAAGGTAATTTTGATGCAAATGTAGAAAAATAAATAACTGATAAACCATACTGTGATGACAGTGACAGCCCTAATCAAAGGTCTTGCCTAATTCAGCTGGCTATTTCCCTATTCCACACATTGACAAACATGTGTAAATATATTTAATGACATTCCCACCTGTAAGAATCTAAAGGCACGTGGAACTCCTCTTCAGGATTGGCCATACCAATAGGCTCTAGTAACTGCCCATCTGGAACAAATTTGTAGACCACGAAGGAAATGGCAAAGTGGTTCTTGATCTGTGAGTGAAAAATTAGTGTTTCACCATTATTAACAGCCCTTTATGAATATAGCTTGTTTATTTAAAGTTTTATTGCATCAAAAACAAATTACAATAAATGTAATTTGATTATCTCTTGAAGAGATCACAATTCACGTGAACATCCAAGATGTGCTTTATAACAATACAAGCAATAAGTCTCTCTGTCTCTATCTCTGGAGACAACTTATCTACTGATATCTGCTATAAACCCGCAGACTCTCACAGCTACCTAGACTATTCCTCTTCCCACCCTGTTACCTGTAAAAATGCCATTCCCTTCTTTCAATTCCTCCATCTCCGCCTCATCTGCTCTCAGAATGAAGCTTTTCATTCCATGACTAGGGAGATGTCTTCCTTTTTTAAAGAAAGGGGCTTCCCTTCCTCCACCATCAACTCTGCCCTCAAACCCATCTCTCCCATTTCACGCACATCTGCTCTCACCCCATCCTCCCGCCACCCGACTAGGGATAGGGTTCTCCTTGCCCTCACCTACCACCCCACCAGCCTCCAGATCCAACATATAATTCTCTGTAACTTCCACCATCTCCAACAGGATCCCACCACCAAGCACATCTTTCCCTCCCCCTTTCTCTCTGCTTTCCGCAGGGATCGCTCCCTACGTAACTCCCTTGTCCATTCATCCCCCCATCCCTTTCCACCAATCTCCCTCCTGACACTTATCCTTGTAAGCAGAACAAGTGCTACACCTGCCCTTACACTTCCTTCCTCACCACCATTCAGGGCCCCAGACAATCCTTCCAGGGGAGGGGAGACTTCACCTGTGAGTCTGCTGGTGTGACATACTGTGTCCTATGCTCCCGGTGTGGCCTTCTATATATTGGTGAGACCCGATGCAGATTGGGAGACCGTTTCACTGAACACTTACGCTCTGTCCACCAGAGGAAGCAGGATCTCCCAGTGGCCACACATTTTAATTCCACATCCCATTCCAATATGTCAATCCATGGCCTCCTCTACTGTCGAGATGAAGCCACACTCAGGTTGAAGAACAACACCTTATATTCCACCTGGGTAGCCTCCAACCTGATGGCATGAACATTGATTTCTCTAATTTCCGTTAATGCCCCTCCTCCCCTTCTTACCCCATCCTTATTTATTTATTTATGTATTCATTCATTTTCTCTTTCCCTCTCACAATAACTCCTTGCCAGTTCTCCATCTTCCTCTGGTGCTCCCCTCCCCCTTTCTTTCTTCCAAGGCCTTCCGTTCCATGATACTCCCCCTTCTGCAGCCTTGTATCCCTTTTGCCAATCAAATTCCCAGCTCTTTGCTTCATCCCTCCCCCTCCTGTCTTCTCCTATCATTTCAGGTCTCCCCTTCCCCCTCCCACTTCCAAATCTTTTACTATCTCTTTTTTCCGTTAGTCTTGACAAAGGGTTTCAACCGAAACGTTGACTGTACTTCTTCCTATAGATGCTGCCTGGCTTGCTGCGTCCACCAGCATTTTGTGTGTGTTACAAGCAGTAAGTAATGCATTACCTTCTAACATAAAAATTAACATTACCCTCAAGGTTTCAAAAATATAATTCTGTCATGACACTTCTAATCAGCAATTTGAGCACAATTAATGGAGAAAAGTGTTTGATGGTTAGCACAGAAGTAATGGGCTGAAAGACCTATTTCTGTGCTGTATAATACTATGAATATGAGTGACCCTTTCCATTTCCATCTTCCTGAGGTGCAACTGGTTCGCCTTTCACAACAAATCCAGCTCACCAAATGGTCAGGAATCACAAACAGATTCTATGTCTTAGTGGCACTTTTCAGATGATCCAGAGTGACAGTACAATTGATTTGGTGACTCAAAATGAGCAACACTGAAGAAAGTGAAGTAAAGTTTTATTACCTGGAGTGGGGATCGGATGATAATTCTTTTATCACCTTCCACAACATCAATCTGAACTATAAGTGATACTGAGTATTCACTGGTGGGGCGAAGCACATTGTACAGACGTCGTCCTGGCTTTGCAATCGGGATATTTGCCACTTCTGTATAATTACATGGCACTGGGAAAATAAATGAAATTTTTAAATTTTTTATTAACTAAATGCAGCAGCAGTCTTGGTTAAACAGTTTAGTACAGAACTATTATGTGCTGATGAAAATATACAAAAGAAGTACCTTATGTATAGTGTATAATAAACATTATTTTCTTAGGAAAATGGTTAGCTCAGGTAGAGTAGAGTCATATCAATTGGATTATCCAAATTAATTCAATCACTGACATTTGATAAGGTGCTACACTGAATCTTAATGCAGAAGATAAAAGGCCATAGGGATGGAAGTAACATATTGCCTGGTTAACAGTAAAAAGAGAAAAGGGATAAATGTGTCCTGTTCTAGTTGGCAAGATGTAACCAAACAGTCCCAAGAATTGCTCATGGGGCTTCAACATTTTCAATCTATGTAAAAGATTTGGATGAAAGCACCAAAGATACTGTTGTTAAATCTGATCAGAAAAGTAGGGAAGTTGTAAAGTGGTCACAAAGGCGAAGAGACATATACATAGTATGTGACAAACAAAATCTGGCAAATAGAGCATTAAATAAACATGAAATTATCTATTTTAACAAGAAAGTCTAACAGAACGTGATTGGAATCGGAATTAGTTATTCATTGTCACATGTCCTGAGATACAGTGAGAAGTGGTGTGTCACCAAAAACACTCACAAATTTCTACAAATGTACCATGGAGAGCTTTCTAACTAGTTCAGGAGCTTGATGGTTGAGGGGTAACAACTGTTCCTGAACCTGGTGGTATGAGTCCTGAGGCCCCTGTATCTTCTTCCTGATGGCAACAGAAAGTAGAGAATATGACCTGTGTGGTGGGGATCCCTGATGATGGATGCTGCTTTCCAGGGGCAATGCTCTGTGGTAAAAGTGCTCAATGGTGGGGAGGGTTTCTACCCATGATGGACTGGGCTGTATCCACTACTTTTTATAGGAATTTCCACCAAAGGGCATCAGTGTTCCCATACCAGGCTGTGGTGCAGCCAGTGATACTCCAATTACGGCTCCAACCGAAGATTTGTACAAGTGCAACATGACATTCTGACTCATACTCAATTCCTCAGCCTGTGAAGACAGGCGCAGAAAATGCCTCTTTTCTTGCCCTAGCCACCTGTGTTATCACTTTCAGCAAAGTATGGACTTGCACCACAAGATTTCTCTGTGCATTAAGTCACTGCCATTTATTCTACATGTGTTATGAGAATTTGACCTCCCAAAATGCATTACCTTACACTTATCTGAATTAAACTCCATCGAACACTATGCTGCGCAACGCTCCAGGTGATCTATGCCCCACTACATCTTTAGACAACTTTTTTCTCAGCATTTATGACTCCACCCATTTTTGTGTCATTTGTAGACTTACTAATCAGAACACCTACATTCTCATTCCAGTCATTTATAGATTACAAAAAAAGGTTCTGTCATCAATCCCTGCAGTATACTATTTCTTACACACAATATTAGTTAGAAAAACACCCATTCTCTGCCTCTTATCACTGAACTAATTTTGGATCCAGATAGCCAACAAGCCCTAGATCCCATGTAGACCAGTCCAGGTAAATGGTGTTTGCAATGCTGCCTTCAGATTTCTTTGTTACCTCCTCAGAAAGCTCGAATCAAATTTGAGCTTCTTATTCGGGCTTCTGATTGTCACCCTTCCAGTCCTGGTGAACAGCCTTGGCCTGAAATGTCAACTATTTAATCCCCTCCATAGATTCTGCCTGACTTGCTGAGTTCTTCCAAAAATTTGTGTGTGTTGCTCAAGATTTCTAGCATTTGTGGAATCTCTTGTGTTTATAAAACAGATTTGCCAGGTATCACCTCTTCCTGCACGAGCTTGTTGGGCCTTGTTATAGCAGTATAGGAAGCCAAAGATTGAGTGGGAGTTGGTCAGTGAATTAAATTAGCAGGAAACTGGAAGTTCATGGTCACTACTGCAGAGTGAGCAAGGTGTGTTTGCCTTCTCCGATGTGTAGGAGATTACACTATGAACACAGAATGCACTAGAGATTGGAAAAAGTGCAAGTAAATCACTGCTTTAGCTGGAAACACGGAGTCCATGGATGATGTGAAGGGAAGCAGTGAAAAGTCTGCAACTCCCATGATTACATAGGGGAGTGCCATTCAACAGGGAGTAGTAGGCAGGAGGGGATGGAGGAGCAAGCCAAACAGTTGTGAAGGGAGTGATCCCTTTGAAATACTGAAAAGGGGAAGGGATGGGAGTGCATCTTTAGTGATGGAATCATGCTGGAGCTGGAGGAAATCACAAAAGATGCTCTGTTGAATGTGGAGACCAGTGGGGTAGAAAGTGAGGACCAGGGGAACTATGTTCTTTCCCTGTCCAAGAGGTGATGGGGTGTAAGCAGAGATGTTAGTAGTTAAGCAAATCAGTCAAGGGTTTTGTCCACTGTGGTTGAGAGTGGAAAGGCACCATTAGCGATGGAAACATTTTAGAGGCACCTGTACGGAATATGTCATCATCAAATCCAATAGAAATGGAATAAGTGGGAAAATGGAATGAGTGAACCCTTACAGGAGGCTTCTTTTATGATTTTCAACTCCTGCTCTGACTTACTAAGTTCCTATTAACAAAAGAATTGTGGCAGAATCATAAACATACCCCAGCTTATTCAAAGCACCTTTTTATGAAAGGCTTATTGGTGCCTGGAGACTATAGCAAAAGTAATTGCACAATGACAACATGAAAAGTGGTTCAATGAGGAACTTGAGGCAAATTAACAATAGTATGAAATTCAAGGCACAACAATCGGATTTCAATACTATAGCAATTATACAGGGTTTTGGAGTGTCGCATGCAGTTTTGGACTTTGTAGCTACATACTTGCTGTAGAGATAGTACAGCGTGGATTCATGAGATGGATCCTTGGAATGGGGCAAGCACCATACGAGACGATATTAAATCCACTGGGCTTTTATTCACTGGAGCTTAGAAGAAGAAAAGATCTAACTGAAACTTGCAAAGTTCTGACATTCTGGATAGGGGTGAATATTTCCCCTAGCTGGGATGTCAATGTTAAAGCATTGTAATCTCGGGATACAATACAGGAAATACAGGGCAAGCAAAGAGAACTTAATTTCATTCAAAGCTCTCAATATCCATAGGTTTCAATGAGAACCCCTCTCATTCTACTAAACTACAGCAAGCACAGGCCCAGAGCCATTAAATACTCTTCATAAGTTAACCCTTTCATTCGCTGAATGATTTTTGTGAACCTCCTCTAGACCCTCTCCAATGCTAGCATATCTTTTCTTAGATGAGAGGCCCAAAACTGCTCACATTATTCCAAGTATGATCTGACCAATGCCTGATAAAGTCACAGCATTACATCCTTGCTCTTATATTCTAGCCCTCACAAAATGAATGCTCACATTACATTTGCCTTCTTTAACACCGACTCAACCTGCAAGTTAACCTTTAAGGAATCCTGCACAATGACTCCCAAGTCCCTTTGCACCTCCAATTTTTTAATTTTCTCTCCATTTAGAAGATAGCCTATGTCTTTATTCCTTCTATCAAAGTGTATGACTATACACCATATTCCATCTGCCACTTCTTTGCCAATTCTCCCAATCTATTTTGCAGACTCCCTGCTTCCTTAACACTATCTGCCCCTCCGCCTACCTCTGTATCATCTGAAAACTTGGTCACAAAGCCATCAATTCTGTCATCCAAATCATTGACATATAATGTGAAAAGAAGGGGTCCCAATACCAACCCCTGTAGAAACCACTTGTCACTGGCAGCCAACGATTATTGGTCTCTTATTCCCACTGCTTGTCTCCTGCTAGTCAGCCAGTCTTCGATCCACACTGGTATCTTTCCTGTAATGCCAGCGGGTTATATCTTGTTTAAGCAGCATCATGTGCAGCACCTTGCCTTCTGAAAATCCAAAGAAATAAAATCCACCAACTCTCTTTTGTCAATTCTGTCTGTTATTTCTTTAAAATATTCCAAGAGATTTGTCAGACAAGATTTCCCCTGAAGGAAACCACACTGGCTTTGGTCTACTTTATTATACACCTCCAAGTACCCTGAACCCCCACCCTTAATAAATTCATGTTTGCTGTCCCACTAGGCCTCTTGTTAAGTGATTTTATGCATCTGCTTGAGTCTTTTGATCTTGCTTTGCTTATCACCGGACCCACTCACATGCTAGGCCATACACTTGACCTGGACTTATCATCTGGTTTTCCGATCTGCAATGTGGAAATAATTGATGCGCGTCTGTTGGATCATAGTGCTGTTATGTTTGATGCTTCTTTGCCTTTTTCCCCCACTAAATTTCATCTTCCTGTATGTTGCTCTCATTACATTAACTCTTCGACTGTCAAAAAGTTCTCTGAGGCTCTCATAGCTGCTCCTAATACCTGCACTATTGAGGCTTCTCCTCTCCATCTCAACACTGAAGAACTTACTTCCTTATTTAATACCACCTGGTCTTCTATTCCGAATACTGTTGGTCCCCTTAAATTCAAAAAGCCTAAGCCTGAAGGTCTGCCTTGGCTTAATGACACCACCAGAGCCCTGAGGAGGAAGTGCAGAATATCCGAACAAAAGTGGAAGCGTGATAAGCTTCAAATTGCCTTTGAAATTTTGTGATACAATCTTCACAAATATCAGGATGTAGTTAAGGATGCGAGAGCAAAATACTTTTCTGATCTAATTTCTAGCAACTCTCATAATCCCAAGATCTTATTCAGTACCATAAATTCTGTCATTTGTCCCGCCCCCAGTATTAGTATAGGTGTGCCCCCTGCTAAGTGCGAAGAATTTTTTAAATTCTTCATTAGCAAAGTTGTAAACATTAGAATGAACATTTCCCCCCGCTACCCGTGACCTAACTGTCTCACTGGTCTGTTCACCTAAACTGGATTGTTTCCAACCCATCACGCTACCCTCCCTTACAAAAATTGTTTCCACCATGAAACCTGCAACCTGCCCCCTTGACATTGTCCCCAGTGCCCTCCTGAAGGATGTCTTTGACATAGCTGGTTCCAGCATCCTCCCTATTATCAACAGCTCCCTGGCCACTGGTACCGTTCCAACCTGCTTTAAGCACGCCGTGGTCCAGCCCCTCCTGAAAAAACCCAACTTAGACCCTACCTTACCTAGTAACTACAGACCTATTTCTAAACTTCCATTCCTGTCAAAGGTTCTCAAAAAGGTTACTCTTAGTCAATTGCTGCCCTACCTACAAAAAAACAACTTCTTGGAAAGATTTCAGTCAGGTTTTAAGGCTTATCACAACACAGAGTCTGCCTTGCTGAAAGTGTATAATGATCTCCTCCTCCCTACTGACTCAGGTGACTCTGCCATCCTAATTCTTCTTGACCTCAACGCAGCATTCAAGACTGTGGATCACACCATTTTAATAGACCGTTTCCAGTACGGGGTTGGTGTTGATAGCACTGCCTTGAACTGGTTCACATCCTATCTCAAAAATAGAAGCTTCTCCATCAACATGGGTAAATTTTCCTCTTCTCCAGCTAGTTTTTCCTGCAGGGTCCCACAAGTTTCCATCCCAGGTCCCATTCTTTTCTCTATATACATGCTTCCCTTCGGCCAAATCATTCAAAAACACGACATTTCCTTCCATTGTTATGCTGAACGACACACAGCTTTATCTCTCCTTGAAACCAATTGACCAGTCAAATCTAGTCAGCCTCATGAACTGCCTTGAGGACATAAAGTGTTGGATGGCACAAAACTTCCTACAGCTGAATGAAGGCAAGTCTGAAGTTGCCCTATTTGGCCCCCCTGACTCCATCAAAGTGATTACCAACAGTCTTGGTAACCTGTCCACCCTTGTCAAACCCCACATCAAAAACCTTGGTGTGATATTTGATTCCGCCTTTAAGTTTGACAAGCAAGTTAATGCAGTAGTAAAAGCCAGTTTTTTCCAGCATCGTACTATTGCCAAAATCAAGTTGTTTCTCCCTTTCAAAGATCTCGAGAAAGTCATCCACGCCCTTATATCCTCCCGCTTGGACTACTCCAACTCCCTGTATACTGGGATTAGTCAGTTGTCCCTGTGCCGCCTGCAACTGGTCCAGAGCACCACAGCCAGGCTCCTGACAGGTACCCGGAAGAGGGACCATATTACTTCTACCCTGGCCTCTCTCCACTGGCTACCAGTACGGTATAGAATTGATACCAGTACGGTATAGAGTTCTCCTGTTTGCTTTTAAAGCCCTAAATGGGCTGGCCCCCTCCTATATCCCTTTATTCTACTTCCAGGTCCCTCAGGTTGGCTGACTTGGGGCTCCTAGCTGTCCCACGACCTAAATTTAAGTTCAAGGGTGACCGTGCCTTTCCTGTTGTAGCCCCTAGACTGTGGAACAGCATTCCCCTCCCTATCAGATCTGCCCCCTCCACTGACTCTTTTAAGTCCAGGTTCAAAACTTACCTTCATTCACTAGCGTTTGAATCTTCCTGATGTGGCTGATTTTTGGCTTGTGCTTAGGCTCATGTGTTGTTTATTTTATGCCTATAAGCTGTGTGCCTTGTTGTTTATATCTGTGTTTCTTGTATTTGTGATTTTAGCTACCCGTTATGGTTTGTACAGCACTTTGGTCAACATGGGTTGTTTTTAAATGTGCTTTATAAATAAATTTGACTTGACTTGACTTGACTCCAACATCTCCCAACTACTGAAGTCAGACTAACTGGAACACAATTTCCTTTCTTCTGTTTCCCTCCCTTCTTAAAGAGTGAAGTGGCATTTTCAATTTTTCAGTCCTCTAGAACAATTACAGAATCTAATATTTCATGAATGATCATTACTGATACCTCCACAATCTCTTCACCTACTTCTTTCAGAACCCTGAGGTGTAGTCCATCTGGTCCAGATGACTTACCTACCTTCAGATCTTTCAGCTTCCCAAGTATCTTCTTCTTAATAATCGCAACTACACTCACTTCTTCCCCAACACTCTCGAATTTCTGGCATACTAGTGAAGACTGACACAAAATACTTGAGATCATCGCCATTTTTTGTCCCCCATTATTAACTCTAAAGCAGGGGTCCCCAACCTTTTCGCACCGCGGACCGGTTTAATATTGACAATATTCTTGCGGACTGGCCGACCGGGGGGGGGGGGTGTTTAAGTAGGGTTAAACTCACCTCAACAGGCCTTTTACAGTGTCTTTTACAACTTTCTCACTCCCAAATAAGGGACAAAAGTAGCAGTCAAATCCTGACAAAGGGTCCCGGCCCCAGACGTCGACTGTACCTCTTCCTATAGATGCTGCCTGGCCTGCTGCATTCACCAGTACTTAGTGTGTGTGTTGACAAGACACTTGTGTTTACCCTGAGAAAGACTACCATGACCCATGACCATGAAGCCTTGCACGGGCACATGTGTGCGCATGTGTGATGTACGCACGTAACGTGCACATGCGTGTACGTGCCAATTTTTTTCCCACAAATCGGCTTTGGCTTAATCTTCCCGACTACACTCTACATACATTATTTCTACTTTATATAGGCTGTGTATTTATCATATTCTTCCTGCTTTTACTATATGTTAGAGTTATTTTAGGTTTTATGTGTTATTTGGTATGATTTGGTAGGCTATTTTTCTTTTCTAATAACATGAGTACATTGAAGTAACAACACTTACAATGTCTCAAAAAAGATATCATCTTAAAGACTGAAAAAAAATTTTGTGATAACAAAAAAAACCTACTAAGCAGAAAAGTGAGAAAAAAAAGAACCCATTAGGTATACAACCCCGGAGTCATGCGTCATACAAGCTTCTAAAGGTAGGTTACTTTTTTAGGTCTGGGAACTCTGAAAAATTTTTCCCATATAAATTAATGGTAATTGCTTCTTCGCTTTACTTCATTTTGGCACAAAAGGTTTCATAGGAATGCTTAACCTTAACGGGGGAAATATGGGACAAATCAATTTAGCCCAATGTACGGGATGTCCCGGCTAATACGGGACAGTTGGCAACAGTGTTCAAGTTCAACAGTGCGTGACAGGGAATGAGGAAAGATGCGGCTGACTCGTATCGTTTCCTCGCGGCCCGGTAGCACATGCTCTGCGGCTCGGAGGTTGGGGACCTCTGCTCTACAGTAGAAGGTCAATAGTCTCAATTTTAAATTTGAAAATCATTGGACATTTGAAAGGAATTGTTCCAAAACAAAGGCATCCATCCTGATAATTATAAGCAGATTGACTTGCGTGTTTTTCCCTCTCCATGCTACTTAAAATAAATCAACTTGTTCCTGTTCCATCATGAGAATTCAGTTATATAATGCACTAATGAGTCCAGATATGATCTTACTAAAGAAGGATGTAAATGCTTTGGAAGTAGTCACATAAGGCTTGTTAGACCAACATCTAGGATGGGTGGAACATCATGCAAGGAAAAATTAGAGAGGTATATAGGTTCTTGTTTAACCTTGGTGAAAGTTAACGGCCAGTGGACAGATATGAAAGTGAAGTACAAGGCTCCTAAATGGTAGAGCAGGCCAAGTGACCTACTCCTTCCTGCTCCTAATTTGTTTACAAGAAGGTTTTCTCAATGTCCAACTTACCTACTCTTAAAGTACAGAGGTTACTTTCTTGCCTTCGTAACACAGAAGATTTTCCTTTATCTCTGTGATGTACAGATGAATAATCAAGTTCCAGTACATGACCTACATCCAGCTGATGAACCTTCTGATCCTTGGAGGAACCAACAACACATAAATTTGTGGAGTGATACACATCCATAGCAATACCAAGGGCATTTCTTAAGGTATACGGAGCCTGGTCCTTCAGTAAATAATCAAATGTTGAAGCAGTCCCTGCTGAAAATGCCTGTGGAAAAGTTATACATTTCATTGAAACATTTGTCAAAATCAAACAGAAGTATTTGCATTTCTAGATCCCAAATCATGTTATGGTCAATGACATGCAATCACATTCTGAGAACAAAATTATTTCTGTGATAATGTCCTCAACACTACTAAAAATAAAAACAAAATCTGCAAGTGCTAGAGATCTAAAATTATAGTAGAAAATGCTGGAAATATTCAGCAGATCAGGCTGCATCTCTGGGAAGAGAAACAGAACATTTCACATTGGGACATTTGTCAGAACCAGCAAATGGAATTCAATCCAGATAAGTGTGAAGTAGTTCATTTTGGTAGGTCAAATATGATGGCAGAATATAGTATTAATGGTAAGACCCCTGGCAGCGTGAAGGATCAGAGGGATCTTGGGGTCCGAGTCCACAGGACACTCAAAGTAGCTGCACAGATTGCCTCTGTGGTTAAGAAGGCATGCGGTGTATTGGCCTTCATCAATCGTGGAATTGAATTTAGGAGCCGAGCAGTAATGTTGCAGCTATACAGTATAGGACCCTGGTCAGACCCCACTTGGAGTACTGTGCTCAGTTCTGGTCACCTCACTACAGGAAGGATGTGGAAACTATAGAAAGGGTGCAGAGGAGATTTACAAGGATGTTGCCTGGATTGGGGAGCATGCCTTATGAAAACAGGTTGACTGAACTCGGTCTTCTCTCCTTGGAGCTATGGAGGATGAGAGGTGACCTAATAGAGGCGTATAAGATGATGAGAGGCATTGATCGTGTGGATAGTCAGAGGCTTTTTCCTAGGGCTGAAATGGTTGCCACAAGAGGACACAGGTTTAAGTGCTGGGGAGTAGGTGCTGAGGAAATGTCAGGGATAAGTTTTTGAGGCAGAGAGTGGTGACTGCGTGGAATGGGCTGCCAGCAACGGTGGTGGAGGAGGATACAATAGGGTCTTTTAAGAGATTTTTGGATAGGTACATGGAGCTTAGAAAAATAGAGGGCAATCGGTAAGCCTAGTAATTTCTAAGGTAGGGACATTTTCGGCACAACTTTGTGGGCCGAAGGGGCTATAGGTTTTCTATGTTTCTATGACAAAAGTAACTCTTAAGCTGCAGGGAGAATGGGGAAGATGTTGTCTCCCAAAGGCTAAAACTGGAGTGGTACTGGGGATAAACAATAATCAAGTTTATCTAGTCAATGAGTGAATGAACATAAGCAAAAGAATGTTTGGAATAACAAAATTCATAAAATGAGGACAAGCCCAACAGGAACTCATCATCACAGACAGATGACTGATACAGACTGAGGAAGTTAAGAATTCAATATTGAGTCCAGAAGACTGCAATGTGAACAACATGAAGTCCGCAACTTCAGATGATCCCTCAGTCTGTATCAAGCATCAACCTACGACATTAGCACAGCCAGTATCTTTTTTTTCCCTTTTTTTCTCTCTGCAGGTGGAGTCCTGGCTGTCTTGCCTGAACTGCCAGGCTTGGCATCCTGGTCTGCATTTCACAATTCCCACATTCTTTCATCTAAGCCCTTACTCTCCAACTGCTCCCTTCATTCAATGACCAGTAGCTTATCTCCACCGTCACCCCGGTCAGAGATATCCTTCTTCCTCACCCTCCCCGCAGCTTTACAAACTTTAATATGCTTTTAAGCTCTGACGAAAGTCTCTGACCTGAAATCCTAATCGTTTCTCTTCCCAATGAATTGGTCCGACCTGCTGAACATTCCAGCATTTTCTTTTTTACTGCCTTCAACACTATTATTTCCAAGTTTACAAACAAATGAAAATATTGATGATTTGCATAAAAACAGACTCATAAAATCTGATTTCCATCTACTTAACAAGACAGCCAGCATATCTTGCTGCTGTGAACCTGAAAGCCGGAAATTGGAATAGGATGAGGGAAAGATGTTCTTGAAGCATTAGAAACAGAGTCCACTGTTGTATGCTTTATTCCACATGGCTAACAGAAAAATAATGTCATAATATTCCATTTCAAAATCTCTTCAAAATCCTTATGTCTACATAGAGAAAACGTGGTTCCAGGACAACACCCCATGCACCATCAAACTGCAGGCCATGCCACTTAGGGACTTGGGTCTGTATTACTTTTTTGTGACTGTATGTTTTTCTTCTATCATAACTACATGTTCTATGTGCTACCTGTGACTGCTGGTACTGCGTTTTGCACCCTGGCCTCAGACAAATGCTGTTTTGTTTGTATTTATGTGTATGGTTGAATAACAATTGAACTTGATTGCTGCACAAGAGGAAACTTTTTTTGCACCTTGCATAAAAATGATATAAAAGTTGATAAACATTTTTTTAAAAATACAGAATTGAGAACTTTCTCTGATGCTGAAACTTCAAGTGAAATAATGTTGCAACGTTAAAAGTTGCCTAAAATTCTGAGGTTTTTAATTGTATTACTTCACCTTGGCTAAGATGTTCATAACATTCAGGCTACATTTGGATACTGTGATATTCATTATGTCCTTGGAAGAAATAGTAATGGCAGTCTGTGGATCAGGAATTGAAAGGAAATCATCGCCCGGAATGAGAGTTTTGTCCGATCTTGCATTGGTTTTCATCTAACCAGAAAACAAAATCAGGCACAATTAACCTAACATGGCACAAGTTTTTTAGAAGTATACTTATCAAGAAAAAAATTAGGATAAGAATCAATGCCCACTACAGCCATTCATTACAAGCCTTCATCTGTTATCTCCCTCAATAATACCTCAATCTAAAAATAACTAGAAGTATCAAAGTTCCTGGCCATCAACTGAATAAAAGCTCAAACCAGAAGGCTCAGTCACTCACTCAATGTAAAATACATCTATAGCTTCTCTATCATCATTTCCCTGAGTTGCCTTAAACGCTCCTTTGTCTTCATTTTGGGGTATTTATTCTTATAAATTAATTGAAAACAGGTGATCTCTAATATTCTACATCAACAAATTGGGTGAGTTGGTAAGGTAATATACAATATTGTACCTGAGGTAAGTTAGTCTAGTAATTACAAAGGGGATGAGTATTTTTTCAGCCTCACAATTTTGGTTTTTAATTTTTAGTAAATTGTTGACAGGTTTTCAAATTTTTCTTTTGAATTAACATAACGCACCATGTTTTGTAGATTAGCTCAAAAATGTCCTAGAAAATGAGACAGTAAAAATGAAAATAGTTGTGGGGTCTGAATACTTTTTCAAAGCACTGTAAATAAAGAAACATCAGCATTAACGTCATTAAAATACTTAGGAAGTTAAACTTCACATGTGCTTCATACTTATGAGAACAACCTAATTCTACATTTCCACACACCTTCTTCCAGAAGCTAGGCTCATAATAATAGCTTTTAAAATTTCTATTTCATGCATATAATTTGAGCTAAACAGGTCTTCTTCTTCTTCATGTACCTTGCGCATTACACGCTTGGGCGATCATGGCTTTCCACATCGAACGATCCCATGCAATGATATCTCGCACACTTAGATCTGTTAGTTCTTTCACAGTATCCATATATTTTCTTCTTTGCCTTCCTCTACCGTGTTTCCCAGGCATACGGCCTTGTAATATAAGGCATTCTATTTCTCCCTTTCTGATGACATGGCCCAGGAATTTAAGTTTCCTCTCATTTAATGTTCTCGCTAAAGATCTTTTTGTATGGGCCCGTTGGCATACTGTCTCATTAGTTACCCTATATCTCTATGATATTTTCAGCATTCTTCTAAGAAACCACATTTCTGTTGCTTCTAAGTTTCTTAGGAGTTCTGGTGTTGTAGTCCATGTTTCGGAAGCATACAGCAAGATTGACCAGATGTAACATTTTAGTAGCCTAAGCCTTGTTGTCATAGAAATGTGTCTGTTGGTAAAAATGGGTTTCATTTTTTGGAAGTTGGGTTTGGCAATGGCAATTCTTCTTTTTATTTCTACTTTACTTCTAGCATCTTGTGATATAAAGCTACCAAGGTAATTAAAGCTGGTCTTTTGTTCAGTCTCTTGGTTACCGATGTACAATTGGCAGCTGGGAGTATCCTGTTTTGATATTACCATACATTTGTGTTTTTTTTTACAGTTGATGGTTAGACCAAAATCTGCACTTGTTTGTACTACTTTGCCTAGGAGGATCTGTAGGTCTTCTGCAGCACTTGCTTAGGGTGGTATCATCTGTATATCTTCTATTGTTGATGTTAACACCTCTAATTTTTATCCCATCTAGGTCTTTTATTTCTCTGGGATTCATTTCACTATAGATATTAAACAATTCCGGTGAGGCAATGCATCCCTGTCTAATTCCTCTTTGAACTTTAGTCCAACTGCTTATATTAACATCAATTTTTACTGTCGTCATTTGGTTCCAATATAAATTTTGAAGCAGTTGTTGGTCCCTTCCATCAATGTTCAGTTTAGCGAGAATTTGAAATAATTTTTCATGTTCCACTTTGTCGAATGCTTTAGTGAAATCGATAAAATATAAAAAGACATCATTCTGATATTCAATTGCCCTTTCTGAAAGCATTCGTAGTATGAAAATTGCGTTCCTACTTCCTCTATCCTCAATAAACCCATATCGTAGTTTAGAAGTTCCTGGCCTTAACTTGTTTTTAATTCAACTCCGAACAATTCTCAACAAAATTCATTAGGTCCTGACTAAATATCAGGAAATGCCAATAGCGATTAAACAGGTCTACCATTTAAAAATCACAAGCAAGGCTTGACAATGCAAAATGTATACTAAGTAGACCACTAGTTACTTCAAACAGCAAAATGTATTCCTATGGAATTGCACCAGTATAATCTCATTACCTTAAGTGTCAGACTCCACTTTTTCTCTCCTGGAGTAACATGCTCCAGCAAGGGTTCCCACACTGCATTCTGTTCATTATAATAAAGGACCTAAAATAAAGTGGATGAATTTTATTTCAATTGATCACCAAATAACCATTTTGGTTTAACAAAACAATACTCTATAAACAAGACTGAAACAGCTTTAAACCAAACATTTGGTTATATTAATAGTCACGGAGTTATACAGCACAAAGCAAGCGCTTTGGTCCAATTCATCCATGCTAACAAAGTTGTAGCTGGAATTAATCCCATTTTTCTGCTGTCATCACCAATTAACTGGACTCTGAAAACTCACACTTGCTCCTCCATCATACTTTATTTATTTGCACACAAGGAGAACAGGATGGCCCAAAAAACCACACTGTTCTGAAGTTAGGTCAGAAAAATGCCATTTTTCCTCCCACAGAATTTACTAGCAGTTATGGATATTGACAATTTGGTAAACTGGTTCAAATTCCTTATTTGCATGATCGATCACCATTCAGAATACAGGTATTGAGAGTCTGAAAACACGCTAACTACCAATGACTTTGAAGTAGTTCTCCCATAGTCAGAGTATGTCTTGCATTCTTCAATTACATAATCTTTTCTTGTCTCAGTAGGCTATGCTCTTCAAAGACCTTCCTTGCCTGGGCTTACTGTACACTACCTGTAAACAATCTTTACCTGGACATTATCTTAACTGTTGCTTTGCTACAACTTCCACACTGCATTTGGCTTATTTCCTTCAAAACCTTTCCTATCTATGTACCTGTCTAAATGTTTTTAAATGCATGTAATTATAACTGCTACCACTTCATCTAGCAGCTTGTCCAATTATCTGACACCCTCTGTGTTGCGTCTCAGATCGCTTTTATTTTTCGCCTCACCTTAAATCTATGCTGTCTAGTGTACATCAAGGCCCTGTGCTCTACTCACCTTACAGGGCCATGCAAAAGTTTGGGCACCCCGGTCAAAATTTCTGTTACTGTGAATAGCTAAGTGAGTAAAAGATGACCTGATTTCCAAAAGGCATAAAGTTAAAGATGACACATTAATATTTTAAGATTACTTTTTTATTTCCATCTTTTACAGTTAATAACAAAAAAGGAAAAGGGCCTGAAGCAAAAGTTTGGGCACCCTGCATGGTCAGTACTTAGTAAAACCCCCTTTGGCAAGTATCACAGCTTGTAAACACTTTCTGTAGCCAGTTAAGGGTCTTTCGATTCTTGTTTGAGGGACTTTTGCCCATTCTTCCTTGTAAAACGCTTCTAGTTCTGTGAGATTCTTGGGCCGTCTTGCATGCACTGCTCTTTTGAGGTCTATCTACAGATTTTTGATGATGTTTAGGTTGGGGGACTGTGAAGGCCATGGCAAAACCTTCAGCTTGCATCTCTTGAGGTAGTCCATTGTGAATTTTGAGGTGTGTTTAGGATCATTATCCTGTTGTAGAAGCCATCCTCTTATCACCTTCAGCTTTTTTACAGACGGTGTGATGTTTCCTTCCAGAATTTACTGGTATTTAATTGAATTCATTCTTCCCTCTACCTGTGAAATGTTCCCCGTGCCACTGGCTGCAACACAAGCCCAAAGCATGATCGATCCACCCCCGTGCTTAAGAGTTGGAGAGGTGCTCTTTTCATGAAATTCTACACCCTTTTTTCTCCAAACATACCTTTGCTCATTGCAGCCAAAATGTTCTTTTTAACTTCATCAGTCCACAGGACTTGTTTCCAAAATGCATCAGGCTTGTTTAGATGTTCCTTTGCAAACTTCTGACGCTGAATTTTGTGGTGAGGATGTAGGAAAGGTTTTCTTCTGATGACTCTTCCATGAAGGTCATATTTGTGCAGGTGTCGCTGCACAGTAGAACAGTGCACCACCACTCCAGAGTCTGTTAAATCTTCCTGAAGGTCTTTTGCAGTCAAACGGGGGTTTTGATTTGCCTTTCTAGCAATCCTACGAGCAGTTCCCTTGGAAAGTTTTCTTGGTCTTCCAGACCTCAACTTGACCTCCACCGCTCCTGTTAACTGCCATTTCTTAATTACATTATGAACTGAGGAAACGGCTACCTGAAAATGCTTTGCTATCTTCTTATAGCCTTCTCCTGCTTTGTGGGCATCATTTATTTTAATTTTCAGAGTGCTAGGCAGCTGCTTAGAGGATCCCATGGCTGCTGATTGTTGGGACAAGGTTTGAGGAGTCAGGATATTTATAAAGCTTTGAAATTTATATCACCTGGCCTTTCCTAACGATGACTGTGAACAAGCCATAGCCCTAACAAGCTAATTAAGGTCTGAGACCTTGGTATAAGTTATCCGAGAGCTCAAATCTCTTGGGGTGCACAAACTTTTACATGGTGCTCCTTTCCTTTTTTTCCACTCTAAAATTGTACAAAACACGGACTAGAAGGGCCGAGATGGCCTGTTTCCATGCTGTAATTGTTATATGTTAAAAATAATACACTAATCTTGCTTAAAATGTTGAAACAACACACATCTGCAGAATTCCTGTTGTTTACGTTTTTAAAATGTTGAAAAGAATGTTTCATCTTTAACTTTATGACTTTTGCAGATCAATTCATCTTCTACTCACTTAACTATTCACAGTAACAGAAATTTTGACCGGGGTGCCCAAACTTTTGCATGCCAGTGTACACTTTTGACTGTGTGGCTAAGCAGAGTGCCAATACCGTATTTTTGCTAACAACACCACTGTCATAAGGTGAATCAAAGGTGGTGATGAATCAACGTACAGGAGGGAGATCAAAAATCTGGCTAAGTTGTGTCACAACAACATCTTACTCCATGTGAACAAGACCACGGAGCTGATTATTGATTATTGATTATTGCCAGCAACTTTATTTTCCTCTGTTATTATTTCGGAGGATCTGTCCTGGGCCCAGCACATAAGTGCAATTATGAAGAAAGCCCAGCAGCACCTCTACTTCCTTAGGAGCATCAGCATGACACCTAAAACTTTGACAAACTTCTACTGATGTGTAGTGGAGTAGAAATTGACTGGTAAAATCCTATAAAAGTTAATGGATATGGCCCAGTCCACCACAGGTAAAGCCCTCCAAATCATTGAGCACATCTACATGAAACACTTTGCAGAAAAGCAGCATCCGTCATCAGAGACCCCCACCACACAAGACACACTCTCTTCTCGCTGCTGCCATCAGGAAGGTACAAGGGCTTCAGGACTCACACCACCAGATTCAGGAAGAGGTATTATCCCTCAGCCATCAGGCTCTGGAACCAAAGGGGATAACTTCACTGAACGTTACTTGCCCCATCATTGAAATGTTCCCACAACCAATGGACCCACTTTCAAGGATTCTTCATCTCATGCTCTTGATATTTATTGTTTATTTATTAGTATTTCTTCTTTTGTATTTGCACAGTTTGTCGTCTTCTGCACTCTGGTTCAATGCCCTAGTTGGGAAGTCTTTCATCGATTCTGTTATGGTTGTTATTCTATAGTTTTATTGAGTATGCCCGCAAGAAAATGATGAACCTCTTAATTGTATATGGTGACATATATGTATTTTGATAATTTGAACCTTGAACTTTAGACTCACCTAACCTAGGAAGAAGACAATTTATCTTAATTACACCCCTCAAAATTTTATAAACCTCTATAATGTCACCCCTCAACCTCCTACGTTCCAGAGTAAGAAAGTCCCAGCGATTCCAGTCTCTCCTTATAGCTCAAGCCCTCCATTTCCAGGAACATCCTCATTAAGTGTTACTGCACACTTCCCAACTTAACAACATTTTCCTCGAACTGCATATAGCATACTTAGTCTAGTCTCACCAACGTCTTATAGAGCTGTACATTATGTCCCAACTCTTGTACTTGATGGAGACAGAAAAGGCTACAGATGCTGAAATCCGGAGCAACCAACAATTTGCTGGAGGAACTCAGTGGGTTGAGCAGCGCCCATGGGAGGAAAAAGAATGTCGGCAGACTGCTGATACAGAGTTTTAACCTGAAACATCTGACATCCTACATGTCAACCCAAAAATTCAACAATTCCTTAACACCCTTAACCAGATGAGTTACACACATCAAAGTTGCTGGTGAACGAGGCCAGGCAGCATCTCCAGGAAGCGGTACAGTCGACATTTCAAGCCGAGACTCTTCGTCAGGACTAACTGAAGAAAGAGCTAGTAAGAGATTTGAAAGTGGGAGGGGGAAGGGGAGATCCAAAATGATAGAAGACAGGAAGGGGAGGGATGGAGCCAAGAGCTAGACAGGTGATTGGCAAAGGGGATATGAGAGGATCATGGGACAGGAGGTCCGGGGAGAAAGACAAGGGGGGAGGGAACCCAGAGGATGGGCAAGGGGTATAGTCAGAGGGACAGAGGGAGAAAAAGGAGAGTGAGAGAAAGAATGTGTGTATAAAAATAAATAACAGATGGGGTACGAGGGGGAAGTGGGGCATTAGCGGAAGTTAGAGAAGTCGATGTTCATGCCATCAGGTTGGAGGCTACCCAGACGGAATATAAGGTGTTCCTCCAACCTGACTGTGGCTTCATCTTTACAGTAGAGGAGGCCGTGGATAGACATGTCAGAATGGGAATAGGATGTGGAATTAAAATGTGTGGTCAGTGGGAGATCCTGCTTTCTCTGGCAGACAGAGCGAAGGTGTTCAGCAAAGCGGTCTCCCAGTCTATCCACGGCTCCACATCCCATTCCCATTTTGATATGTCTATCCACGGCCTCCTCTACTGTAAAGATGAAGCCACACTCAGGTTGGAGGAACAACACCTTATATTCCATCTGGGTAGCCTCCAACCTGATGGCATGCACATCGACTTCTCTAACTTCCGCTAATGCCCCACCTCCCCCTCGTACCCCATCTGCTATTTATTTTTGTACACACATTCTTTCTCTCACTCTCCTTTTTCTCCCTCTGACTATACCCCTTGCCCATCCTCTGGGTTCCCCCCCCCTTGTCTTTCTCCCCGGACCTCCTGTCCCATGATCCTCTCATATCCCCTTTACCAAACACCTGTCCAGCTCTTGGCTCCATCCGTCTTCTCCTATCATTTTGGATCTCCCCCTCCCCCTCTCAAATCTCTCACTAACTCTTCCTTCAGTTAGCCCTGACGAAGGGTCTCAGCCTGAAACGTCGACTGTACCTCTTCCTAGAGATGCTGCCTGGCCTGCTGCGTTCACCAGCAACTTTGCTGTGTGTTGCTTGAATTTCCAGCATCTGCAGAATTCCTGGTTTGAGTTTTTCCAGCAGATTGTTTGTCACTCTCGTACTCAATACCTTGACTGATTCAGGCCAGCATCCCATACATCTTCACCCCCCTTAAGTAAAGGCATCCGTTAGTCTTGCAAGACCATGGATCTGCGCCTGGAAGTCTTCACTCTCCAGGGCGCAGGCCTGGGCAAGGTTGTATGGAAGACCAGCAGTTGCCCATGCTGCAAGTCTCCCCTCTCCACAACACCAATGTTGTCCAAGGGAAGGGCATTAGGACCCATACAGCTTGGCACCAGTGTCGTCGCAGAGCAATGTGTGATTAAGTGCCTTGCTCAAGGACACAACACGTTCCCTCGGCTGGGGCTCAAACTCACGACCTTCAGGTAGCTAGACAAGTGCCTTAACCACTTGGCCATGTGCCCACCCTCCTTAGAGATGATTATTAACCTGTACTCTTGAATCTCTCTGCTCTACCACACTTTCCATGGCCCGACCATTAGCTGTGCAAGTCCTGCATTAGGTTAACTTAGCAAACTCTGCAATATCACACATGGAAGTATCAGTTAAATTCTATTTGCCATACTCTGGCTTATTTCCCAAGTTGGTCTATACCCCTTTGTGAACTTAGATAACTCCCTTTACTGTCCACTATACAACCAATGTCCACAAATTTACTCACCACATTAACTATGTTGTCATCTAAATCATTAATATAGAAGACAAACAACAGTGACCTTTGTGGCACACCACAGGTTAGCAGCCTTTAATATGAAAAGTAGCCCTCCATGACCACCCTCTAATTCCTTCCACCAAGCCAATTTTGTAACCAATCAGCTAGCTCACTCTGGATCTATGTGATGTAACCTATTGAAATAGCCTACCACAAGGGAACTTTGTAAAAAGCCTTTGCTGAAGTCCATGTAAACAAAAACTACTATCTTGCCCTCAGAAATCTTCTTCAAAAATTCAATCTAATATATGAAACATGATTTCCTATGTACAGAACTATATTGACAATCCCTACTCAGTATTCGCCTTTGCAGAAAGACACAAAAGGCCTCGCTTGCTTTGGCACTGAACTTCACAAGCTTCTGCAATTTCAAGCTCTACAGCAAGTCCCAACAGGCCCCACTCTCATTGTAAATCTGATGCTACAATCCACAAGCAATCGATTCCATAACTTCAGGTTCTGCAGAAAGTCTCAACAGACCCCACTCGCTTTTTTTTTAGTCAGATTTAAAAAGCCAGCAGATCTGTCGGGACTTCCTGTGAAGCTTGAGATCATTTGGGTTATTAGGTACTTGGCAAGGGCCAATAAGAAGTGAGATTTAAGTGGAGCGGCCATTATTGGAGAGGGAGCTGAGGCTTTTGGCTCAAGAGGCTTCGCAAGAAGAGGTGGAGGCGAAGTTGAGACTTCAGTCAAGATTCTTTTTTTGTCATTTATTGATGCCGAGGTAGAGTGGTGAGAATGGATCAGAGGTCAGTGATGTGCTCTTCATGCAAGATGTGGGAGATTGGAGAGACATCCAGTCTTCCTAATTTCTACATCTGTGAGAAGGGCATCACTTCAGACCACATTAGGGGCGTAGAGGTGCAGCTGGATGACCATTCATTTGGGAGAGTGAGGAAGTGACAGATAAGAATTACAGGGAGGTAACTACATCCTGAGTTTCAGGAGGCAGGTAGCTGAATGCCTGACCAAAGAGGGAAAAGGAATAGGCAGATAGTGTAGAGTATCCCTGTAGCCATACCCCTCAGTAAAAAGTATACTGCTTTGGTGACGGTTGGGGTAGAAGGACAGGGGAGAAATGACCAACTGGGGGAGAGCCGGGAGAGGAGAGTGGTGGTGATAGGGGCCTCAGTAGTTAGAGAAGTAGACAAGAGATCCTGTGGACATGAAGGAGGCTGCCAGATGATATGTTGCCTCACAGATGCCAAAGTCAAGGTCAGGACCAAGCAGAACATACTAGTACTAATGATATAGGGAGGAAAAGCAGTGAGGTCCAGATGAGAAAATACAGTGAGCTAGGTAGGAAACTGAAAAGTAGGATCTCAAGGGCACAAATCTCCGGATTGCTGCCTATGTCATGTGCGAATAAGGGTAAGAATAGGATGATTTGGCAGATGAATGCAATGTCTGAAGTATTGGTGCAGGGATCAGGGTTTCAGATTTGTGGATCTTTGGGATCTCTTCTGGGGAAGGTACGACTACAAAAGGGATAGTTACACCAGAAGTCCAGGGGACCCAATACCCTTGCAGTCAAACTTAGGGGAGCTGTTGGGCTGGGTTTAAACCAGTTTCGCAGACGGATGGGAACTAGAGTGACAGGTCAGAGGATGGGGCATTTGGTGCATAGGTAGACACAGCATGTATAAGGTCTGTGAGGAAGAATAAGGCATAATTGCCGTCAGTTGAATGGGTTAAACTATGTCTATTTTAATGCAAAAAGTATCAGGAATAAAGGTGATGAACTTAGTGCATAGGTCTGCACTTGGAACTACTACATTGTGGCTATCACAGAAACTCAGACAAGTCACAAGAGCAGGAATGGCAGCTGAATGTTTCAGGGTTTAAATGTTTCAAAAGGGACAGAGTAAGATGTAAAAGGGGTGGGGGGAGTGACATGTTAATCAGGAACAGTATCACAGCTGCAGAAAGGGAAGACATCATGGAGAGATTGTATATGGAAGTCAGAAACAGGAAGGGAACAATCACTATCAGGATTATTCTATACACCCCACAATAGCAAGAGTTTAGAAAGGTGCAAAAGATTTGTTGATTTTTGATGACCTGTGATGCCACTGCCGTTTAGGGCAGCAGTGAAGGTCCTCCACCTCTGTCTGTCCTTGGCCATCTTCTCTAAGACACAGGTGTGGTTCGGAGACCTCATTCTGCCTCTACATTACGGTGCCATGTTGTCTTTGGTCTCCCGCGTTTCCTCCATCCTTCAGTGCTATCTTAATAATGGAATTGGCCTCTCTTCTCATCATGCGCCCAATCCATCTCCAACGTTTCCTTATGTCCTCCTTGTGACATTGAAGTAGGGTGTGGTTGGAGATTTTTCTTGGACAAAAATTACGGAGGATCTACCGGAGGCTCATGGTGTGGAATGATTAAAGCTTGCAAGGTCACTCTCTATCACGCACCATCATTCTGACCTGTACAAGACTGTGGACAGAACACAGCTGTAGTACAACCACACCTTAGCTTAAATGCAGTACTTTGTTGATCACCGTATGTTGTTCATTGATCTGAAGATGTCTGTAGCCTTGCTGAATCTGCACTGGATGTTGTCCTTGATCCGAGCATCCTGCCGAATGATGCTGCCCAGGTAGGTAAGTCTGCCAGTGCTGGGTAAGTTAACACCATATGCTTTGACAGGAGAAGGAGACTCTGCATTGAGTCATGGTCTCAGTCTTCCTCTGGCTGACTCTGAGTCCAAACAGTCCAAAGGTGCACAGGCACTGAGTTTTCTCTTGCACGTGAGGGTATGTATATGATAGTAATGTGAGGTCATCCGCAAAGTCAAGGTCTTCCAAAATAGAGAATAGAGTCCACCTAATGCCTCTCTGCTTATCTTTCGTTGCTTGCCTCATAACCAGTCAATCACCAGGATAAATAATATCGCCAACATCACAAAGCCTTGCCTCACTCCTGTCTCTACTTCAAAGCTTAAATTGCAATCCCCAACTGTGCAGGTGAAGGTAGAAACTCTGAATAAACTGGACGGTTTTGGAATGGATCCTCTAAGATCTGAGAATTCACCAGAAGCTCTCCCTGTGGATGCTGTCAAAAGCCTTTTCAAAGCCCACAAAATTCACATACAGTTGTCTCTGCCACTCTGTGCACTGTCTTATGGTGTTACACAGCATGAAGATCTGGTCGACAGAGCCCCTGTTTCTCCTGAAGCCAGCTTGCTCTTTCCTCAAGCACAACACCCGTTGGACAATGACTTAGTTAAGAACCTTGCTGAACACTTAAAGTGTGATGCTATGCCAGTCGTTGTAATCACTTAGCGCTCCGTTTTTTGGGGATCCTAACAATAACCCCCTTTGTCCAGTTCTTGGGTACTTGTACCCATTCCCAGAATATAGTGAACAGTGGTTGCAGGATGGCTGCTGCAACTTTCGGTTCAAGCTTTGAACAGTTCAGCATTCAAATTGTCATGTCCTGGAACTTTGCCGTTCTTTAATGATTTAATCAAGCAATAAGCTCACCTTTCTTGGGTGGATCCATGTTGATGTCAAGGTCCTCTGCTGCCTCTTGTATATCACATTGTTCAGTTGTCAAAAGCAGACTATTTCATCTCTCACAGTCACTGGATCTGACCTGAAACTTTCAGCATACCAGTTTTGAAACACTGTATACATTTCCCTGATCATCTCCATTGGCTGCTGCTTTGGCCTCGTCTGCGAGAGCTTCCATGTAAACTCTCTTATCCTTTCTTACAAGTCTCTTCAATTTCTTGTTAGCTTCAGTATATGCTAGTTGAAGTTTCTCCATAATTTGTGTTGACTTTGCTTCTAATACTTTCTTCTTGATTTACTGTCTTTCTTCTAAAGCTGTCCATGTGTTTCCTGCTGTATCCATTCCTTGTTCTTCATTCTAGCTCTGTATCCTAGACAAGCTCTGCTGCTCTCTTTGAAGACTGAGGTAATCCTTTTCCATATTGTGTCAATCCTGTCTACTGTCACATCCTCATCAAGGTCTTGCAAGGCCTGGAATTTATTCTTAAGCTGAACGGTGAAGGCAGATCTCACACTGGTGTCCTTGAGCTTTTCAACATCAAAACATATTCGTATGTGTTCTGTCCCAGTCCTTCTCAGCTTGAGTTTCATCACTGCTGCAACAAGGTGGTGATTACTTTCTGTACCTGCTCCTCTCTTCACCTTTACATCCTGCAATTATCATCTCTATGTATCATTGATCATTAAATGGTCAGTCTGGTTCTTGTCACATCCACTGGGTAAGCACCATGTCAGTTTGTGAATTTCAGTGTGGAAAGAGGGTCCCACCTATGACCAGATTTTTGTAGCACAGAATTCCATCAGTCTTTCAACATTGTTATTCATTGTTCCACATCAATGCATGCCCATGACCCTAGTGAAGCGTGAGTGGTTATTTCCCACTTTGGTGTTTAGATCTTCCACAATGATGATTATGTCATGATACGATGTCAACTCTACCTCCGACTATAGTTGTTCATAGAAATGTCCTTTTCTTTAATGTCACTATTGTTAGTTGGAGCATAGCACAGGATCACAGTCATGTTCACTTGCTTCCCTTTCAGTCTGACTCTCATCAGCTTACTGTCGACTGGTTTCTGCTGCAGCAAGCACTTCTCAATGTCCATCTTCAAAATGACAGCTACACCATCATGAAGCTCACCATCTTCCCTTTCTGAGTATAAAACTGTTTCACCAGTTACTGCCTTTAGTCCCTGTCCAACTGCTTTCATTGATGCCCAGTACATGCAGGTTATCACAACATATTTGTGTTATTTGTGCTAGCTTGTTGGTGTTGTACATGGTTTGTACAATTCCAAAATCCAATTTTGGTCTTGATCTTGGCAGTGTTCGGGGCTTACTTCATAGTGCCAGCAGCCTCCTCTCAGTTTTCACTACTGCAACTCTCAGGTGGAGACTCAGGAATACCGTCACACACAGATATAGGATTCTTTACTGCTGTTTCCATAACAACTTTTTTGACTATTTAGGGTCATAAGCCCTAAGCTGAACCCTGAACCTGGAGGACCAGTGGACCACCCTTAGTCTGGTTTCTACCCTTTGCCCTGTCTGGCATAAGTGACCCTACCAAAAGTAGAAGGACCCAACTCCAGCCAACATAGCTCTCCACGTCATTTAGGCACGCAAGCCTCCAAACCCTACAAGGTTGTGGTCCTCTTGGAAGACAAAAGGTTTAGATGGAGAATTTGTTGGGTGTGCCCAGAAAGGATTCCTGACACAATATATAGACAGGCCAACTAGAAAAGAGACGGCTCTGGGTCTGGTACTAGGCAATGAACCTGGTCAGGTGACAGATCTCTCAATGGGTGAGCAGTTTGGAGACAGTGACTATAACTCCCTGATCTTTACCAAAGCCTTGGACAGAAATAGGAGGAGATGGCTCAGAAAACTATTTAATTAAGGGACGGAAAATTATGATGCTATTAGGTAGGAACTTGGGAACAGATGTAATCAGGAAAATGAACAATGTGGAAGTTACTTCGGGAGAATTTGCTTGGTGTTCTGTTTAGATTTGTCCAAAGGAAGAGGAGAAAAGATGGTAGGGTGAAGGAATCATGGTTGACAAAAAATGTAGAACATCCAATCAAGAGGAAGAAGCTTAGGAAGAAAGTTTAGGAAGCAAGGATCAAATAGGGCTCTGGAGAGAAACAAGATAGCCAGGAAGGAGCTTAAGAATGGACAGGAGAGTTAGAAGGGGCATGAGAAGGCCTAGGTGAGTAGAATTAAGGAAAATATCAAGGCGTTCTCCATGTACGTAAAGTACACCAAGATGTCTAGAATGAGGGTAGGACCGAACAGGGAGAGGTGAGGAAACGTGCTTGGAGTCAGTATTTACCAGTGAGGGGGATCTTGACGAATGCTACAGCAGTGTAAAACAGGTTGATAAGTTGACATTAAGAAAAAGGATGTGCTTGAACTTATTAAATCATTTAAGTCCCTGGGGCCAGGAAGAACATACACCACCTCACTATGGGAAGTGAGTGAAGAGATAGCTGCAGTCCCCTGATGATATAACTATTGTTGGTAGAATCTCAGATGGAGATGAGAGGGCATACAGGAGCGAGGTATACCAGCTATTTGAGTGATGTCGCAGCAACAACTTGGCACTCAATGTAGGCAAGACAAAAGTGCTGATTGTGGACTTCAGGAAGGGTAGGACGAGGGAACACGAACCAATCCTCATAGAAGGATCAGACGTAGAGAGTGTGAGCAATTTCAGGTTCCTGGATATCAAGATCTCTGAGGATCTCACATGGTCCTAAGATATAAATGCAGCTTTCACGAAGGCAAGACAGTGATTATATTTCATTAGGAGTTTGAAGAGGTATGGCTTGTCAACTAAAACACTAGAAAACTTCTATAGATGTACTCTGGAGAGCATTCTGACAGACTGCATCACTGTCTAGTATGGAGGGGGCTACTGCACAGGACCAGAAGAAGCTACAGAAAGTTGTAAAATTAGTCTATTATTCTAAGGCTGCCCTCAGATCCTAGACCCTCAGACTAATGGAAACATTCTCTCAAGGTCCACTCTATCTAGGACTTTTGGTATTTGGTAGGTTTCAAACTCCATCAATTACAGATCCAGAGACATCAAATACTCTTTATATTTTAAGCCTCTCATTCCCAGGATTACTCTTGGGAGCCTCCTCTGGATCCTCTCCAGGGTCAGTATATCTTTCCTTAGATACAGGGCTAAAATTGCACACAATACACCAAATGTGGTCTGACCAATGTCTTACAAAGCCTCAGTAGTATATCCTCGTTTTTATATTCTAGTCCTCTCAAAATGAATGCTAATGTTGCATTTGCCTTCTTTACTACTGAATCAACCTGAAAGGAATTCTGAACTAGGATTCCCAAGTCCCTTTATACCTCCTTTATCTGAATTCTCTCCTTCATTCGGAAAATAATTTACACCTTTATTCTTCTTATGCACAAGACCATAAGATACAGGAGCAGAATTAGGCCATTTTGACCATCGAGTCTGCTCCGCCATTTCATCATGACTGATCCAATTTTCCTCTCAGCCCCAATCTCCTGCCTTCTCCCCAAATCCCTTCATGACTTAACCAATCAAAAATAACATCACACTTCAGCACACTATATTTCACCTGCTACTATGTTGCTATTTCTCCTAACCTGTTCGAGCCTTGTGTAGACTCCCTGCCTCTGCAACACTACATGTCCTTTGCCCTATCCTGGTATTGTCTACAAACCTGACCATAAGGCCATTAGTTCTTTCATCCAGATCATGGGATGGATGGCTACAGCACACCACAGACAGGCTTGACAGAATAAGTCTTGATTCAGTAGCAAGGAAGTTCAAGAGGAGCACAGAACAAGTGCTGCTTTGCCCATGTCATAGAACATAGAAAATCTACAGTACATTACAGGCTCTTTGACCCACAATGTTGTGCTGACCATGTAACCTACACCAGAAGCTTGCTAGAATTTCCCTACTGCATAGCCCTCTATTTTTCTAAGTTCTATGTACCCATCTAAGAGTCTCTTGAAAGACCCTATTGTATCTGCCTCTACCACCTTCGCTGGCAGTGCATTCCACGGACCCACCACTCTCTGTGTCCATGGCCTCCTGCTTCATCCAGGAAATTTGCAGTCCCAACACTGACCCTTGCACTAGTCACTGGCAACTATCCTACATAGGACCCCTTTATTCCTACTCTTTCCCTTCTGCCCGGCAGCAAATAAAGTATCCCTAACATTTTTCACCTATCACTTAATTGGAGGATTCATGAATAACTGCGATTGTATTAGTAAGATGTCAGATGTTATTTTGTCGTGCAACACCCTGCAGAAACATACAGCATTCGATGACAACGACTGAACTACAATCATAAATAGCCATTCAATAATAGGTATTAGTACCTTGTCAGGTGTGAATAAAGACTCGTTTGATGATGCAAAGTGCACAACAGCATTCCTTATGATCCTTCCTAAGATTTATACTTCAACTACTATCACAGAAATAAAACATGCCGAGATTGGCCTCTTCATTCCTACTCTGTAAGGATTGCCACATTTGTCATTTCTGAGGTTGCAAAAGAAGCTACATAGAACTATGTTCACTTTATTTGAATTAAAATAAACATTGCAGTGCTAATCACTATATAAAGTATCTGGCAAAGAAGCATACTTTTTTAAAACTTATTGTGCATTCTAATCAGACAGGAAACAACTTACCTCAAGATTCATGTTTGAATCAATACTGATGAGTGACGTCCAATTTTCCACCCTTCCAGAAAATGTTGACTCAGTCAGAAGTAAAGGAATGGTGCAATGGCCCAGCCCACATTCAAGAGTTACTATTATTGAAGAAACATCTATCTTGAAGGACTCCCCATTCTTTTGGCGATTTTCTTCTAAATAAGTCTCTGTGACTTCTTGAGCATTGTCAACCCCCAGGAACCAATAATTGCAATTGACAACATCCTTCACAGCCCAGAGGTTAGTTACTGTGTTCACTGGTTGAAGCACTTCTACCTCTTGCCCTTTAGGTGCCATCACAGACATGATTGTCATAACAGTGTTCAGAATGATAGGAGATACCTTTAAATAAAAGAAAACTGTGGTAAAACATTAATTCACTGGTTTAATTTAAACACAAAGTATTACTTTCCAAGAGAATAAGTATGATAACTTCATATACAGATCAAAATTAGCAGAGTTTAAACAGCACCAATATCAGAGGAAGTTCAGGATACTGACACTGAAAGAGTTCACATCTGTCATATTGTTAGATTGTATTGCATAATTGTTACTTTCCTTTTAGTTTAACTTTCTTATGATTGTATTTTTATATAATTACTTGTATACATGTAATTGTTCACTTTGTTGAGTGGTTGCAATTGCCTTTGTATCTTTTGGCGGGTATCACATCGCTTGAATAAGGGCTGTCTTATTGGCTACTTTATGTAATGGAAGTTGAATCAAATATGTTATCAAGTAATCTGGTATAAGGGGATCAAACCATGCAGATTCTGTCTCCTTGTCTCCGTTTTTCTATCGCCATTGTTCTTCTCCCTGCACCTAGGGTCTTTGTGTTCTTTGCTACCTGTCCTTTCCTCGTTTTCTTTCGTTCTTGTAACGCTTAACAAACAATAATAAGCACCAAGCTTTATGCTTCATTCTTGGCTTCCGAAGAACCTCAGATCAAAAACATCAGGACTGAACGTTTTTGGTGTGGTTGTCAGGGATGGTTGCGAATATTTAAGGATTTTGGTGCACATTTAATAGGAGGCAAGACCTTACTCCTTATTTTACAAATCATACAAGAAATCGCCTAGTTCTTGCTTCAAAATATTATCTAGTGGAAGTTTATGAGTGAGGGACAACTTTATTAGACATTGCTGTCCCAGAAAAGTCAGATCTGCACTAAAATTACCATCGTACTCAAACAAATTCTGACTACCCTCCAATTGTAATCTACTGCTTTTAAAAAAAAATTTAGATTGAAACTCAATGAGCAAAATCTGTTGTTTGCAAAGAAATAGATAAATCTGATTGCAATCCTGAGAAACCTCTATTTGTAATCCTAAAATATTCCAATTACAATCCAAAAATAATTACGAGTGTAATTACGTGATATTCTGATTGCAATCCAAAGAAAATTCCGATTGCAATCCTATTTCTTTTGCGATCCAAAGATATTGTGATAGCAATCCTAAAATAATTTCAATTGCAATCCTGAAATAATTCTGATTGCAATCGTACAATGTTTTGATTGCATCCAATAATATTTCAACACAATCCAACAGTATTTTGATCACATTCCAAATGATAAAAACATGTACAAGTTATGTGTTAAATGAGAATAAATTAAAACAATGGCAAAAGTTATGAAATCTACTATATTACAGAAAAATGGGAGCTAAATCTTCAATGGTTACGTGTGAATAGACAACTGAGGGTTTGAGATCTTACCTGAATAAAACTTTACAATTTGATGAGATTAGTTGAAAAATCCAGAAGAAATATACCATCAGTGTTGAGTGTAATGAAATGTGGCTCTTACACGATACTGAAAAGACATGGGATGAGATCCAGAGAATGTGCTTGGGAAAGGAAAAACTGGCTGGATTTTAGCAGTCTTATCGCAGTTAAAGAAACGTGCAGAATCTGTTCAGTTTGATCTAATGAGTGAGGTAACAGAACAAGTGAAAAAACTAAGTGGAAAAGGAAAAGGAAAACCAAAATAAACTACAAAAACAATATGACAGAGACAATAAAAAGTGTAAAGAGCAAATCTCTGCATTAACTGGATGAGAGAAAAAACATGGTAAATGTGATCAAATTGGAGTGCATTGTACAAAGTAAACTGGAGCAGTATCAGACAACCCAGAAGGGACCTCAAATAGGTGGTCCTGCCAGTGACACTTCTCCTGGAAACAACCTCTACATTGAGCAGTCCCCGGAGACAGTGCCACTATTCAAACTCTAAAGATGCACATGACATGGACTCAAACCTCTAGTGACTCAAGTGAGGGTGACAGTGATGAAGTAATAAGATTGGCAGCCATGTCAGAACTTGTCCCAATGAACTCCAGGTGATGAGACACAGGAGTAAAAATGGAACCTATGAAAGGACAGATGGTTTTTCATCAACGACCTGAAAAGATTGATAAATGGTCCAAAGAAATTCTACTTCCTAAGGAAGAAAGTTTAAAAACATAGACCCGAGCTTCATGTATTAAGAACACCCCTATCATGGCATCCAAATATTCACTACTATGTTGTCTTCTCAGCAAACCAGACAGTTCATTCATCGAGTTGACAATAACAAGGGAAATGATAAACAAAAAATATAAGGAGGTTGGGATGCTCTTAAAAGGTGGCTGGACAATCAGTCCCTAATACAGACTGATTGGAGGAAAGTGGTCGATTGCAAGCAAAAGGTTTCTGAGGATGTTTCTGAACATGAGGAATACTACAGGATTCAGAAATTTCCAGGAATAATTGAGACAAAAGAATCTACATATGGTTCTTTGAAGTTAACTTTCATGGTTAGTTTGAAACCAGATATTGCCAAATGGTGAAACTGACAAATACAAATTGGAGTGAAGTTGGTGCTCCATACAGTGAGCTTATGCAAGCCACTAAAAAAGTAGAAAAAGCTATCAAAATCCAAACAAGATAATTATAGGCGGGTCAGCTACCTGTTGATCACAGCCGCTGACCATGGGTCAACAGTCATCACTTGATAGGCAACAGCCACAGCTACTGCAGGTGTGCCAACAACCAACACTCATTAATCAACAGCAAAAAGCGGGACTGGAATTCACTGTGTGCAGCGCAGCAATCTCAGTCTGAACCACGCCTCGCAGGCAAATCATCTAAAATAAAGTGTCACTTTTGTAGTAAAAGAGGACATTGGACTAAATGTTGTTGGCATCGGAAACAAGGTGGACAGCAGAAAGAAGCTCAACAAGTAAATCTTCTGCTTCACAAAAGTCATATTGGGCATGGTCTATGATGACCATGACTGTTCAAGGAGTCATGAAAATGCAATTACAAAGTAACACTTCTACTGAACCCAGATCTGATTCAGTATACCAAATGCTCCTCAATAACTGAGGGAAGAATTTGAATGGCAGGACGGGCCACTGTTTATGAAACTAAAGCATGGCTCCTGGTACCTCTGCACAACAGACAGAACTGAAGCCAGTAAGATAGCAGAAGGATGATCAGCTAATATCTACACTGATTCTTAATATATTTTGGGAGTTCTTATGGAAACTGATGGAGGCAAAGGAGATTTCTTACGGGTGTAGGAACCCCAATTAAGAACGGCCAACAAGTACAAGGACTCATGAATGTTGTACAATTGGCATTAGAAGTGGCTGTATTAAAATGTAAACACACCAAAATGACTACAATGAAAAGCTGTGGAAATATTTTCACAGATGAAATTACAAATAAGACAGCACAGGAAGGGGAAAAAGAAATAAAGGAAGTAAAAGAAGTTTAAAAAGTCAAAGAATTAAAAGTACCAAGAACATATGTAATGAATCCGACCACTGAAATTAAAGAAACAAAGTTGAACTCTTTATCGCAAACAAACATACAAGATAACTGAAAGGTTAAAGCTCAGTGCTTTAACCAAGAAAAGTGGTTCTGGATGGAAAATGGTGGGAGGTTAAACAGTGATGGAGCATGAAGATATGGCACTAGTCATCAATTAGTAGCTCCAACTACATTGCTTCCTTATCTGGCACAGCAGGTCACATTGGAGTGGACAAGGTGATCAACAGATTCTTCCAATGATGGCGGAATCCAAAGTCCAGGGCGCAAGCTTGACAAAACGTTTGAAAGATGAATGGTATGCCTGAAAACAAATCCTGGAGCAGTGAAAAGACTACCACAATTAAGTGCTCCTGCCCTAACTGGCCCATTTTTACATCTTCAAGTTGATGACATTACCAAAGTGTCATGGATACTCAGACATAGTGGCAATACTGGACAAGCTTTCAAGATGGATGGAAGCTACTTCAGCAAGGAAAGCCTCTGCGCAGACAGCAAAAACTCTGATCATGAACTACATTCCTAAATGTGGACTGCCATTTCACATTGATACTGATCAAGGCACACATTTCTCTGGGAGTATTTGTCAGGAATTATGTTGACTGATGGATATTGAATGGTCTTTCCTTTGTCCACATCACCCAGATTCATCAGAAGAAGTCGAATGAATGAATGGAATCATCAAGCAATGACTAAGTATCATGAAGAAGGTGTACCATGGCCTACATCTCTTCCTATGGTTTTATGCAGCAGAATAGCAATCCTAAACAAGCAAACTAAATTAAGTCTTGTGTGAAATTAAACCAAGCTGTCCAGTCTGCTTCTCAACATGTTTCTGCTGCTCCGAGTGACGCAACAAAAGAAGAACACACCCTGAATCCTGGTGAGTGGGTCCTGATTTAAAAAATGCACAAGACACTGCTGGGAGCTCAATAGGAGAGTCTTCATCAAGTGCTGCTAATTACAAACTAGGCGGTAAAAGTAGAAGGAAAAAGTAAGTGGATAGACTGCAAATGAACTAAGATGATATCTAACATGGACAAGAAACACTGAGGTTAATGTGCTAGATGATACATAAGGTGTACTTACAGGTATCACATGAATTTGCATCTGCTATTAATAATGTATAGTAGTCATAGTCATATTTTATTGATCCCAGGGGAAATTGGTTTTCATTACAGTTGCACCATAAATAATAAATAGTAATAGAACCATAAATAGTTAAATAGTAATATGTAATTATGCCAGTAAATTATGAAATAAATCCAGGACCAGCCTATTGGCTCAGGGTGTCTGACCCTCCAAGGGAGGAGTTGTAAAGTTTGATGGCAAAGAAGAGTAAAAGAGGAAAAATTTGCTCCAGCATTATAAAAGGTAATGGCATTGCTGGTGCCTTAGAGAAAGTACAATGAAAGCACCTATCGTGTATAAGACGGTTCTTCAATATCATATGGCAATAAATCTTCTCAGTAGTTAAGGAGGGAACATGGACTGTAATTCCATACCTGACGAGTCTGAAGATATAACTGATTTGACAGATCATATTTGTAAAGAAACAGATCAAATATATCAATCGGATGGATAGGATTCCTTTGAGTGGATTCAGCTGAGTCCAATAATCTGGGGTTACTCCATATTACGAGTCGTAATACTTGTCTTGATATGCCTTATCACATATTACATGTTTTTTACTTGTATAAGTAAAAAATGCTACAAATACCCTCTGATATTTCCATAACTTAGGTGAATTTTTGATTATTTTATACTTAGTGTAGGTACCACAAATGTTTTTTTCTGCCTCAAAATTTTCAGATGTAATGATTCTAAATGCATAGTTTAGAATCAAAGAGCAGAATGTTGAATTGGACTATGTAATTGTATTTAACTTCCTTATGCTTGTTTGTATTTTTATATAATTAGTTATAGACAGTACATGAAATTGTTCAGTGTGTTTTTTTAGTGGTCACAGATGCGTTTATATCTTTTTGGCAGGTATCAAATTACTTGAATAGGGGCTATCCTGTTGGTTAATTCAAGCAACTGAATTTGAATTGAATGTGTTATAATCTGTTATGAGGACTAAACCATCCTGGCTGGGTCTCTTTCTCTCCATTCTTTTCTCTCTTTTGTTCTTCATCCTACCACTAGGGTCTTAATGTTCTCTACTATCTGGATCAATAGTTCCGTGCAAGCAGCACTTACAGTGTGACATCAAGCTTACATCTCTGGAGATCAACTAGAGCTGAAGAAAAGCAGCTATGATCTGCACGAAACTATCAAGACTGGGAAACAACAATATAGGGAGAAGACTGAGTCAAAATTTACTATGAATAGCACACGTGACCTGGGTCAAGGGCTGCATATCATCGCAGACTTCAAAGCCAAACGTTGTGGTGCCGCTAACATCTCGGCCTCTCTCCCAAATGAGCTCAAGCACTTTTATGCGAGGTTCGATGTCACTAACTCTGAGCCTCTGAGGAAAGCCACTGCTACGACCTGCAACCTGATCACCTCTGAGGCTGAGGTACGAGGATGTTTCCAACGAGTGGACAGTTGCAAGGCTGCAGGACCAGATGGCATCCCAGGGCGAGTACTTAGGATGTGCACAGCACAAGTGGCAGGTGTGTTTACAAACATTTTAAATCTCTCCCTCTTCCAGTGTAGAGTGCCTTCCTGCTTCAAATTATCCACCATTGTCCCTGTACCAATAAAGACCAAGGTAACATGCCTGAACGACTAGTGTCTTGTCACACTCACCTCAATAATAAGCAAATGCTTTGAGAGGCTGGTCAAGGATTACATCTGCAGCTTGCTACCGCCAAAATTGTCCCCCTACATTTGCCTACCAACACAACCAATCAACAGATGACGCAATGGCCACAGCTCTACACACCGTCCTTACACATCTGGAGAAGAAGGATGCTTATGTGAGAATGCTGTTCTTGGACTACAGTTCAGCATTCAACACCATAGTTCCATCCAGGCTCGACAAGAAGCTCAGAGACCTCAGCCTGGATCCTGCCTTGTGCAGCTGGATCCTGGACTTCCTGTCAGATCACCAGCAGGTTGAAATAGTGGGCTCCCTCACCTCTAACCCTCTGACTCTCAATACAGGAGCCCCTCAGGGCTGTGTACTGCGTCTCCTCTTTTATTCCCTGTATACCCATGGCTGTACTGTCACCCACAGCTCTAATCTAATTAAATTTGCTGACAACACTGCATTGATTGGCCTTATCTCAAACAATAATGAGGTGGCCTACGGGGAAGAAGTCGTCTCTCTGACATAGTGGTGTCAAGAAAACAACCTCTCCCTCAATATCGCAAAAACAAAGGAGCTGGTTGTGGATTACAAGAGGAATGGAGATGGGCTAATCCCTATTGACATCAATGGATCTGGGGTTGAGAGGGTAAACAGCTTCAAGTTTCTCGGCAGCAACATCACTGAGGACCTCACATAGTCTGTACACACCAGGTGTGTGGTAAAAAAGGCACAACAGTGCCTCTTTCACCTCATACAGTTGAGGAAGTTTGGTATGGGCCCCCAAATCCCAAGAACTTTCTACAGGGGCACACTTGAGAGCATCCTGACTGGCTGCATCACTGCCTGGCATGGCAACTGTACCTCCCTAATTGCAGGACTCTGCAGAGAATGGTGCGGACAGCCCAGCACACCTGTAGTTGTGAACTTCCCATGATTCAGGGCATTTGTAAAAAGGGCCCGTAGGATCATTGGGGACCCAAGCCATCCCAACAACAATCTATTCCAGCTGCTACCATCTGGGAAGCGGTACCTCAGCATAAAAGCCTGGACTAACAGTCTCCGGGACAACTTCTTCCACTAGGCCATCAAACTTTAGTGTACTCTATATTACATTGACTGTTCCATTTTTTTTATAAATTATTATAAATTACTATGATTGCACATTGCACATTTAGATGGAGACGTAATGTAAAGATTTTTATTCCTCATGTATGTGAAGGATGTAAGAAATAAAGTCAATTCAATTCAATCTTTTTTTTCCCTCCTCTTGTTTCCTTTCATTCTTGCAATGCTTAATGAGCTATTTAAGCAACAAGTTTTATACCTCATTCTTGACTTCAGAAGAAATCTCTGATATAAAGAATCAGGATCCAACAATATGAAGACTGAAATTCTGTGCACTTGCACATCCAAAACATTCATTAATTTATTTCAGAATTTTTCATGAATACAATAGAGTTAATGCAACATGAAAAACATGAGGACTTCAACTTACCTTCAAGTTTATCTCTGCTATTTTAAGACTGATATTTTGTGGCCCAGCAGTCTGCTCATGGGAGTCCAAAACAAAATAACAAGGCTGCAACACCTGGAAATAGACAATGCAAAAGAGAAACAATGAGGGGAATTTCTGTAAGGGTAGTCTGAAGATACAGAACTGAGAACAATACAGAAGCTTCAGTCTACGATATTGTGGCGATCTTTTAACCTCCTACAAAATCAATCTAACTTGTCCCTCCCACATAGCCCTCCATTTTTCTTTCATCCATGTGCCTCAGTCTCTTTAGTGTCCCTAATGTATCTGCCTTTAATACAACCCCTGGTAGTGCATTCCATGCACTTACTACACTGTGCCAAAAAAACCTAACCTGATATACGCTAAGTATGTGCTCTTGTATTAGCCATTGCCATCCTGGGAAAAAGGCACCATCTGCCCACTCTATCAATGCCTCATCTTATACACTTCTATCGTCTCCTCTCACCCTTCTTTAGTCTAAAGAGAAAAGCCTGAGCTCATTCAGTCTTTCCTCAAAAGACATGCTCTCTACTCAATGCTGTCTACTCCAGACAACATCCTGGTAAATCTGCACTGCATCCTCTCTCAAGCTTCCATATCCCAGCTATAATGAACTGAACACAATACTGCATACATAATATCACCACTTTTATAGATTAAAAGATTAAAGTCTGTCCCTAGCCTTGTGGCCCATCAGGCTGGTGCTTATGCCAGTTTCTGTGGTGTGAAGCGACTGAGAGTACTGGACTCCCCCCCCCCCCCCCGGATAGGACGCCAGTCTATCGCGTGGCTAACCCCCAGCATTTTGCCAGTACCCATTCTCAGCTGGGTAGACCGAAGCATTGTGTGGTTAAGTGCCTTGCTCAAGGATACACACGCTGCCTCGGCCGAGGCTCAAACCCATGACCTTCAGATTGCTAGTCCAACGTCCTAACCACTTGGCCACGCGCCACCAGTTTTATAAAGCTGAAACATTACTTTGCACCTGTTGAACTCAATTCCCCCAATTAAAGCAAGCCCACGCACCTTCTTAACCACCCAAGGAAACATCTGAAAACTAATGAACACTATAGCAACTCTTCAATGAATGTCGCTGTTGCTTATCTGTACATCAATTCGCTTGCCACTACTCCATTAACATTACTGATAATAATCTCAGGATTTTAGTCTGGAAAATTTCAAAACAAATTTCCTCAGTATTGCAACTGCACCATGTCAAATGCCAAATATGATCAATTTTCCTTCAAGTATCTCACATTTAGAAAACAAACTTAGTTACATTCTTGAACATAGTGGATATAAGGAAAAAAATTTGGAGACAGATTACGTTTTGAGGGTGAATCCAATACTTGATGTGAAGTTCAGCTTCATTCCATATATTTTTCAGTACTTTAGTCATAGAACAATGCGGTATAGAAACAGGTCCTTCGGACCCCCTATTCTGTGCCATTAGTCTGTCTCATCTCATGGACCTGCACCCAAATCACAGCCCTCCATACCCCCCCCCATCCATTTACCTAACCAAATCTCTCATAAATATTAAAATTGACGCCACACCCATTTTTTGCATTGGCAGCTCAGTCTGAACTCTAAGAACCAGAATCAAAATCAGGTTTAATGTCACCAACACATGTTATGAAAATTGCAGCAGTACAATGCAATAGATGATACTATAGAAAATAAATAAACTATTATATTGAATAGTTAAATTTTTAAAAATCCAAAAACAAGTAATTTTAAAAATGTAAGTTAGTGTTCATGGGTTTAGGAATTTAGGAATTGTATGGCAGAGGACATGAAGCTGTTTCTGAATCGCTGAATGTGTGACTTCAGGCTTTTGTACCTCACTCCTGACTGTAACAATGAGAAGAGGACAGGTCCTGTGTGAAGTGGTCCTTAATAATGGCACCACTCCCTGAAGACATCTTGAATACTATGAAGGCCAGTCTCCAAGATAGAGCTGATGAGTTTGACAACTTTCTGTAGCTCCTTTCGATCCTGTGCAGCTCCCCCACCCCCCACCATACCAGACAGTGGTGCAACCTGACAGAATGCTCTCCACAGTACATCTCTAGATGTTTTTGAGTATTTAAGTGAGAAATCAAATCTCCTCAAAATCCAAATGAAGCATTGCTTTTTTTTTACAGCTGCATCGATATGCTGGGACCAGGTTAGATCCAGAGATCTTGACACCCAGGAACTTGAAATTGCTCACTCTCTCCACTTCTGATCCCTCTGTGAGGGTTGGTTCATATTCTCTTGTCCTACTCTTTCTGAAGTCCACAATCAGCTCTTTGGTGTTACTGACATTGATGGGAAGGTTGTTGCTGTGACACCACACACCACCATCTGATTGAAGTAGTTCCCTCTCATGTTCCCCTTAAACATTTCACTTTTACCCTTAACTCATGTCCTCTTGTCGTAGTGTCACCCAACTTCAGTGGAAAAAGCTTGCTTGCATTGACCCGATATATTCCCCTCAATTTTGTATACAACTATCAAATCTCCTCTCAATCTCCTACGTTCTAGGGAATAAAGCCCTAATCTAGTCAACCTTTCCCTTTAACTCAGGTACTCTAGTCCCAGCAATATCCTTGTAAATTTTCTCTGCATTCTTTCAATCTTATTTACATCTTTCCTGTAGGTAGGTGACCAAAACTGTGCACAATACTCCAAATCAGGCCTCACCAACATCTTATAACATTTCAACATAACATCCCAACTCCTGTACTCAATACATCGATTTATGAAGGACAATGTGCCAAAGCCTTCTTTATCACCCTATCTACCTGTGATGACACGTTCAAGGAATTATGGATCTGTATTCCCAGAACCCTCCATTCTACTGCACCCCTCAGTGCCCTATTGCTCACTGCGCAAGATCTATCCAGATTGGTCCTCCTAAAGTACAACACCCCACACATGTTTGCATTAATTTCTATCTTCCACTTTTCTGCCCATTTTTCCCACTATTCCAGATCCTGCTCCAAGCTTTGATAGTCTTCCTCGCTGTCCACCACACCCTCAATCCTGGTGTCATCTGCAAATTTGCTGATCCATTTTTCCACATTACAATCCAGATCATTGATGTAGATGACAAACAACAACAGACCCAGCACCGACCCCTGTGGCACACCACCAGTCACAGGTCTCCAGTTAAAGAGGCATCTACAACTACTCTCAAATTTCTTCCATGAAGCAAATGTCTCATCCAATGTACTACTCTATCTTGAATGCCAAGCAACTGAACTTTCTTGGCCAATTTCCCATGCAGAATCTCAAGGACGTTGCTAAGGTCCATGAAGACAACATCCACTGCCTTGCCTTCATCAATTTTCCAGGTAACTTCCTCATAAAACTCTGTAAGATTACTTAGACCCGACTTATCAACCACATAGCCATGCTGACTATAGCTAATCAGTCTCTGTCTCTCCAAATACTTATATATCCAGTCCTTTAGAATACCTTCCAATAACTCAATAACATTCACACTACTGATGTCAGGCTCACTGGCCTATAATTTCCAGGCTTATTCTTACAGCCTCTGTTAAACAATGGAACAACATTAGTTATCCTCAAATCCTCCAAAACCTAAGGATATTTTAAATATCCCTGCAAGGGCCCCTGCAATTTATACACCAGCCTCCACAGGGTCCGAAGTAACACCTTGTCAGGCCCTGGAGATTTACCCACCCTAATTTGCCTTGAAACAGCAAACACCTCCTCTTCTCTTAATCTCTATAGGGTCCATGACCTCGCTGCTGAATTGCCTCACATCTATAAGACTCTGTGGTTGTCTCCCAAGTAAATACAAATATAAAATATCCATTTAAGATCTCCCCCATCTCTTTGGGGTCCACACATCAATTACCATGTTGATGTTCCAGAGGATCAATTTGTCCCTTGCTATCCTTTTGCTCTTAATATATTGGTAGAAGCCCATAGGATTCTCCTTCACCTTGTCAAAGGCAGCAACCTCATGTCTTCTTTTAGCCCTCCTGATTTCCTTCTTACGTGTTCTCTTGCATTTCTATACTCAAGTACCTCATTTGTTCCTGTCTGACTATACCTACTTATGCCCCTCCTCCTTTTTATTCACCAGGTCCTCAATATCTCTCAAAACCCAAGGTTCCATAAACTTATTATCCTTAGCTTTTATTCTGATGTAAATATACAAACCACGTACTCACAAAATTTCACTTCTAAAGGCCTCCCACTTACTAAGTGCACATTTGCTAGAAAATAACCTGTCCAATCCACACTTGCCAGATCCTTCTTGATACCATCAAAATTCGCCTTTCTCCAATTTGGAATCTCAGGACCAGATCTATCCTCTACCATAATTACCTTGAATCTAATGGCATTATGATCACTGGATGTAAACTGTTCCCTTACACAAACTTCTGTCATCTGCCCTGTCTCATTCCCTAACAGGTGTCCTATTGCACTCTCTCTAGTTGGGACTTTTATGTACTGATTAAGGAAACTTTCCTGAACACATTTGACAAACTCTATCCCATCTAGTCCTTTTACAGTATGGGAATCCCAGCCAATATGTGGGAAATTAAAATGACCAACAATCACAATCTTATGTTTCTTGCAACAGTCTGCAATCGCTCTACAAATCTGCTCCTCTACATCCTGCAGACTGTTCGGTGGTCTATAATATTATCATGGTCATACCTTTATTATTCTTCATTTCTACCCATAAAGCCACACTAGGCAAGCCCTCCAGTCTGTCCTGACTGAGCACTGCCATTACATTTTCCAGTCTAGAAATGCCACCCCTCCCTCTTTAATCTCTCCCACTCTATCACGTCTAAAACAATGGAACCTTAGAACATTGAGTTGCCAGTTCTGCCCCTCTTACAACCAAGTCTTACTAAAGGCTACAGTGTCATAATTCAACATGCTAATCCATGCCCTAAGCTCATCCACCTTTCCTACAATACTCCTTGCATTGAAATATACACAACTTAGAACATTAGTCCCACCATGCTCAAGGGGCCAAATGACTTACTCCTATTCCTTGTGTTCTTTGAACACACTGAAAACTCACTGCATTAGAGAAGCGTAACGAATGCTGTCTCCATAAAGTCCTCCAATGTTAACATCCACTCGCAGGCCAGTCTTTGGCTTGTTTCTCGAATTATGTTTAACCCTCTCCACAGAGGGAGTACAGTGTCCACATGACATTGAGTTGGATGATCAGCCATGACCATACTGAATGGCGGTGCAGGCTCAAAGGGCCGAATGGCCTACTCCTGCACCTATTTTCTATGTTTCTATGCCTGACACTACATTCTGGAGTATTGTTACAGCAATAGATTACCAAGAAGTTGGGAAAAAAGTCTCCAAGAATGTTATCTAAACCTCCTAGAAAAAAAAATTAACGATCTCACTAACTTGTAGGACCACCTGACCTTGGATAATCAAAATTTAGGGGTAGCATTATGGAAGGTGAACTCTGGTTCTTTTAAAGAGCATTCGCAATCCCAGAAAAAAAAACTAGAAGCACCACTTCTCATTCTACTCGTCCATTTACCTTCTGTGACAAGTAGCTGCTATCTAATCTTTGCCTGAATCTGTAGATCCCACAAAGAACCAAAACAAAAGCAAGACATCCTCAATCCTGAAGAAAGCACTCATCTTGTTTCTGAGATGGCAGGTTTGTCATGAAGAGAGAATACACTGAGATAATATCCTTACACTCTTGGAAAAAATGGGAAACAATCACTTTGAAATGTACAAAATTCTTAATGAGTTTGATAGGGCAGGTGCAGGCTTATCCTGGCCAAGATGTCTGGAACAGGGGTTACAAGCTAAAAATGAAGAGGCTAAGCCATTCAGCACTAACACAAGGTGATATTTTTTCCATCCAAAAGACAATTAGATTTTGGAATTCTCTATCCCAATCTGCAAAGAAGGCTCAATACTGAATGCTTTCAAGACAGAAGGGAATCTAGAGACATGGGGTTAAGTACAGGAAAATAGTATGAGGTAAAAAGATCAACCATCATTTTAATGAACAGTGGAGGAGACATAAGGGGTTAAATGGTTTATTTCTGCTTCTACATATTTTTCAACTGTAAAGTATGCCATTCGCCATCTCAACCACTCCGTGTGTATCTGGTAACCACTCTGGGTAAAGGAGTTTCTCCTGAAAGCGTTAATGGATTTGCTAGAGATATTCATAATTGTAGCCACTTGTTTTGGGCTCTCCAACAAAACTTCTTTGTTTGCACTGTCAAATCTTGTACCAGTTCACCCAAATATATTACTAAAAGGATGTTGCTAAGTCTCTTGATGATATCCCAAATGGCTCTGGCAAGTAGTCCTGTACATCTTTCCTGCAGAGCACAAACTCAAGTAACAAAGTTTGTTTCATGGTCACAAGAGGGCAGGTCTACAGGACAGACAAATGCAGTAAATTCTTCTTGTAAGGTCTAACCTAACAAGTCACAAGCACAACCATCAATGGATGCTAAAGTTAATGTTGCAATCAGTATGCAAATACTCCATTCCATTATAACTACAGATCGGCAAGTGTCATAGATTGGCCCTTTGGCCACCAACACTAATTTTGTTTGTCCACATTCTACCTGTCATCCCTGATAGGCAAAAGCTTTTAAGCATCAACACCTCTCAATTTTATATAAATTCTTAAAGTCAGCCCTCAGCCTCTATCGTTCCAGGAGAAACAACCTCAGACTATCCATTCTCACCCTATAACTAAAGCCCTCCAATCCAGCCAAAATCTCTGAACCCTCTGCAGAACAAATACATGTTTCCTTCAGTGTTGTGGCCAGAGATACACACAGCACTCCAAGCAGAATATGTCTTTTCAGAAAGATCTTGTTCGTACCGTAGTTATATTTGTTCCTCTCTTTTCCTGAAGAAATGGGCATGCCAGAACCTTTAAGTCACTGACCAATGCAATCATCCTTTGAGACTGCTTTTGACGGATGAACGAGAAGTCACACAGGAAAGAAGCAACAAGTGCAGGGGCATCAGCTTTTGATAGATTTGCCACAAATACAACTTCAGGATTCATCACCATTGCTTTCACATTGATTCTTTGTTCTGGAGTGTCCACAGCTGGAACAGAATAATAAATGTTAAGACTCATTGCAAACAATGAAAGAACCCAAATGGGCACACAAGAACAATTTGCAATGTTTCCTTAGATCAATGATGTTCACTGTGTTGACTGCAATTTTCCTTTGTATATTTAGTTCCATGTATCACACTCACTGAGCAAACAAAGAAAAATAAATCTTTTGTACAAAAAAGACTTGATACCTGACTTTCAAAGGAAATTCAGCTTCAAATCATTTGCATACAATTCACTCTAGTTTACAACATTCCTGAGGGATTACAATGATAAACAACTTGAAGTGATGAGATATTATACTATTTGATAAACAAGATTTTAGTCTGACGTTTCAACCCTTAAGTTTAATTTGGATATAATGTCAACAAAGAATATGCTTGAGGTAAATCCCCAAGTGGGGAGGAACTTATTTCCACTCTGCCCCAACATTATATCTCAACTGTTCCAAGCTTACCTCTACCCAATCCCTTAGAGAAGATATTCTTTTTTTTTTAGGTGTGGTGCAACTGGTTGAGCCACAGTCTTACAGTACCAAAGAGCCAAATTCAATTCTGACCTCTAGTTCTGTCTGTGTGGAGTTTGCATGTTCTCCTTGTGATCATATGTGCTTCCTCCAGATGCTCGAGTGCGAGTTGGTAGGTTAACTAATATTGCACATTGTTGTCAGAGTTAATGACTGGTAAAGTCTGGAGGGGTTTAGTAAGGGCATGGTGGGAACTAAAATATGGGATTAATTTAGGATTAGTGTGGACATCACAGGCCAAGCTATCTTCATTCTGTGCTACAAGTACAGATAATTCTAGGACTCAAAGAAACACATCATGCTACTCCTGGCTACTAATAATGATGCACATACATCTGGCTTCCTTCTCTGCCTCAAAAACAAAGGCTCCTTTATTAGTTACTCAACACAACTTCTATAACAAAGTTATGTAAGGTTAAATTAATTCCCCAAAAAGATTGAATGCTAAGAAATAGGCTACCAATAATTTTTACTACTTTTTCCTTTAAACATACAATTCAGAAGGCCAGCTCTCCAATATGCTATGTTTTCAGAAATTTATTCTGATTGGGTAAAATTATTTGTACTTCATAAATGAAGAAAGTTATACTAACCACTGCTGGAAGGAGCCTTTCCACTCTGTTTTGGATATAGTTGGACAGATTTATCAGTTTTCTTATCAGGAACAGCCTTGATGAAGAAATCCACTACATCCAACAGGAACTCCACACTGGCACAGACATACAGATGTTCCAGTACAGTGACGATCAAGATCTCATCCTTCTGCTGACTGTACTGCAACTCGATCATAACCTTTTCCTCAGAACCTTGCTTTTTTTCAATCATTCTGCAAGGAACATTCCAATAATTTGTAAACATTTCAAATCACAGTAAGACATTAATAGATGCCTCACACACATGTAACAATACATTCAAGACCAAAGGCATTTATGATTGTAGGTGGGAATAACAATCAATGATTGCCAAATCATGGCTTAATGCAACTCGTAGACTAGAAACACGCCCTTCAGAAAGTCTAGCATATATTAAGTCAATGAACAGCATGCAAAGCAAGGACGCCTTCCTCCATGTTTCTCTGTGATTATGGAGGAAGTCAGTTCATGAAAGAATCCTCAGGGAGGCTGGAGGAACTGGATACCTACGTGGAGGAGGAATTTGTTTGACTCAGACAGAGGCCGAGATTAATAAATGCTAAAGTAGACCTCAACCTTTTGAATTAAACCCCCTTTAGGTTTCAAAGCTTGAACAATCCCTGAACCTCGCAGTCATGATCAAATTATGTGCAAGTACTGTCAATAATTTTGACTCAGTCTTGGATCTTAAGACATAGGAGCAGAATTAAGCCATTTGGCCCATAGTGTCTCCTCCACATTTGATCATAGCTGACCCATTTTCCCTTTCAACCCCATTCTCCTGCCTTCTCCTCAAAACCTTTCACACCATGATTAATCAAGATCCTATCAATCTCAATGTTAAATATACCCAATGACCTGGTCTCCACAGCCAGCCGTGGCATTGAATTCCAGAGATTCACCACCCTCTGACTAAAAAAAAAAATCCTCATCTCCATTCTAAATTGTCGCCCCTCTAATCTGAGGCTGTGCCCTCAGTCCTAGACTCTGCCGCCACAGAAAACATCCTCTCCACATTCACTCTATCTAGCCTTTCAATATTCGATAGGTTTCAATAGATTCCTCTCCCATTCTTCTAAATTCCAGCAAGAATTCCACAGCCATCAAACGCTCCTCCTACCCTTAGTTCCCGCAATCATTCTTGTGAACCTCCTCTGAACCTTCTCCAATGTCATCACATCCTTTCTTAGATAAGGAGCCCAAAACAGCTCACAATACTCTAAGTGAGGCGTAACCAGTGCCTTATGAAGCCTCAACATTACATCCTTGCTTCTATATACTAGTCCTCTCAAAATGAATGCTAACATTGCATTTGCCTTCCCACTTGCAACTTGAGTTGCACTGACTTAACTTGCAAGTTAACTTTTAGGGAATCCTGCACAAGGACTTCCAAGTCCTTTTGCACCTCTGATTTTTAAATTTTCTCCCTGTTTAGAAAATAGGTAATGTGTTTATTCCTTCTACCAATGTGCATGACCACACACTTCCTGACACTGTATTTCATGTGCCAATTCTTTGCCCATTCTCCTAAGTCCTTCTGCAGCCTCCCTGCTTCCTCAGCACTACCTGCCCCTGCACCTATCTTTGTATCATCCATAAAGCTAGTCACAAACCCATCAATTCCATCATTCAAATCATTGACACATCTTAAAAAGAAGCGGTCCCAACAGTGACCCCCTGTGGAACACCACTAGTCACCAGCAGCCAAACAGAGAGAGCTCCCTTTATTCCCACTCTTTGCCTCCTGCTAATCATCCACTGCTTTATCCATGTTAGATTTTTTAAATAGCATGGCTTGTAGCTTGTTAAGCAGCCTCATGTGTGGCACCTTGTCAAAGGCCTTCTGAAAATCCAAGTACACAACATCCACCGATTCTCATGTCTATCCTATTTGTTATTTCCTCAACCTTCTGGTCCAGTCTGAAAATAAGGCAGCAAGCTCAAAGTTTTGTGCACATGTGCAGTAAAAAATTGCTTATTTTATGTTGAACCATTTCAGCCATAAAGACATCACCCCGCATTTCATACTAAAGTATATTAACGCTATTGCATCATGTAATTACACATAAACCACCATTTACAGAACTAATGAATTCAGGTTAGTCATTAATTAACCTCACTTCTCAGGTTAGAGGAGCTCAGCAAGTGGAGCAAAGTACTGATATGGGCAAGTAGTCAGCAAATAACAAAGCTGGGCCATGATTAGAGAATAAACAAGAAAACTAATTCTGACCTCTGTTTAACCTTCTCAATCCCCGGTCTTAGATCATCCAGTGTACATGTTGTAAACTTTATATCAAACGTCAATGTCCCGTCTGAGATCATCTTTCCTGAGGCAGTGGTGAGATGCAGCCTGAACTCACCCAGCTGTGAACTTTTCAGGTGTTTCACCAATCCAGTGGCCTATATCATGCAAGATATTCACAAACTCATTGAGAATTCAGCATACCCAGCTCTGTACAACAACGTTATAACAAAATATTGACATGTCAGTGACACTGCAAGTCTCAATCTGCACAAAGGTGCAAGCTGTACAAAAGTAATAGACATAATAAGAGATATTGAAATACTGAATGTGTTACACAGACAAAGGACATAGAGAACATGTCACTGAAAATAAAGAGGAAATGAAAAGTGTGCTGGAAAGGGATAGGAAAATTAAAGATTGAGGATGGCAACGACGGACAGGTGGGATAGGCAAAGGCAAGAATGATAGAAAGGTGCCAGGAGAACACCAGGACTCTGGAGGGGAGGGAGGCCTATCAAAACTATTACACAAGATGGTATGGGATAGATAATTAAAACACAGTCAAAAGTACATTTAGATGTAATTCCTGAAAAAAAACTTCCGTTGAATTATTTAGAGGGAGAACCAAAGCTATGGCTGCGAAAATTACCGCTTCTTATGAAGTGTGATTAATCTCAGGGGCACCACAGTAGCACATCAGTTAGCACAATGTTATTACAGTTCAGGCCATCAGAGTTCAGAGTTCATTTCTGGTGCTGTCTGTCAGGAGTTTATTTGTTTATTTGTGGAATGTGTGGGTTTCCTCCCACAGTCCAAAGATGTACCAGTTAGTAGTTTAATTGTAAACTGCCCTGTGATTGAACTGGGGTTAAATAGGTAGGTTGCAGGGCAGCGTGACTCACTGGGCTAGAAGGGACTGTTACGTGCTGCATCTCAATAAATAAATAAATATGAATGCTCATAACAACATAAACTAAGTAGTACAGAGATCTGAGTGTTTCCTGATGTTACTAAAGAAACATACAGAGCACTAGAGACAAAAATAACAACAACATTCAGGAGCTGAATAACTTAGTTCACAATGTTTGCAGTGGGTCCAAGAATCCTTGCAAAATATGATCATCTAAGTGGTCTTTTGATGTCTAAGTGTCATTATCTGGCTCATGGCATGAAGGTAGTTTAAAAAAAAAATTCCATCCACAGTAAATGTTTCTGCTGCAAAGGCACCTCCAGTAAAAATGAAACAGTTGGATCAAGACAAGTACAGTTGTATTGAGCAGGGATGAGCCGAATGCACAGATCAGCTGAATGCCAAGAATGACTAAGCTAGCTCAGAAAAATGTGAAGCAATTAATGAGACACCCTTCCAATCTTCCTTATCTCATTTCAAAACACCATTACTAGCCCTGTAGAAATACTTCTTGCTTGGACAATTTGGTAAATTTGGGAACTATAAAAAAAAAGTTTCAACTCTCAAAAAAATAAGCATACCTGTTTGAGATCTTCTGTGTATAACACAATCGAAAGGGCTTCAAACTTGAAGTCAAACTTCAATGTCTCAAATGGATCGGGTTTAACCTCTAATTCTGCATGGCACACATCATCTGTATTCCCTTGTGGGCTGGCTGCACACAAAATACAAACTATTCTCAGTGGCAACATGAAATGAAGCTATTAGAACAATTCACAATGCACATGAGAGCTTTGTATCAAAAGTATCAAAACTAATCTAACTTTATATTTATTATGGCCAAAACATTTAGCTTCAGTTAATTATAGTATAATTATAGCATATGCTACTCTTGAAAGTGTTTTATAACAGCATAATACTCTATTCATACAACAACCTAAGACAATTGAATCAGAACCAGCTAGAGATTGGTCACGAATCACACCCAGGAAAAGGCAGCAAACATCTTTAGCCTAAAGAAGGGACAGGACCCATAATCCACCTTAACAAAGCCGACTGCGGACTGTAGAGCTTGTATTAAAATTCAGGTTAAGTAATGCTTAAGCTGGCACAATAGTGTAAGTTAGTGCTGTTGCCAATGTTCCATCCTAACATTAGGTTCGTCCTGCCGACTTTGAATGTAGCCATCACGACTTTGTGGGTGTCTGGCGAGTGGTCCGGTTTCTCCTCACATTCAAAATGTGTGCCAGAAGGTTAACTACTATTAGCATAGGTGAACAGTTAAGGGATCAAGAGAAGACAGGGAGATGAATCCAGAGAGATGACCGTGGTGCAGGCTGAGGGAATTGGGGGTGGAGCCAGGTAGCACAGCCGAGAGGGCCAGGTGTGCTTTACAAGATACTTTGTAATTAGATCTATTATACTGCCCAGTATTTCTCCACACTGAATAACTTGGTATTTCCAAGAGATACAAAGTCAGAGTTTTACGATCTGACCTATCAAGTCCATGCCAATCTCTTTCACCATCCACACTAATCCCATTTGCCTGAATTAGATCCAGATTCGCTATGCCTTGCCTATTTATCTCTCTCTTAAATATTGTAATTGTATTTGATTCAACCACTGACAGCGCATTCCAGATATGACCCATTTTCTGTGCAAAAGTTACTCCTCCAATTCCCTTTAAAATGTGTCCTTCTCATCTTAAATCTTTGTACTCTTATTTGTGATACCAGTACTATTGAAAAAGCATTTTGACTACCCCTCTATACCACTCATATTCTGCTTATATTCTTATATTCTGCTATTGTCTCCTTTGCTCTAAGCAAAACAAGACCTAACCTCTCTCGTTAACTAAAGCCCTCCAAACCAGGCATCATCTTGATGAATCTCCTCTGCACTCCTCAGCAAACCATATCCTTCCTTTTCTGTGGTGAAAAAAATTTGAAGCAGATCAGATATATCATCACTAACATATGACATTGTTGTTTTGCAGCAGCAGGACAGTGCAAAACATAAAATCTATAATTACAGAAATAAACAAAATGCAAAAAATAATTAATAATTAGGTAGTGTTCATGGACTGTCGGAAATCTGATATCAGAGGGAACTGTTGAGTGTGGGTCTTCAGCTCCTGTACCTTCTTCCCCGATGGTCACTGTAAGAAGAGGTCACGTCCTAGACAGTGAGGGTTCTTAGTGACGAATGCTGCCTCGAGGCACTGCCTCTTGAAGATGTCCCTGATGGCAGGAAGGTCGTGCCCATGATGGAGCCAGCTGCATAACCCTCTGCGGCATCGTGTAATTCTGTGGAACTTGTTAGAACATATTTTATGCCATTTGTGGTCCTACAAGCACCTGCTGTTTCTTGTGTCTCCATTAGTCTAACCAGTGTTCTGTAAAGTAATAATGTAATGCTCCAAATTTTATATTCTATACCTATGAAGTCAAGCATGCTATATACATTCTTCACAACTTTATTCAAATGACCACTCACCAGCCTGTGTAGCCATTTCAGATACAACAAAATGAAGACAGAACCTACAGTGTACTCTCATGGTGAGCAACCAATGTTAAGAATTCAGCGATGCAATGCGATATACTCGGTACTATAGAGATCAACATAGATTGACTAAAAATTGAGAGAGCAACTTGTCAACCTGCTTTAGGTTAATCAAGACAGAAAAGCTATAAAATGATTATTAAATATATTAGATTCAAATAATTAAGTACCTTCAGAGAGAATGGTTGGAGAGACAATTTTTTTCTCTGGTATTTTGTTCAAGCTTTCCTTTGCAGCAGGGTGATCATCTGAAACCTCTCCAAGGATTTCTAGCAGAATTTTCATCAAGAGCATCAGATCATCCTGACTAACTGCAACCTGTGGTCAGGGCACATAAGAATCAACTTTTTAATCTTGTTTTACATCTTTTTTGGGGAGGATGCTTATCATCATTAACTTTCTATCAACTGAAAGCTTTTAATTATACTTGTTAATCAGTAACTGCAGTCGAAAGGGCAAATGAGGAGAAGTGGTGTTTTTCATTCCTAACATATTCTGCAAACTTCATTTACACCTCTGCATCATTTATTTACAATTAAATACAACTACTTTAGTACAAGAATTGATATCTATCTAATATAACTTATCCAAGTAAGGTTAGAATGAGAGAACTTTAGAAAACAGGCCTTCCTTGCTGCCTTTGCCTGTTAACCTTCTGTAACCTTTTTCAGTATTATCTTCGAGAAGACAGATGAAGAAAAATCTTTATGTTTACAGAGTCTGGAATGCATTACCTGCTGATTTGCTGGTGGCAAGTGCCATTGTGGCCTCTAAAAGGAAAGTGGATAATTATATGAGAAGTAAAAATGAGCAAGAATATGAAAACGGGCTAGGACATGGAACTAGGGAGTTACTCTGATAGAAAGCTAGCATGGAATCTGTGAAATGACCTCCTTGTATGCCATATTCATTCTACACTTCTATTATCCTCTTTTTTGAGAAGATGAGAGATGAAAGCTGCTATAAAAGCTCACATCATAGCATCATTAGAGTATTGGCCCATCAGAGACTGGATAAGTAGGTTATCTCCCAATTGGCAAACTGTGACAAGTGAAGTACCAGGGCCTTACTGCTATTTACAAACTACGGAAATGAGGTTGAATGAAGGAGGGGACTGGCAACTCAATGTTCCACCATACAGAAATTTCAAATGTGATAGAGAGAAAGGTTAAAAAAAAAAGAGAGGAATCACAATATTGATCAGGGCAGTACGCTGGGAAGATTCCTTCCAAGGCTCTTCCAATGAAGCCATATAGCTAGACACAAAAATAAGAAAGCACTTTTTATCCACAGAACAGTTCGCATTTATGTACAGCAAGTAATTAGAAGATAAATAGAAAATTTCCCGTACACTAGCAGCAGTTCCCAGACAGTTCCTGCATGACAAATGGTAGAACTGGGTGTACCTTTACTCACTGAAGTTCAAGACAGTGAAACAAAACATTCAGATAGTGCTTAACAGTGTTAATGGTCAAGGGTATTTTCAAGATCAACGTAAATTTTATCCTCCTGGAGAATCAAGGGTTCTGACATCAGGTGGTAAAGTAGAGCTGAATCCATAATGGAACACTATTGAATGGTGAAGTAGGCACAGAGGGCCTACTACTGCTCCTGTCTCTTCTGTTCTTCACGTGCAAATCATTGGCATTGATCTCAAGATTAGAATCAACCAACCTTCTCCACAAGGTAGTGTTACACAGCTCCATTTACGCTTCAGCATCATAATCAGGTAATGGTTCTCCTTTTGGTCTTCTTTATTTCTATTCTCAATATAAATTTGTTGGTATTCATACCCAGAATCACTGTAAGTGTGTGTGTGTGTGTGTGTGTGTGTGTGTGTGTGTGTGTGTGTGGGTGTGTGTGCATGTGTGTGTTAAAAAAAATGTACTGCACTTGTTTATTTGGAGACTTGGAAAAATATACTCACACTCATAGTTTTTAGATTTCCATTAATTTCTATGCCAGGGATTTGCTGATACCATGCTACAGCCAGGTTTCGTTTTATTGTCAGGAGCAAGTTCACAGGCTGCAAGATCTGAAGATCAGGCTGTTTCGAGTCTTTCTGGAGAATAGTTCTATCATTCAGAAATAAAATAGAGAAATCAAGAAACTGCAACAGAATTGATAACAAAATTCACTCACCAACTGTGACAGAAAACGGAAAACCATTGCAGGAAATGAATAAAAACATGTAGATACAGTATATTGCATTAAAATCAAGAAATTTTATGTGCTTTTGAACATTTTTATATAAAAATTGTGCCTTGAATAATCTGTGCTTTTAACGCTGATTGCTTATACATGCTTTTAAAGCTGAATGCTTATACACCTGCAGCTATCTTTCTTCATAAAGGATAAATAATATTTACTTGCATCTGCATTCATAATCTCTTGTACCTCCAATATACCTGCATCGGTTTGAGAAAAAACAATTGCTGATTTTAGGGCTGACAGGAAATGGAGGGAGTTAGTGCAAGGAAATGATGCTGGGGTAAAAGATTAGGCATGACTGAAGTGAATATGGGAGAAGGCTGTCAGAGCCAAGTTTCCATTGCTGCTTTTATCTCCTATGTTAATGCAACCCCAATGCTACGCAATGCAATTCAAGACTTAAAAACAGTCACAGCTTTCCCTTCAAATTACTGTGGCTTATGTGCCATATCTGACAGTTAAAACTTTATGAATTATGTAAAACCCCATCTTCATGCCAGACTCTGCTCCCATGTACACAAAAGCATTACTGAATGTTTTATTGAATGATTTAAATCTCATATCAAAATCTTTTCCACCGCTCACCTGTAACATCCTCAACAGAGAATGACAAGAAATATAGAGAGCAAGTTAAAGACAAGATACCAGGTTTTTTAAAAAATATAGGCAACTTTAAACAAATGGTGCATGATAGGGAAATTTCTTGGTGATTTCATGATCACCAGCCCAAAATCCATAAGATACACCCATAAGTATTCAGAAAGCACTATCTTTGTTGCCCAGTGTATTTGATAGGTGTCAATGAGATTCCCCCTCCCCATTCTTCTAAACTACAATAAGTACTGGCCCAGGGCCATCAACCGCTCCTCACACATTAATCCTTTCATCTGGGATCATTCTCATAAACCTCCTCTGGACACTCTTGAATAACTACACATCCTTTCTTAGATATGGGGTCCAAAAGGGCTAACAATACTTTACATGTGGTCAGCATCACATCCTTGTTTTTATGTTCTTGTCCTCTTGAAATGAATGCTAGCATTGCATTTCTGTTACTTATTATGAACTCAACCTGCAAATTAACCTATAGGGAATTCTGCAGGTGGACTCCCAAATCCCTTTGCACCTCCCATTTTTGAATTTGCACCCTGTTTAGAAAATAGTCTATGTCTTTCTACCTTCTATCAAATTGCATGACCATATACTTCCCTGCACTACATTCTATTTGCCACTTCTTTGCCCATTCTCCTAATCTGTCCAATCCCTTCTGCAGACTCACTGCCTTCTCCATATGACCTGCTCCTTCACCTATCTGTAAACCATCCACAAACATGGCCACAAAGCCATCAATTCTGTCATGCAGATCATTAGCATATAATGTGAAAAGTAACAAACCTAACACTGATCCCTGTGGAACAGCACTGGTCACCAGCAGGCAAAAAGAGAAAAAAAACCTCCTTTATTCTCCCTCTTTGCCTTCTGCCAGTCAGCCAATTTTTCTCTTCATGCTAGTACAGTTAAAAAAAAGTTTATTAGTGCTGATTGTGGAAGGGGTACCATTGAAGGAAAACACTTGTCCTAATAGTATATAGATAAGCCTACAAGAGGAGAGGCTGTACTTGATTTGGTATTGGGAATTGAAACTGGTCAGGTGTCAGGTCTCTCAGTGGGAGAGCATTTTGGAGATAGTGATCATAATTCTATCACCTTTACAATAGCACTGGAGAGAGATAGGAACAGACAAGTTAGAAAAGCGTTTAATTGGAGTAAGGGGAATTATGAGGCTATCAGGCAGGAAATTGGAGGTTTAAATTGGAAACAGATGTTCTCAGGGAAAAGAACGGAAGAAATGTGGCAAACTTTCAGGGGATATTTGTGTGGAGTTCTGCATAGGTAGGTTCCAATGAGACAGGGAAGTTATGTAGGGTACAGGAACCATGGTGTACAAAGGCTGTAATAAATCTAGTCAAGAAGAAAAGTTTACAAAAGGTTCAGAGAGCTAGGTAATGTTAGAGATCTAGATCTAGAAGATTATAAGGCTAATAGGAAGGAGTTTAAGAAGGAAATTAGGAGAGCCAGAAGGGGCCGTGAGAAGGCCTTGGCGGGCAGGATTAAGGAAAACCCCAAGGCATTATACAAGTATGTGAAGAGTAACAGGATAAGACGTGAAAGAATAGGACCTATCAAGTGTGACAGTGGGAAAGTGTGTATGGAACCGGAGGAAATAGCAGAGCTACATAATGAATACTTTACTTCAGTATTCACCATGGAAAAGGATCTTGGTGATTGTAGTGATGATTTGCAGCAGTCTGAAAAGCTTGAGCATGTAGATATTAAGAAACAGGACGTGCTGGAGCTCTTGGAAAGCATCAAGTTGGATAAGTCGCCAAGACCGGATGAGATGTACCCCAGGCTACTGTGGGAGGTGAGGGAGGAGATTGCTGAGCCTCTGACGATGATCTTTGCATCATCAATGGGGAAGGGAGAGGTTCCAGAGGATTGGAGGGTTGCGGATGTTGTTCCTTTATTCAAGAAAGGGAGTAGAGATAGCCAAGGAAATTATAAACCAGTGAGTCTTACCTCAGTGGTTGGTAAGCTGATGGAGAAGATCCTGAGAGACAGGATTTATGAGCATTTGAAGAGGTATAATATGATTAGCAGAAGTCAGCGTGGCTTTGTCAAGGGCAGGTCATCCCTTACGAGCCTGATTTAATTTTTTGAGGATGTGACTAAACACATTGATGAAGGGAGAGCAGTAGATGTAGTGTATATGGATTTCAGCAAGGCATTTGATAAGGTACCCCATGTAAGGCTTATTGAGAAAGTAAGGAGGCATGGAATCCAAGGGGACATTGCTTTGTGGATCCAGAACTGGCTTGCCCACAGAAGGCAAAGAGTGGTTGTAGACGGGTCATATTCTGCAAGGAGGTTGGTCACCAGTGGAGTGCCTCAGAGATCTGTTCTGGGACCCTTACTCTTCGTAATTTTTATAAATGACCTGGATGAGGAAGTGGAGGGATGGATTAGTAAGTTTGCTAATGACACAAAGGTTGGGTTAGTAAGTTTGCTAATGACACAAAGGTTGGAGGTGTTGTAGATAGTGTGGAGGGCTGTCAGAGGTTACAGCGGGACATTGATAGGATGCAAAACTGAGCTGCGAAGCGGCAAATGAAGTTCAACCCAGATAAGTGTGAAGTGGTTCATTTTGGTAGGTCAAATATGATGGCAGAATATAGCATTAATGGTGAGACTCTTGGCAGTGTGGAGGATCAGAGGGATCTTGGGGTCCGAGTCCATAGGACACTCAAAGCAGCTGCGCAGGTTGACTCTGTGGTTAAGAAGGCGTACGATGTATTGGCCTTTATCAATTGTGGAACTGAATTTAGGAGCTGAGAGGTAATGTTGCAGCTATATAGGACGCCGGTCAGACCACACTTGGGAGTACTGTGCTCAGTTCTGGTGGCCTCACTACAGGAAGGTTGTGGAAGCCATGGAGAGGGTGCAAAGGAGATTTATCAGGATGTTGCCTGGATTGGGGAGCACACCTTATGGGAATAGGTTGAGTGAACTCGGCCTTTACTCCTTGGAGCAACGGAGAATGAGAGGTGACCTGATAGAGGTGCATAAGATCATGAGAGGCATTGATCATGTCAATAGTCAGCAGCTTTTTCCCAGGGCTGAAATGGTTGCCACAAGAGGACACATGAGGTGCTGGGGAGTAGGTACAGAGGAGATGTCAGGGTAAGTTTTTTACTCAGAGAGTGGTGAATGCGTGGAATGGGCTGTCGGCAATAGTGGTGGAGGTGGATATGATAGGGTCTTTTAAGAGACTTTTAGATAGATACATGGAGCTTAGTAAAATAGAGGGCTATAGGTAAGCCTAGTAATTTCTAAGGTAGGGACATGTTCGGCACAACCCTGTGGGCCAAAGGGCCTGTATTGTGCTGTAGGTTTTCTATGTTTCTATGTAATAGTGTTGCACTTGTTCAATATTGTTGGAAAAGCAGACAAAGTTCGGTTTTTAATTTTTAAGTACATCACCAATGATTGAAACTCCTCACCTTCATTGATTCTTACACAGATAGGATTACATATATAGATATACAGCACTGAAACAGGCCAATTTGACCCACAAAGTTCAACCACCATTAGATTAATTGTGTTCAGACATTTCTACCAAATAAGCCCAGGAAGTATGACAAGGAACAATGAAAAGTAATAAAGGGAAGGAGCAGGTTAGGAAGTTAGAATTCACAGGAACTTCACAAGAATGACAGAAGCCATGAATTAATGGGAAAGTAATTAATTCAGAAATCCTAGGGACCTGCACTCAATGAATCAGAAACAGCTTTTTCCACTCCATCATTATATTTCTATACAGTCCATGAAGCCATGAACACTACCTCAGTATTTTTTGCACTATTCATTTTGTAATTTAGAGTAATTTTATGTCATTGTGCTGCACAGCTGCCATATAAAAAAAAATCACATAGGACAGTGATAATAAACCTGATTCTGATTTCCTTGCAAGTTAGATTACAACCACAATATCAACAATTCAAAACTTATTGTACCTTGAAAGCTTCAACTGTGTTAGCTGAACCTCCATGATGTCCACAACAGGAGGCAGAGTACACTCTTCTGCAGAAATCAAGGTGAATTTATTCCGTACTGTTATCAAACCCAAATCTGCCACCAAAGCATTGAGAGAAACTGAGGACTCAGGAATAATAATAACTGGGGCTTTCAAATTAATGTCCATTGCCAGTCGGAAACTCTTCTGAGCAAAATCCTTAACACTGGAGGCTGCCTTTTCTGCAGCTTGCACTGTAGCTGCACCTAATGCAACCTCTGCTGCTTGGAAGGTGTCAAAGAAGCTCTGTTAAACATAAAACATGTTTAAATTATACAAGAGCTACAGAAATACCTCACTGGTTTGTAAACAGTTAAAACTGTAAATAAGAGAAAAGCCTGTTTTTAACATGTACTCCCAAAATCTTGTGCAATCATACATTGAATAACCAAAATTCAGCACTTACTGCTGCTGAAAACCTCATTATCTTGGTCATGTCTACACCTACTTGGTTCTGAAAGGGTGACCCAGAAGCAAAACTTTCTGCAGAAGAAATGAGGAAATTTGACAAACCAGTTGGAACACAGGTAAGAATTGATTGTGAGCCAACACGTAACATTAAGAGTTTTGCTGCACAGGACATGACCATTCTGCTGATCGGTACTGTGATATTAAGTTCAAATCACTATTTGCACCAAGCATTTTCTTCTGGTACATCTATTTGCCTTTTCCTTTTACTTGATCTCATACTGGATGTATCTGGGCTTTCAGTAGCTTCGGAGTTTCCACAGTTACAGACAGTACGTACTGTAATACCTTCACTTCACCTGTGAGTCTGCTGGTGTGATATACGTGTCTGGTGCTCCCAGTGTGGCCTTCTATATCTTGGTGCTTCCTTTTTTAAAGAAAGTGGTTTCCCTTCCTCCACCATCAACTGCCCTCAAATGCATCTCTCCCATTTCATACACATCTGCTCTCACCCCATCCTCCCGCCACCCCATTAGAGATAGGGTTCCTCTTGTCCTCACCTACCACCCCACCAGCCTCCGTGTCCAACATATAATTCTCTGTACCATCCGCCATATCCAACGGGATCCCACCACCAAGCACATCTTTCCCTCCCCCCCGCCCCCCGCTTTCTGCAGGGATCACTCCCCACACAACTCCCTTGTCCATTCATCCCCCTCAGCCCTCCCCACCAATCTCCCTCCTCGCATTTACCCTTGTAAGCGGAACAAGTGCTACACCTGCCCTTACACTTCCTCCCTCACCACCATTCAGGGCCCCAGACAGTCCTTCCAGATGAGGCGACACTTCACCTGCAAGTCTGCTGGTGTAATATACTGTGTCCTGTGCTCCCAGTGTGGCCTTCTATCTATTGGTGAGACCCAATGCAGATTGGGAGACCGTTTCACTGAACACCTACACTCTGTCCGCCAGAGGAAGCAGGATCTCCCAGTGGCCACACATTTTAATTCCACATCCCATTCCCATTCCAATATGTCAATCCATGGCCTCCTCTACTGTCGAGATGAAGCTACACTCAGGTTGGAGGAACATCACCTTATATTCCCTCTGGGTAGCCTCCAACCTTATGGCATGAACACTGATTTCTCTAATTTCCGTTAATGCCCCTCCTCCCCTTCTTACCCCATCCCTAATTTATTTTTTTTTTCCTCTCTTTCCCTCTCACAATAACTCCTTGCCTGCTCTCCATCTTCCTCTGGTGCTCCCCTCCCCCTTTCTTTCTTCCAAGGCCTTCCGTCCCATGATACTCCCCCTTCTCCAGCCTTGTATCCCTTTTGCCAATCAACTTCCCAGCTCTTGGCTTCATCCCTCCCCCTCCTGTCTTCTCCTATCATTTTGTGTCTCCCCCTCCCCGTCCCAAATCTCTTACTATGTCTTTTTTCCGTTAGTCCTGACGAAGGGTCTCAACCCAAAACATCGACTGTACTTCTTCCTATAGATGCTGCCTGGCCTGCTGCATTCCACCAGCATTTTGAGTGTGTTACTGTAATACCTAGTTTTTTTTTATAGACATTAAAATGATTGCATTTTAGTTATTTTTTCTAAATTTTACGTACAACAGCAGTACACATTGACATAACAGTAAGTGTATGATCCTACATGTTACATGGGGATACAGCAGTAATGACATAATTAAGGCAGGTGGTGAAGAATACAACTAGTATGATTACCTTCATTGCATAGAGCACTGTGTATGGGAGTTGGGACCTCACATTACACTGTACATGGTGTTGGTGAGATCACATTTTAGTGTGTGCAATTCTGGTTACTGTACAGGATTCAGATTTGTTTATCACATTACACTGAAAAATACAGTGAAATGTGGAGTTAGTGTTAACAACCAACACACCCAAGGTGGTACTAGGGGCAGCCTGCAAGTGGCACCACACATTCTCGCACCAACAAAGCATGCCCACAATGTTCAGCAGAACAATACAAGCAGCAACAATAACAACAGAACCAAACAAGACGAAACGACAAAGCAAGCCCCTTTCCCATTCTTCCACCCACACATCCCCTCTCACACACAAAAACAGGCCTCCACTGTAAATAGACCACCTCCAGACCACCAGTCCGGAGAATCCAGAAGGAAGGATGTCCATAAGCTGGAAAGGGCATAGGAAAGATTCACCAAGACTGGAGAACCTGAGGTATAAGGACAGACTTATAGTGCTATCCAAATCATGAGGGGCAGAGACTGGGGTGAATTGATCAGTTTATTTTCCCAAGGGTAGGGGAGTGTAGACTACTAGAGGGCATAGGTTTAAGGGAAAGGGGACATGAAGGGAAACATTTCACTCAGAGGGTGGTGGGCATATGGAACAAGCTGCCAGAGGAAGCTGTAGAGATGGTAATTAGTAAGAAATGCAAAATTCTTTGAAAGATACCAGCTTGAAGATGGTCCCAGATACAAGGGTTAAAGCAATTAGAAGTAGTGTTAACACAAGATCAGTATGTATGTGATTTCAAAATATGCCTGAACCAGAAGCCAATGGAGGCCAGTGAAATGGTGTAAACATGATGGAGGTTAAGATAAAGGGAGCAACATCTGAATATGTTCCTACTGGGATAAACAGAAGATGGAGCACAGGGAGCAGTCAAAAAGCATTAAAAATATCAAGATAGGATGCAACATAATGAGAGTTTTAGTGACATATGTATTAAGATTGAGGTACAGATGGGTGATGTTTTGGAGGTGAACGGCTTGGGATGGAAAGGATATATGGACAGAACTGTTGGGTCTTTCTGAGCAGAAAGTTAATAACTTTCTGCACTTCCACTCAAACACAGAAATTCAAAACGTAGAGGTTGGTCCTGGCTGCTCTCTGCTAGATTGACACTTGGTATCTGCACACTCATTCATTTCACTGGGGTATACAAGCAAGAAATCTGTTTTCCTTTGATTGTTTAATTATTCACAAGATACTCAGAAACACTTAGAAGGCAATGCTGAAGGATGCAGGTGTCCAAGGCTTCCAAAGAAGTTTTATTTCTGAAGATTTGGCAGCATATGCAGAAAGACAGAGTGAGTCATTAAAAATTGGGCTAAGGTTCTTGATTAAATGGAAGAGAATTACTTCACACAGTTGTGGGAATTTGAAAAGAAATTTACTTGTACGTATCAACAAAGAAAAGGGATAATGCTGAAAACTTATTGCTCACTTCTCTAATTTACTGGGGAAATTCCATTGGTCCTAAGAATAGATACGCAAATCATTATCTGTACTATGGCAAAACAGACAAATGAAATTATGCAAAAAGCAGCTTTGAAGGCATGTTGTATATAAACCACAAATAAAATTTACATTTTAAAGAAGAAATTATGTAATATAAATGAGTAGTATTATAAAACACATCTCTAAATTAGTACAGATGCATTTCACACAAAATGTTTATATTTACCCTGTGCAAATATTGTACTTACCATCAATGACTTAAAGAATTTGTGCAGGTACACCAACTGGATGCAACCCAGTTGCAAAGTGACTTCCCCATCCACATTTGACATATCAAGATAGGCCTCTCCTTCTGTAGCTTTACTGCACAAAACTATCCTGAAGCTGAAGACTTCATCTCCAATGATGGACACAACCTAAAATAATGGTATAAGCTTATTCTTTATATCTGTGTGAATTCATATTGAACAATTTCATAAACTCAATTCATTTCTTATTAAACATTTAAAATCGGAGGGAAACAAGTAAACCAGGAATTATATGCAAAACAGTCCAAATTATAAACCTTGAGAAAATTATACAGACTTAACAAGATGAAAAGTCTGTCCTCTCCTTAGAGACATTCTTTCACAGTTAAAGAATTAAGACTACAATCTATTTCCCACAACCCCTGTACAGTTGGCAAGTTATGGATACTGAAAAGCAAAAAAGACTGCAGATATTGGAAACCTGAAATAAGATTAAAAAAAATAATGGAAATATAAAGCAGATCCGGGCAGCATCTGTGGAGAGAGAAGAACAGTTAATGTCTTAGGTCAGCTATTTTTCAACTTCCGGTATTGAGCTTTTTACCCTCAAAACTGGAGCCTGTCTGGCAACTGTGCAAGAAAGGCATGCTGTGCTGTGATTCAAATGCAGAGAGAATGACATTATCAGTCTTGCAATGCTCTCATCTAACAATGACAATGTGATTTGTTGAAAACCATGATTTTTACGGCATCAAATGGTTGGGTCCCTTTGTCTATCCTCCATGCACTGGAAAATCTCTCAAATTTTACCAGATTTACACTCAGTCATGGTTCAAACACGCATCCGTACACACGTATGATGAATGCACTTCTCCACTACACATATGTAACAAGAAAAATTACACAAAGCGATTCAAGATTATTCCTTAAAAGGCCCAAACGAACATATGGAATTACTATTGACCCTGATCAATAATAACTGGATGGCATTTGGCAACATTTAGTGACATCAAATTCTGTTACCATATTGATCACATTGTTGAACCAGGAGAAGGGTCACAGAATTATACAGCACAGAAATTGGCCTATGTTGCCCTTAAGGCATTTATCTGACTTTGTTCGGTCTACGCTCTAATTGATTTGTTTGTAACTATTTTCTAATTAAAGTTAAAGGTTGATAAATATGTTACAGTTTAACAAAGGAAAATTCATTGTCTGTGGTATATCGCGGCATGTGATGACATCACCTACGGTTTCGCCACGTCTTGTGTGTAACTTCCGGTTTGGGAAGGTGGGAAGGTGAAAAGGTGGGTGCCATGTGTGCAGCATGATCGTGAAGAGCTCCGAGTTTACCCACAAAGAAACATTACAGAAGCAACGCCGTAAGTTCATAAGAAAGTATTTGAAGTAAAAATATTAACGCGGTTTCTGTTAAGGGAAGCGGCGCGCATGTCAGCTATTCAATTTCAAACTCGGGGTGGGCTCGGGCCCGGCAGCGGTTTGACGTGACCCCCTCGCCCAATACTCGGGGCAGCTGGAGACACTCGCTAAAAGAAGAGAGCGCGCGTGGTCTCCAGAATGAAACAGACGCTGCATATGTTTGTATTTTTTTTAATCAACAGTTTTCGCCATGTGATGTTAATGTGGAAGAGTGAACAGTAAATGGTTAACCTTACTACGACTCTGTCTTCATTGACTCCGGTTTAACTTGCTGTTTAGTCAGAGTTTCAACGCACTGCACGAAAACACTACAGTGAAAAGGCGGAATCATTAGATGTTTCGACAAGTGGTACGATGGCTTCACGATCAAGCACCAAGTCACCCAACATCTCATAATTACCTGGGCCTGATGTAGAAGATGCACGGTGATGGCATCTGGCAATGTTCAGTGAACTGTTTACACATTTAATAAACATGCATTGAAAATGTGGTTGAGTGATGCCACAATGATAACTTCTCACTCAATGTCAGCAAAAACAAAGTACCAATTATTGGCAACAGGAGAAAGAAACCGGAGATCTATGAGCTAGCCCTCATTAAGGAATTGGGGGTGGAGTGAGTCTGTAACTTTAAATTTCTTAGTATTATCATATCAGAGGATCCATCCTGGGAGCAGCATGTAAGTACTATTACAAACAAGGCACAACAGTGCCTCTACTTTCTTAGAAGTTCTGGCAAATTTGTCATCTAAAACTTTATTTAAATAGATGCACAGTGGAGAGTGTCCTGACTGGTTACATCGCAGCCTAGGAAGGAAACACCCATGCCCAAGAACAGAAAAGCCTATACAAAAAAAGAGGTGTATACAGCCCAGTCCATCACAGGAAAAGCCCTCCCCAATACTAAGAACATCTACAAGGAGTGCTGCCACAAGAAAGCAGCATCCATCATCAAGGAACCCCACCATCCAGCAATGCAGTCTGCTTGCTGCTGCCATTAGAAAGGACGGATAATAGCCTTAGGTCCCAACACCACCAGGTTTCAAAAATGGTTATTACCCTTTAGCCGTCATGCTCCTGAACCAGCGTGGATAACTTCAATCACCTCCAGTCTAAACTGATTCCACAACCTACAGACTCACTTTCAAGGACTCTACAACTCACGTTCTCAGTATTTTTTTTTGTATTTGCACAAGTTGTCTTCTTTTACACATTGGTTGCTTGTCAGAACACTGGCAGGATGAACCCTGGGTGCCCTCCCAAGACTATGGTCAACACGCTCCTTGAAGACAGCGGCGCGGCTAATGTAGATGAACTGAACACACTGATGAGGGAGAGGGAGAAGTGGAGAGTCGTCATCGAGCCCGGCGCCAGCCCCCTAGGCCTGAGTCGACGTAGTAGTAGTAGTGTTTGTTAGTCTTTGTGTGTTACTTTTCACTGATTCTATTGTATTTCTTTGTTCTAATGTGAATGCCTGCAAGAAAATGAATCTCAGGGTAGTATACGTACATATATACGTACTTCAATAATAAATTTATTTTGAACTTTGAAATCTCAGAGGCCAAAAGATCCAAGAGCTCTTAAACAGTCTCAACCTAACATCCCAATTACTGTCAGCCTTGGACAGGTTGCAAACCACTCCATTCCCCATCAAAGCAGGAACTGTAATTCAAAGGCAATTAAAACAACTTACAGAAAATTGAATACTTCAACCAGAAATATATTTAAATTAGTTGAAACCTATCAAAACACACCATGGAAAAAAAGATTTCTTCTTACCTCCTGACCACCTAGCCAGTAATCCCTACTGAAAGGAATGGGAACTGAACCTATGCCAGTTCCTCACATTAGACTCCAGACTCCAGGCCCCAGTGCGGCATATGCACCACAGGCCATAAAGTACAGGATTCAGAATTGCAGTATGGAAGCTGAAGAACACGAATGACGCAACAGCTTGGCTCATAACCTTACAGGATAACTGGCTCACCTGACATTTTCACTCTCTCAGTGCTGCAGACGTTCCCACCTGCATCAAAAGGGCAACAATCCCACCAGTGTCCAAGAAGAGCCAGGTGAGCTGCCTCAATAACTATCGTCCAAAGGCACTCAGATCTATTGCATGAAGAAGTGCTTTGAGAGTTGGCCATGGCTAGAATCAACTCCTACCCAAGCAAGGACCTAGACACACTGCAAATTGCCAATCGCCACAATAAGTCAACATGGTTGCAATCTCACTGGCCCTCGCTTAGCCTTAGATCTCTTGGGCAATAGCAGTTTATTAATAACAGCTCAGCATTCAACACTATCATCCACTCAGTTCTAAAAATCAACAAGCTCCAAACCCTGGGTCTCTGTTCCTCCTTTTGTAACTGCATCCTTCACTTCCTCTCCAAAAGACTACAGTCTGTGCAGATCGGAAGTAATATCTCCTCCTCACTGTTATCAACAATGGCGCATCTCAAAGATGCATACTTAACCCACTGCTCTACTTTCTCTACACCCACGTCTGGCTGGCTGGGCAGAGCTCAATACCATCAATAAATTTGCCAACAACACAACCTTTGATGGCAGAATTTCAGATGGTGACGAGGAGGCATACAGGAATGAGATAGATCAGCTGGTGGCATGGTATTTTGCACTCAACATCAGTAAGACCAAGGAAGTGATTGTAGTCTTCAGGAAGGGGAAGTCAATGGAACATACACCATTCCTCATCAAGGTATCAGCAGTGGAAAGGGTGAACAGTATCAAGATCCTGGGTGTCAACATCTCTGAATATCTATCCTGAGTCCATCATTTTGATGCAATTACAAAGAAAGCACACCAGCGATGATATTTCATTAGGACTTTGAGCAGAATTGGTATGTCACCAAAGACACTAGTAAATTTCTACAGATGTATCATGGAGAGCATTCTAACTGGTTGCATCACCATCTGTTAAGAAGGGTCCACTATTCAAGATTGGAAAAGGTTGCAAAAAGTTGTAAACTCGGCCAGCTCCATCATGGGTACTAAATTCCCCAGTATCCAGGACACCTTCAAAAGGCGATGTCTTAAAGAAGGTGGCATCAATCATTAAGGACCGCCATCACCTAGGTAATATCCTCTTCTCATTGCTACCATCAAGGAGGAGGTACAGGAGTCTGAAGCCACATATTCAACATTTCAGGAACAACTTCTTTCCCTCTGCCATCAGATTTCTGAATGGACAATGAACCCATGAACACAACTTCAGTATTTTCCCCTGTTTTTGCACTACTTACTTAATTCTTTTTATATATGCTTTTTATTGTAATTTATAGCTTTTATTATGTATTGCATTGTACTGCTACTGCAAAACAACAAATTTCACAACATATGCCAGTGATACCAAACCTGAGTTTGATTTTGATTCATCGTGATGCTACTAATTGGTTAAAGTTGGCCTGCATGAAAACTTTGGCTGGCAAGCAAAATAACTGAGCAACTTTCTACAAATAATCAAAGAAAAATATGTATTTAATCTGTATGCATTATTACCACTAACACAGTCCCCTTTAGCCAGCATTCTGGAACTACATCATTACATACTATTTAGAATGGCTCACCTTTTTATGAAGAGTCCTTGGGCCAACATCTGTTAAGATAACATCCTTCAGTCTGGCAAAAACTTCTGTCCGTTCTGGCTGCATAGTTACAGATGCATCCATACCTGCAACATTTTTTGACAACAAATTGTGGCAATCATTTGTTTTGGGACAAACTATAGAATCATGTAATAGAAAGAAACCTTTTGACCATCAAATCTGACTCCACAACCAGCAATTAACTAACTCTGAGTTAACACGACAGTGCAGTGCAATTTGGTACTTGTGCTTTCTTGCAAATGTAAGTTTCTCTAGAATAGTCATCTACTCACATTTGATACGTGCCACATCTGTGGCCTAGCACCTTTCATTAATACAATAAATTTTTATTCTACTTCAACCTTCTTGAAACTCTGATCCAAGCTGCAAACAGGGACAAACTGATTCTTCTCAGCAATTTCCAACACCAGCTATGAAAACATCATGAACCTCTAGAAAGGTACAATTAACAGAGTTGGGAAGAGGCAAATCTAATGCAGTCAGTTCCTGAGAGAATACTTAGGACATAGTCTTCCCATTAACCTTATTAGTTAACTGACAATTTTCCCTGGAATTCCATTAAAACTCAAGGTTGAAAACATCCATAGGCCAAGATTTAGCAAAACAATTCTGATCTACAGAGCAGAAAGAGTGCAGGAGATGAAGTAACTAACCCACAACCTTGACACACAAGGATTCTTCAGGTGTTCTCAGGACTTTCTATCTCCAAAAACCCCAGGTCTCCCCCTCTGAGTGACAAAAATGGAGGAACTTTTTAATGTGTGAGGCATCGAGCACTTACTTAAATACTTGCTTTAGAGATTTCTTCAACTGAAGCTTGAGGGGAGCATTAATGAAATCATTTTTGATATAGTGCTTGGTCTTAGGATCAAAAGCTTAACTTGGCTTTGTTTACCTTGTATTTTGATGTCAGCAATGCTGGACTTGTCATCACAGACAAATATGTTCAATGCCCCCAGCTCAGCAGAAAATTTCAAGTCAAATATATCAAAATCTGCATCTACAGGTACTGAATAGAAAAATATTCTTTTGGTTAATAATCTGAAAAGACAGCGCTAAGAAAAACAAATACTGATATCCAAATTACAAATTTTGTTTACACTGCACATAACTGACAGTTGGTTAGCCACAACTACAGATTTGCTTTTAGCTCTGGTCACCAAGTTTAGCAAGTACAGCAGGTTCTTGAGTGTGTAAGAGGAGAACACTTCAAAGAATGGTTCCAAATAAGGCATTTTAGCCTCAAGGTTAAATTGGTGAAGCTGTTTTCTTAATGCAAATGATAATCACCTGGCACCTCATTGCCCACAAGGGTGATTAATGCAAAGACAATCAATGTGTACTAGGCTTCCAGGATGGAACAGGTTTAGGACTGACTAGGCTGCTCTGCAGAGAGCTGCCATGCAGTTGTTGGGCCGAGTGGCTGCATCCTGTGCAGTGACAACTATAACATCGATAGCAAAGATAACAAGGTGTAAATTTGTTTGTTTCTAAATGTTTTACAAAATTGAGCTTGCAGTAACATGATGACCACTAGACATACTGTAAACTGCAGAACATCAAACTATGAAAATGTCAAAGCTTGAGTTCACAGCCATGTTCAGCAAACATCATTGGATGTTGAATGGCTGGTAGTGAAAGGAACTCTACCAACTACAGAAATAGAAGAGATATTTCTAATTCTCACAGCTCCGAAAAACACCAACAATCCCTTGCCTGTAAGTACTACAGCAATAGGCAACAACAGACAGAATAAATTTTTTTAAAGACAATGCCTTGAATATACATTAAATGGAATTTCAGATAATTCAAGCTGTAATTATACAGTGCAGCTCTCATCCCAGTTTCAGCACATTCACATTTGTTTGGCATCCATTTGTTTGATGAGAGGAGGAATGGCCATACAAATTTTGCCTCAATTTATAACATAGTCACCATTTGATGAAGTACATTTTCCTAATATTTTATTCTAAAAGTAATTGAAATAACACACCATAAAGTTAGGAACAAGAAGTAACTGAACGGGAACTGACTGCAAATGCAATTCTGCTTATGAATCACTGTACTGCCAAGTAAAACTGTTACTGTACATATCATAATCCCACAAAAGGGAAGACCACATACATCACAGCAAAAGGTTAGAACAATCGTTTTGCTGAACACATACGCTCTGTCCGCCACAGAAAGCAGGATCTCCCAGTGGCCACACATTTTAATTCCACATTCCATTCTGATATGTCTATCCACAGTCTCCTCTACTGTAAAGATGAAGCCACACTCAGGTTGGAGGAACACCTTATATTCCGTCTGGGTAGCCTCCAACATGATGGCATGAACATTGACTTCCCAAACTTTCGCTAATGCCCCACCTCCCCCTCGTACCCCATCTGTTATTTATTTATATACACACATTCTTTTTCTCTCTCTCCTTTGGGTTTTTCCCCCTCTCCCCCTTTTCCTTCTCCCTGGGCCTCTTGTCCCATGATCCTCTCATATCTCTTTTGCCAATCAACTGTCCAGCTCTTGGCTCCATCCCTTCCCCTCCTGTCTTCTCCTATCATTTTGGATCTCCCCCTCCCCCTCACACTTTCAAGTCTCTTACTAGCTCTTCCTTTAGTTAGTCCTGACGAAGGGTCTCAGCCCGAAACGTCGACCGTACCTCTTCCTAGAGATGCTGCCTGGCCTGCTGCGTTCACCAGCAACTTTGATGTGCGTTGCTTGAAACAATTCAAGGCCAGTTTTCACAAATGCAAAAGGTAAACTGAAAATTCAGTACAAACAAAATTAGCTTTTCCTTGTTAATAACCTACCTGTTTTTGTCAAAGTTTTCTTTGCGTGAGCTTCTGTGCTCATCTTTGCTTCATGACCTTCTGCAATATTTTTTGATGGGAACACACCTGCCAGGAAGTTGACCGTTGAAAGCAAAGCTTGTGAGTGCAGGATCAGGTCAAGAGAAGAGAAAGCAATCTAATGTCAAAATTCAAAAAAAATCATTTTTTAGTCAATCCCACTAAATGCACAACTTCATTATAGTGCAAATGAGAAATTAAGAGCAAACATTTGTGAACAGATGCTTTAAAAACAGAGTCAGGGTAACATGGGAAAAGTAAATTGCTTCTGTTTGCATTAAAAATTCTTCACATTTAAACATGGGTTTAGAATTGACATGAAGCCTAGAAATGCTTGTTGAGCCTGGAAACATATAGAGTCAGAGCAATAGAACTAAAGGCTCCACATCTGAAGCAACAGTATGGCAACAGATGTTTAAAACTGCTGACCTATTGTAGAATTCTAGCAATTTCTATTTTTATTCTGCACCTAAAAGTTTTCAACATTAAATACTTGTCTCAGTGACTCTGTCTCAGCTCCAGCAACTCAGGTTCAACTCTGACTTCCATGCAAACACGACACAGGTAGCACCAATTGCCCCTGGGCTATATGGATTACTCCCGAGTGCATCAGTTTCCTCCCACATTCCAAACATCTGCTGATTGTTAGGTTATTTGGCAACAATAAGTTGCCCTTAGTAGCATAAGTGGAAGGAATATCATGGAGAGATGATGAGAGAACATATTGCAGTGATTGGATTGGTGGAATTCCTCTGACAGCCAGCATACACTCAATGGACTGATTGTATTTCCTTATAGCACAAAGGAAGCCAAAGGTTTCAATTAGCTAGTTTGGTGGGGGGGGTGGGTGGGTGGAAAGAGAACCTGAGGGTAGAATGAGAAGGGAGAAAATCCAAGCAGGAAGCAGAAGGCAGAAGCTAAGGTGAAGGGGTATTTAGCAAATAAAAGGAAAGAAGTAACAACACAATCAGAGGGCATCAGGAAAGCACCAGCATATAGAGTCAAGAGAAATGAAAAATAATAAAATTAAGGATTCATATTTGAAGGCACACAGCATTTGTTACAAGATACAAAAGTTAATAACTTCAACAGAAATAAATGGTTCAAAATGATAGCTCTGGCTGACACATGGTTGAAAAGTTAATGATGGGGACGACTGAATATTGTGGAAGAAAGGAAAATGGATACGATCACTCCAGTGATGAGGAATGATACTGGCAACATGTTGAAGCAGTGTGTTGGGAAGAAGAAACAGGTTAGCATCCTTAATAGTAGTAGTACTTCAGCTGCCTAACAGCAGGACAGAATATGAATCAAGTAGCAAATGAAACGTTTAGAAAAGTACACCAATAATTATGGTCCATTATAATTACCATACAGATAAGACCATTCGATTTGGGATCTTTGAAGTACCAGTTCAAAAGTGTGTACTTAAATTGGTTTCTTAAAACCAGGGCACAGGGTTGTTCAGATCTAACATTATGCAGAGAGGTGGGACCAATTAATGACCTCAGTGTAGAGCTCAAGAAAAGGAAAATTTACGGATGCATCAAAAAGAAAGAAAAGAATCCTATGTTGCAAAACTTCGTGCTCCGCCAGAGGTTTGATAAACTTTTATAATCTTACAAACAATAACAAAAATATTGGGGAAAGATACAATAAACTAGTGAACAACAAAAAATTCAAATTTACAACACTATTTTAAGTTGTATGACTTTTTAATAAAAAGCATCTACAAAGAAGGCAGCCATCTGTAAAAGATGGTGACAGTATTCTCAGCTGCATCAGTTACATTTCCTGCATTTTGCTCTTGCCTATGACTTTGCACTCAGAACACAGATAGGGTTTTCCTTGTCTCCAGGTCCAATCCAATTGTGACCAACTCCAGACACAGCTCCTCCTAGACTTTCATAGCTCCAAATGGACCACTCCCTCAATCACTCTCTGGCTCATCCCTCCACTTACACTAGCCACTCCCAAACCACTCGATGGAGGTGCTGAAGTGGGCGTAGGTTGGTCATCAGCGGAAGAGAAGACACCAGGGTGGATTTCATGCTAGACTAAAGTGATAGAGTACTCAACCATCTCTCCTCATGTTTGCTAATGTACAGTGATTGGAGAGGAAGATAGAAGACCCAAGGGCAAGAATGCTGTATCAGAGGGAAATGCTTTTCTATTTCACTGAGACATGGCTCACCCCGAGCATGGAACTCCAGCCCAAGGAGTTCTCAATCCACCAACTGGACAGAACTGCTGCAAGAGGCAGTGGGGTATGTTTCATGATAAACTTATCGTGGTAGTCAGATGTAGTGGTCATCTTACTCTCGGTCTCCCAACCTGGAATATCTAATGATAAGGTGCCAACCATTCTACTTACCAAGAGAGTTCTCCACAGTGAACCTGACCGCAGTTTACATATTGCCAAAGGCAAATGCCCAACAAGCCCTCGACGTACTGAGTGCCATGATTAACAAACAAAAAACAGCCTACCCTGGTGCCTTTCACATCCTTACCGGGGGACTTGTATGAGGCTAGTTTGAAGAAATCATATGAGGCTAGTTTGAAGAAATCACTGCTCATCAGCACATCACCTGCAGCACCAGAGGACCCCACACACTCAACGACTGCTACACCACCATTAAGAATGCCTACCATTACATTGCAAGACCATATTAAAGGAAATCTAATCATTTGGCTATCTTCTTTCTACCTGCATACAGGCAGATGCTGAAGAGAAAGGCACCAGAGGTAATAACAAAGAGGTGGTCATAGGAGGGAGAGGAGCACCTATGGGATTACTTCAAGTCAATAGACTCGGCCATGTTAAAAGACTCATCAGAGGACCTGAATGAACTTTATTTATTTCTTTATTGGTGCTGGCGACTTCACTACTATCACTGCTTATCCAGCCCTTTTCTCAAACTTTAGGTCTAGTACTGTCCCTTGTCTTGGACTATCTATGTACTGGCTCATATAAAGCACTCCGAAACACAGTATAAAAGTTCTGCTTCTCCTTGCCTACATATTTCATGCTATGGCAATCCACATTAATGTTGAGATGTTGAAATCCATTATTACTTTCAGTCTATTTTCACAAATCTCCATGATTTATCTACTCCTCAGTTTCCCACTGACTGTTCAGACACTTGTAGAATATCCTAAAGTGTTCACCCCTTTTTGTTTCCATGCTCCACACTTATGGCTTCATTTGAAAATCCTCCGAGCATGCCCCACAGCCGATTGCAATACTGAACTCTTTAATTAAGATTGCAGTAACTTTATGACTCAAATTTGCTGTTCTCTTGGAATTCTTCTAAATAATTCCACTGACACTTTTACATCCATCCTTGAACTGATAGAACTAAGTTATTGCATTTCAGAGATAATGGGGTGGGACTTGAACCCCCAATCTCCTTACACAAGGCAGCGTGGTTGCCAATCTTCCATTTACCAGCATCCATGTTATTTTAAACACAAGAGATTCTGCAGATGCTGGTGTGACAAAAGACCAAGTTATCAGAAGATTGATGCTAATGAGAGAGTTAAGTGAGACAATGGAGCAGCATTCAGAAATGTTAATGGGAGATAAGAGAGATTAACGAAAAGAGACACAGTTCCGAGTATTGTCAGACCGGTTGCTTTGAACCTGAACTGTTTGAAGTTTGATGGACAGGCGATACCCCAGCAGGGGGATAAAAGGAACAGGTTCGCTAAGGCAAGACAGACACCACGAGATAACGAGACCCTGGAAGTGCAGTGTGCCCCCACAAGTTGGTGGGAGTTTTGGAGTTTTGGAGGTCTGGTCGCGGGACCAATCATAGATGCACAGGGTGAAAAGGTACGATCAGCGGGAACCTGGTGTGTGTGTCCGCCCTTGCCTGGGTGCCGGGTTCACCGCGGAAGGACAATTGTATCCGGAATGGAGAGGTCACAGTCGGTGACCTCAGAAGACAGTAAAAGGGCTCGCCCAAAAGCTAACTGCGAGGAACATCAAAGGTCTGTTTTGAATCAGGAAATTTGCATATTCTCTCTCTCTCTCCAACAGCACAACAGCGATTACTGCGAACTGTACCAAGCTGAACTGAACTCTGCGTCACTTGAGACTGATCATTTTACCCCTAGACTGCGATAGAGCTTGATTGATTCCTATTATCCTAGTTCTGTGTACATGTGTTTTACCATTGCTAACCTGTTGCATTATATCCTTACTATTAGAGTACTGTGTTACTTATTTCTTTAATAAAACTTTCTTAGTTCCAGTAATCCAGACTCCAACTAAGCGGTCCATTTCTGCTGGTTTGGCAACCCAGTTACGGGGTACGTAACACTGGAAATCCAGAGCAACAGACACAAAATGCTGAAAGAACTCAACAGGGCCGGCAGCATCTATGAAAACTAATATAAACAGTCGATGTTTTGGGCTAAAACCCTCATTAGGACATATTTAATTTGTTTATTGGCTCTTTATTAATAAATTATGCTATAGAATGAATATCTGGTGGAAGAAGCAGTGAAATGCAGGCAAACATGTCATAAAATCAGTATGTTGTAAGTTGAAGATAGGGTAAGAAGTAGAAAAAACAGAGGATGTCTACAATAGGAAGGAAATCAAAACCATGCAGGTAACATTATGTATGATCCCAGTGATTAGAGAGAGAACTGAAACATGTTGGAACTAAAAAATGCACAACTCCTTGTAGTTTGTTATAGAAGTTGCTAGGAATCTGAAAATAAAAACTGGAAAAGTCCAGCAAATCTGCCAGCATCTGTGGAAACTTGGGCAGAGTCTTCAAGAGAGGAAAAGCAATAAACAGTTTCGCATTCAATCCATTTTGAATATCCTGTACTTACAATCATCTTTTGCTCAGTACCATCATACGTAGTTTTGAAATGTGGTCCATTTCGATCTGCCTGCAATTAAAAATATCACTGATTACAAAGTTATAATGTTAAAATTAAAAAAATACACAGTTCTAGTAACCAGTCCTATTCATTTGTTTATTTGCTCACCACTCTTCAAACATTATAATTTACACTTTTCTTCATGTGTATCCTTTACCACAATTTACAACCTGGGAGAATTTATCTGAAAAAATGTCTATAGATACTGACATTTTTTTTGGGTACACTACTTAGAGAGCCGTGAATTCAGCGCTTGCCATTGTCAGTGGGTGCTAACATTTTTCCAACTTTCTTTTTAAATTTTGAAAGGATTATACTTCAGAAAGACTTTTTTTAAACTGTAGGTGCCAGAAATCTGTAATAAGGAGAAAATGGTGAAGCTGCTCAGCAAGTCAAACAGCTTCTAAAGAGAAACATGCTCTTAAATTTACCTCAGAATTAATGAACACATATAATGTGCACCGGGGGAGATGAATGGATGGAACAAAGAGGATGTCATAATGGGATGGACATCAAATCAGATCTGCCTAGATACACCTTAATTCTCCATCGCAATGTGACCTCTGCTTTTGTCTGTCAGCATTGTTTAATTTAATCTCAAAGAACAACTCCTCATCTTCAACTAGGAATCCTGCAACACTGGGGACAACAATTTCAGATAATCAGCCTTTCCCGTTTGTATTGGAACTGACGAGGTCTGGTGGGAGATTACAGCCCTATTTCGGAAGCCGTTTTATTCTGTCCAAGACGTAACCTAATTTGCTGAGGATTCCTACCATTCTCTTTTACTTCAGATTTCCAGCAAAGCTGGTTTCAACACCACATGGCTCCAGTACTGCTTTTCATCTTCCTTTACTCTCTAATCCCTTCCTAGTTTTCCTCCAACATATCAATCTTCATTAACAAGCATCCTTCACCATATCTAAGATGGCATCAGCAGTAAATATTACCAAGGCAATTTTGGCCTCTATCCAATCACATACATTCCTTTCACTGCTCCCTTCTCTTAAAATTAAAACAGGTGTTGTTTTGCAATTTTCCAACTCTGATATAAAGCCAACGATCTTTTCACAGTTGATGTCCAGCCTGCTCAGTATCTCCAGCATTTTCTGCTTTCAAGCATTAGTCATAGTCATATTTTATTGATCCTGGGGGAAACTGGTTAAATTACATGAAGTAGTTAGGCTCAACTCAGTCATTGTTAAGAGTAAAACTTCACTGTCACCAATATTACCGGCTGCTATTAACCAAAATGCATTTTCTCACTGCAGTTAGCTACCATGTATAAAAAAAATTATCATGTATGAACCACTACCTTGATATATTGCACTTTTAGAAGATCCGCTCCAGGTTTGTCTGAAGAACTGATCAAATTAAGTGGTTTGTTATTTGAATCTGCAACAAAATAAGCAGCAGGTATTACTCTGAGAACATCTGGCTAGATTTCATGTGCGAATGTAATTTCAAACAATGAGAATAAAGCTAGGCAATTGCATAAAAATCTAATAAAATTTATCAACATAAAATAGTTAAAAATATTAAAACGCTGATTCTTAAACAGTACAACATTTTTTTAACAAGTTCAACCAACATCACTGGAGCACTGAAATTTCTCCAAGGTTTCAAAAGGCAAGACTTAGAATAACAACAGACCTAATGTGAGCAAGTAGGACTAGTGTAAATGGGCCAAAAGGTCTGCACGGATAGAGTGCGTAACGCTACGATATACGGACCTTAGAGTCATAGAGTCTAAGAGTTCTACTTTTGTTCACTACCATCAGTTATTACATTAGCTAAAACATCATGTGGTACAATTTGCATGCAGCTCACGTGCATGGAGAGGCTGCATAGCCAAAATGGCCAAATCATATCAAACAGGTAAGAGACTGCAGTATCCTGCAGTCTCTGTCAGCACAAAGAGTAGGTGCAACCTGTCCCCAGTGTTACCCTACACGCACTCTGCCAGACAGGGTGCATGCAGCCTCTTGCTGCACAGCTCAATGCTGTTCGACTGAGCCAGAGAAGTACAACACAGGCAGCTTTTCATATCAACTTGTCGGGTGATTCATTTCTGGGCAAACGCCAGTGGTCAGGTATTCATGCCGGGTTCCTGTGTGATGCCTTATAAAGTACATGAAGCTGAGCATGTTCCTGTGAACATCCGGGTCTCCAGCAATAAAAGAACAATAAAAAAATCAGCACTCTGAAGCATTGTGCTTGATGGGACAGCAGTGGTGTTTCCAGCATCTGTGTTCCACCACCAAAGCTTCCAGGGAAGAGAAATGTTGGAGGTAGAAAGAACTCAAATGAGGTGAAAGCACAAAGGATTAAATTTAACTTTAAAAGTCTTAACCTTGTGGAATACATATATCTAAATTTAACAAGAACTATTTATCTTCCAGAACGGCTAAATTCCAGGCCCCGGAAAAAAATCAGTGAATTGTTTCTTCTGACTCTCAGTATTATTTAGTTAATTTTGCTGTTACAATTTAAAAGTTTATTCTGAGCTGAAAAGTATTTAGAATGGATCATTTTCTGCATTCTGTATTAACCCAAACAAAGGGGAATCCTTTAAGTATCCAGAACAATAAGTCAATTCTTTTAAGATACAGATTCAGATTAATTTATTTATCACTTGTACATTGAAGAATACAGTGAAATGCATCATTTGGGTTAACAAACACCAAATCTAAGGATGTGCTGGGGGTAGTCTGAAAGAGTCAACACAAAATCCATTGTCAACGTTGCATGCCCACAATTTTCAGCAGAACAATACAACAGCAACTAAACAGAACAACAAGAGCTCTGTCCACCGATGCTTCGTCCCACCCAATCACACACAGACAAGTCTCCAACAGGCCACTTCCATGCCTACAATTTCCAAACCCTGGCCTGAACTTGGGCCTCCAATTTCTGGACACACTGACACTGAGGCCTCAACCACAAGCCTTGACTATTTAATGAACGCTCAACACTCAAAGATTATTTTCTACAGAAAGGCAGATTTTAGTTTGAATAAAAACAGATACTTTCATGCAAGCTAATCAGGGCATGAAGGAATTCATCAGCAGTAAACCCAAGCAAGGATGACTCTGGTTCGTGTGGAGGAAAACACATCAATATTAATTTCAGAAATGCTGCAGGAGGGGACTTGATTCCTTCTATATAAGTAACAGCATAAGAAATAGGAGCACATGAATAGCCCACACAACCCTTTGACCCATTACGATAATAGCTGATCTTTTGCCTCAATGCTAATTCCTGCACTCTCCCCATATCCTTCTACATAACACTACTACTACGTCGACTCAGGCCTAGGCGGCCAGCGTCAGGCACAATGATGGACTCTCCACTTCTCCCTCTCCCTCATCAGTGTGTTCAGTTCATCTGCATTAGCCGCTGTCTTCTAACATAACGTAACAACTATGCTCGGAATGATTACAACACTGTCTCCACAGCCCTCCAGTGTTCTCTGAATCAAACTGCCTCCCCTTTTTCTGAAACCCCAGACTTCACACTCCCAGCTAAAAGAAACATCATCCCTGCATCCACTGCTGCTCATGGGGAGACGATTCCATTTTAAAAATGAAACATGCAACAAACAATTCAACAATAATGCTGCCAGAAAAATATGCTTTTTCCTCAAGAATTTTATGGAAGCACAAAGGCTCTTCAAAATATAGTTCAATACATGTTAAATATTTATAATGAGAAACACTGTGACACATTGTTCAATAATGATGTACTGTACATTCAGCATACCTCTGAGGCAAAGCTTATAATGGAGCCAGTTTGTCTGCACAGTAAAAGAAATACATGAACAGACATCAGCAGACTGCAAGTTCAATTCAAAATGAGGATAATTGGTGTTAATGCACCTGAACTATAAGTAGATGTAAACAACAACTAGTGGCAATATTAGATGTTATCGCATTCAATATAAGACCAATTTAATTACAAGACTAATAAAATCCAATGTTGAAATTCACAGCCAAAAGTTAAAGGCTTAATAATCATGAGCATTTTAATGGATTCAGTAAAAAATTCTTACTGACTAAATAAAAGGATTAAGCTGAATATCATATGCATTTAAGAGGGAAATGGTTATTAAAGGCCAGGGGTATCTAAGTCTAGGGCTACGTGGATAACTTAAATGAATTGATTTACTGTTCTAGATACTTAAAGGATTCTCCTTGTTTTGAGTCAATTCAGAATGAATATCTAAGGTTACATGGATAATGCTGGAAACTGGTACTAAGGTAGGTGATCAGACATAACATTGATGTGTTACACAGCATGCCCAAAGGGCCAGTTGACCTACACTTGTTTCTAATTCTCATTCTCCTTAATACCCAGAGTCTAGACTGACATTTACATCATTTATTACATTGTAATTTGTCCTTTACTATGCCTATTGTCTTGTTTATTATTTATTGTACTGCCCTGCACTGTTTTGTGCACTTTATGTAGTCTAGTGTAGTCTTTGTGTTGTTTTCTGTAGTCTAGTGTAGCCTTGTGTTGTCTCACTTAGTCTAGTGTAGTTTTGTGTTGTTTCATGTAGCACCATGGTCCTGGAAGAACATTATTTCGTTTTTACTGTGTACTGTATCAGCAGTTTATGGTCGAAATGACAATAAAATGTGACTTGACCTGACTTGTATTCAGATTAAACCTAAAGGTTTACAAGAAATAGTAGAGAATGTGGAGAATTGATATTAACAGGAAAAAAGCATTGTATACGTTTTGATTATATAATGCAATAGGCACAGATGGTAAAACTAAGTAACAAGTGTGCAGGCTGGATAAGTATTAATATCAGAAGCACTGCTGAGACTGATACACGTTTTGACAAAGTTCAGTGAATATCTGAAGCACAACGGGGTGCTCAGAAGAACTGAGTGGTGAGAGGGTGAGGTTAGCACATCAAAATGCCTGGACTAGGAGAAGAACTGAGTGGCGAGATGGTGAGGTTAGCACATCAAAATGCCTGGACTAGGAGAAGACCTTTTCACACACTCCATTTTACTTTTATTGTGATTCTCTCAGGCATTCATCCTACCTGTAAATTCACAGCAGTTCAAACCAATTTTCTTCAAGTACGCTGTTGCACTCAAATCATAGTTTCTCATTTTGGTTTCAGTTCCCAGTTGAGCCACATGAAACACGAGAAATGGATTTTGACGCTTGTTAATTTTTTTTGTTAATTCTACTTTGACCTGAAATCGTAACAGAAACCAATTACTCATCTGAACAATAGCTGAACAATGTTTTGTTTTTACTTATATTATCATTCTATTGTGATGTAGCATAGAATTCATCTGTGGTATTAAATCAATGATTAATCGTAATTCAAAAATTAATCTTTTTAGATTTTGTCCAACATTCCCACCAGAGGATTGAACTGTGGCTCTCCCAATCAATGAAAATGTTACTGATAAGATGGAAGACGGCAGGAAAGCACAACTAAATGATAGAAATGAGAGATGATGGAAATGACTAAAATAATGAAGCATTAACGTATATGTGAATAACTTTGTAAAATTAATAGATGACTAACATTTCACTGGAAAGCACAGGATCCTGAAGTGAAACCACATGATGTCAGGTTTCCTTTCGATTATTTTATGTGGTTGCAACAGAATTCAGTATTGTTGGAGGTACCATTTTGTCCCAAACCATGTTAATTGTCTTGAGTGCAGGTTAAGGTATAGGTATAATTTCAAAGAAACAACTTCCCTTACACCCTGTCAACGTCTATCAAATAGTTACACCGGGCAAGCATCTCAATGCTGCTTATGGTATTTTGCTGTGTGCTTGTAGTGTGCATTTGCCTTGAGAATGTCTCAAAGTGTTTTATACCGAACAAAATTAATTTTGAAGTGTTATATATCAATTTTGTAGGAAAAAAAAGCAACTAATGTAAATACAAAGTTCCAAAGCAGCAATGAGATAATCTGCATTATGGGTACTTGAGATTAAATTATGGCAAGGATGTCAACAAAACTCCTCTGCTCTTCACCTGCCACAATCGATCCAAGATCACAAGTTTACAAGCCTCAGCTTAAGTCGCAGTGAAACAAGGCACCTCCATGTCCTGGCTATTAAATTGGGGAATTAGAAATAGTTAACAGCTCTGAACTGGAGAATGACTGCACATATGGTCAAAGCCAACACCGCCAATAACTCAGATCAACATCCTCCACTCTCCCAGCCTGCAGTCACTTGGTCTGAATTCTGCTATAGTTTCACCTATTGGCAATGTCGTCAAGGTATTTCTTGATATTTTTGTGCAACTTTGCTCACTGCCAGTCTACGCAAGATTGAACTAAGAGTTTGAAGCTTCTGACAACAAAGGGTACCATCATTCATTCTGCTCAACTTATTTCATAAAACAGCACTGCAAATTGTGTTGTTGGTCCTCTGCAATTTGGTTCATTAAAAGCTCTGCTTGCTTATTTTCTCTGAAAGCAAAAGGATCAAATGAACAGTGAATAATTAATTTAGTTTTTTTTTATATGCTTTCTTTTACACAGCTTGCTTCAAAGAGAACTTCCCATTTCAAGAAACATCTAGCAGTATGCTCAGGAAGGAGTTGAAACTAATAGGCAACATTAGTAAAATCAATTCTGAGAGGCTTCTCTTAAAAGCTTTAACTTTCAAACTCAGAAGCCACAACTCACCTCTTTGATTTCAAAGTTCAGCTGAACTTTAATAACATCATTTGGCACGCCTCCTTCCATTATTTCCGTAAGTTGATCTGCTGTTGAATTACTACTTGCCACAATCTTGCCCAGTTTAGCTGCCTCAATGGGATCTTTAATTATTCCTGTTTAATCATCAATGTACAAACTATTATTAAAGTTAAATTCAACAACGATATTGAAGTCCAGTTTATTAATGCAGCAAAGATACAAGAATGTTTTATTTGTTGAAAAAAAAGGCAAACTGTGTTTTTGAAGTGTTTAATTTCTCTTTCTGTACGATCAAAACCACAAATTTCACTAATACAACCTTGCACACTTTAACCCCTGCTGGGGATTACTACTCACTTAAGTAAATGCATCTTTAAAACAAAAACTGAGAATTCCCTAAAAGCATAACATCTGAAAAAAGTGACAATTATAACATCAATCCTCACAGACAGCCTTTCCACATCAATTAGTGTGGTGATTCATTTCTGGGCAAGCACTAGTGGACAGGGATTCATGCTGGACTCCCAGGACAGCAGTGAGGAAGGCAGGGATTTGAACCTGTATCCTGGCACAGCAGTATACAACCTGAGTTGATACCTTTTGTAAAGTACATCAGGCTTGGCATGTTCCTCTGAGTATCTGGGCCTCCAAAAGTAAAAAAAAAGGCAAAGCATTCCCTAAAAAGCAAAACTTCTGAAAAGAAAGGTGGCAATGAATCTCACAAGTTACAAGTAGATACATAGTGTTAAAAAGTTCAATTAAACACATTACACATTTACTTACATGATTGTGGACTCAAACAAACAAAATAGGCAATTAGAGACATAGAATCATAAAGTCATACAGCATGGAAACAGGCCCATTGACCAAACTCATCCATGCCAACTCTGTTGCCCAGATTTAGTCCCAACTACCTGTGTTTGTCTTACCAACTTGATTTGAGTTTTTCATAAGAACGTAAGAAATAAGAGCAGGAGTAGGCCATCTGGCCTGTCAAGCCTACTCTGCCATCCAATAAGATCAAGGCTGATCTGGCCACGGACTCATCTCCACCTACCTGCCTCTTCCTCATAACCCTTAATTCCCCTACTATGCAAAAACCTATGCAACTTTGTCGTAAATATATTTACTGAGGTAGCTTCTACTGCTTCATTGGGCAGAGAATTCCAGATTCACCACTCTTTGGGAAAAGCAGTTCCTCCTCATCTCCATCTTAAATCTACACTCCCAAATCTTGAGGCTACGTCCCCTAGTTCTAGTCTCACCTACCAGTGGAAACAACTTTCCTGCCTCTATCTTATCTACCCCTTTCATAATTTTATATGTTTCTACAACATCTCCTCTTATTCTTCTGAATTCTAGTGAGTACAGTCCCGTGCGACTCAATCTCCCTTCATAATCTAACCCCTCATCTCTAAAATTAACCTGGTGAACCTCCTCTGTACTGCCTCCAAAGCCAGTATATCCTTCTTCAAGTAAGGAGACCAGAACTACACGTAGTACTCCAGGTGTGGCCCCACCAGTACCCTGTACAGTTGCAGCATAACATCCGTGCTGTTAAGCTCAATCCCCCTAGCAATGAAGGCCAACATTTCATTTGCCTTCTTGGTACCTTGCTGAACCTGCAAACCTTGTTTCTAACAAGATGATGTTTGAGATTGATAAAGGTAGGGCAGTGGAGATATATATATCGATTGCAGATATGGGAAAAGAAACCCATATAAATGTGAGGTATTGCACCTTGGTAGGGCAAGTGCAAGTAGAAGGAACACTGATAAGGGCAAGACCCTTAATAGCGTTACTGAGCAGCGAGATCTTGAGATCCAAGTTCATAGCTCCTTGAAAGTGGCAACACAGGTCGATAGGGTGGTAAGAAGGCTTATGGAATGCTTGCTTTCATTAATTGAGGCATTGAGTTCAAAAGTCAGATGTTATGTTGCAACTTTATAAAACTCTGGTTAGGCAACATCTGGAGTATTGCTTACAGTTCTGGTCACCCCACTATAGGAAGGATGCTGAGGCTTTGGAGAGGGTGCAGAAGAGGTTTACCAGAACGCTGCCTGGTTTAGAGGGCATGTGCTTTCACAAGAGGTTGGATAAACTTGGGTTGTTTTCTCTGGAGCGTCAAAGGCTGAGGGGAGATCTGATAGAGGTTTATAAGATTTATGAGGGGCACAGATAAGAGTAGACAGCGAGTATTTTTTACCCAGGGTAGAGATATCTAATAGCTCCTATTAGAGGGCATGCATTGACAGTAAGAGAGAGTAGGTTCAAAGAGGATGTGAGAGGTATATTTTTCACTCAGAGAGTTGTGGATGCCTGAAATGCATTTCCTGGTATGGTAGTAGAGGCAAACGCGTTAGAGATTTTTAAGAGGCATTTAGATAGGCACATGAATGTCAGGAAAATGGAGGGATATGTAGGTAGGAGAGATTCGTTTTTGGAGGGTTTTGATTTACTTTTTGGATGGTTCAGTGGAACATTGTGGGCTACAGGGAAATATACAGTGAAATCAGTCACTTGCATTAACAACTAACATACCTAAGAACTTACTGGGGGGAAACCAAAGTGTCACCGGACTTTCCGGAAACAATGCAGATGTTTTTTCATAGTTCACTAGCTTTTTATCCCAATTGTAAAAGTCCAGGGTTTCACAAGTGAATTAGTACAAACAATATTATGCTAATATTACTTTTTATTTCATCCTTCAGTGCCTTGGGTGAACTTGGTTTTTGGCCTCCTTCACTGAGGTTCTGCTCAATGACTTTCATCAGAACAGTTAGGTCTTCCTCACCGAGGACAACCTGAAACAAAACAAGAAGTTAAAATTACAGGGCTTCAGAAGAAAACGTTTCAGAAATAGAATCATTAACAAGAACAAGCACACTTGCGATGTTTCGTAAGCAGATTTTTATCTTGCTCTCCCAGTTGAGCACTGCTTGCACAGCATATAGAAGGGAAAAGCGTGATGGGGAAAACAGTACAAACACTGTCATACTTTCAAAGCAATAGACATCAGGTAAGATTAGTCATTTGTAAGAGGATATCCCGACAACATTTCCTTTCCACATTGCATACTTTGTCATATGTAATCCAATACACAATCAACGAAGACTGTCATTTGGCACTGACCTCATTCAAAGCACTGTTGTCTAAGCCCTAACTTACATGAAGACCTTTAGATGAAAACATAATGAAAATACCCATATAACTCGATGTTACTTACATGAACAGTTTTCAAGTCTCCTTTGATTTCTACACTTGGGATATTGTGATACCAGTCTGCTGCCAGATTCCTCTGTACTACAAGCTGAAGGTTGATGGGCTGCAATATTTCAACGTCAGCCTGAGATGGACTGGTCTGCAACACGGTCCTGATGGAAAAATGTCAATCAGAAACTCTTGTGTGTAACACTGGCATTTTCAAACAGTCTGCTGCCTTTCACATCATTCATGAGAAATTAGTTTGATGTTCAGAATGTATTACCAACCAACCAGCACATAGATAATATGGCTGGACAGTTGCAGCACCCATCAATCACTGAGTCAGCCACTGTCCAAACTGTCCATTAACCAGAAAACTGGCCCCTCATCACACCAGACTGACGTGAATAAGGAATTTCCTGACTTCTGTCAATACTAAGCTTGTTGCTAATAATCCAATCTCCAGCAAATCCTTTGGCAAATGTGGGTTGCTGATGGAGCGGGGAAGACCTCCAGTCAATAGGATGGGTTTGGGTTGGGTAGGGGTAGAGGGGAAGATAACAGAAGTGGTCTCAGGATCAGTCTTGGGCTTGAATATTGGGGACAGGGTGGTCAATGCTAACACATTTACAATTGCTAGATTGCTACAGAATACCTTAGTCAGCATATCATTAGCAAACATTGAAGAACTTTCTGTTATAATCAGAATCAGGTTTATTATCACCAGCATGTGTCTTGAAATTTGTTAACTTAGAAGCAGCAATTCAATGCAATACATAATATAGAAGAATAAGTAAATAAATAAATAAATAAATAAATAATGGTATACATATATTGAATACATTAAAAACCATGCAAAAACAGAAATAATATATATTTTAAATAATATATAAGTGAGGTAGTGTTCATGGGTTCAATGTCCATTTAGGAATCGGATGGCACAGGGGAAAAAGCTGTTCCTGAATCGCTGAGTGTGTGCCTACAGGCTTCTGTACCCCCTGCCTGATGGTAACAATGAGGAAAGGGCATACCCTGGGTGCTGGGGGTCCTTAATAATGGACGCTGCCTTTCTGAGACACCACTCCTTGAAAATGTCCTGGGTACTTGTTAGAGTAGAACCCAAGATGGAGCCGGCTAAATTTACGACCCTCTGCAGCTTCTTTCGGTCCTGTGAAGTAGTCCCCCCATCCCACCCCCAATACTAGACGGTGATGCAACCCATCAGAATACTCTCCATGATACATCTACAGAAGTTTTTGAGTGTTTTTGTTGACATATCAAATTTCTTCAAACTCCTAATGACATACAGTCACTGTCTTGCCTTCTCCACAGCTGCATCGATACACTGAGACCAGGTTAGGTCCTCAGAGATCTTGACACCCCAGTACTTGAAACTGCTCACTCCCTCCACTTCTGATCCTTCTATGAGGATTGGTATGTGTTCCTTTAACTTACCTGAAGTTCACAATCAGCTCTTTTGTTTTACAATGCTCCATGTACCCTCTAGTCTGATAATCTATTATGTCTTGGCTCAGAACACATATAGATGCATACTATTTGTTATTGATTATTTCTAAATTACATTTTTGCTGCACTGTAAGTTAATAAAACTGAAAAAAAATCATTACTTAATTTCATTTTCTTCACCTGCCTATCATGAGTATTTTCTCATTTCCATTGGCCATCTTCATTTTCTAATCTCTCCTTGGTAATTCCAATCTTAATTTCAAAGTTGAAAGTAAAGTTATCATCAAAGTACATACATGTTACCATATATAAACCCTGAGATTTGCTTTTTTGCAGGCAATCACAGTAAATTAAACATACATAATAGAATCAATGAAAGATTGCACCCAAGAGGCTAGACAAATATCAAACTGTGCAAAAACCAAAGAATAGAAAATAAATATTAATAAGTAACTAATCAATAAATATCAAGAACATGAGATGAAGAATCCTTGAAAGTGAGTGGGAACAGTTTAGTTATAGGCTGGGTGAACTTGAATGAAGTTGAGTGAAGTTATTCCCACTGGTTCCAGAGCTTGATGGTTGAGGGGTAACAACTGCTTCCAAACCTGGTGGTATGAATCCTGAAGCTCCTTTACCTTCTATCTGCTGGCAGCAGCGAGAAGAGAGGATGACCTGGGTGGTGGGGATCCCTGATGATGTATGCTGATTTCCTGCGATAATGCTCCATGTACAGTAGATGTGCTCAATGGTGGGGAGAGCTTCACCTGTGATGGACTGGACCATATCCACTACTTTTGGTAGGATCTTCCGTTCAAGAGCATTGACGTTTCCATACCTGGCTGTGATGCATCCAGTCAATATACTCTCCACCACACCTCTATAGAAGTTAGTCCAAGTTTTAGATGACATGCCAAATCTTTGTAAACTTCTAAGTAGAGGCACTACTTGTACTTCGTAATTGCATTTACATGCTGGGCCCAAGAAAGATCCTCTGAAATGATAACACCGAGGAATTTAAAGTTGCTGACTCTCTCCACCTCTGATCCCCCAATGAGGACCAGCTCATGGTGCTCTGGTTTTCTCCTGCTGAAGTCAATAATCAGCTCCTTTGTCCTGCTGACAATGAGCAAAAGAGAGGTTGTTGTTATGACATCACTGAGTCAGATTTTCAATCTCCCTTCTACATGCTGGTACATCACCACCTTTGATCGGGCCAATGACAGTGGTGTCATCAGCAAACTTAAATATGGCATTCGAGCTGTTCTTAACCACACAGTTACAAGTACAAAGCAAGTAGAGCAAGGGGCTAAGCACACAGCCTTGTGGTGCACCTGCACTGATAGAGATTGTGGATATGTTGCTGTCATTCCAAACTGAATGGAGTCTGCAAGTGAGGAAATCGAGATCCAGTTGCACAGGAACTACTGAAGCCAAAGTTCTAAAGTTTATTGTTAGTTTTGAAGGGATGATAGCATTGAACATCGAACTGTAGTTGAAAAAGAGCATCCTGATGTATGCATCTTTGCTGTCCAGATGTTCCAAGGTTGAGTGAAGAGCCAATGAGATGGCATCTGCTGCGGACCTGTTGTGCCAATAGTCAAATTAGAGTGGATCCCAGTTGCTTCTTGGGCAGGAGCTGATATAATTCATCACCATCCTCTCAGAGTATTTCATCACAGTTTATGTAAGCGCTACTGGACGACAGTCACTGAAGTAGGTTGCCACAATTTTCTTACGCAGCAGTATGATCAAAAGTTGCTTGAAACAGGTGGGTACTTTGCCAAAGCGAGAGATTAAAGATATCAATGAACACTCCAGCCAGTCAATCAGCACAGGTCTTCAGTGCTCAGCCAGGTACCCCATCTGGGCCGGATGGTTTCCGTGGGTTCACTCCCTGAAGGATGCTCTCATGTCAGCCATGAAGACTGAAATCACAGGGTCACTGGGGGCTGCGGGAGTTCAAGAAGTGTTTCTCCATGTATTGACAGTCAAAGCAAACATAGAAGGCATTGAGCTCATCTGGAAGTGAAACCTTGTTGATACCTAGAGTATGTCACTCGGTTTCACTTTGTAAGAGGTAATAGCATTCAAGCCCTGCCACAAATATCAAGCATTCTTCAGTGATTAAAGATTAGTCCACAACTGCCATTTCGTCTGTGAGATGGCTTTCGGAGATCATACCTAGACCTCTTGTACCTTACTTGGTTGCCAGACTTGAATGCCACTGAGCTGATCCTCAGCAGACTGTGGATCTCATGGTTCATCCAGGGCTTCTGGTTAGGGAAGACTGCATGCTTGAGAGTCAAGTCCGTCAAGTCTTTAAGAAGATCATGAAATCGCTAGTTCATTAAGATGGTTCAAAAGTATGTTGCTTAAAGGAGAATTACATTCTGCAGAGTGCAGTGCGAGCAATGTAAAAGAGATACATTTAGAAGTTTTGTAAGCAGCCCGCAGTATGTCACTGTGGTTCACAGGCACCATCTTGATAACACATTTTACAAACATCATGGGAATCACAAGGAAAAATATGGGCAAAGTTTCCATGCTGTGGATAGAAAAGTATCAAACAATTCAGTTAGCTTGGTCATATTTTTAACAGCAACACAAAGTTAAATGGGATTTTAAGTTTTAATAGTTTCAAAGTGTCAGCAAATTATTCTGGTCACGACAGGCACTGCTTTTTCATTTTATTCTGCAGCATTTCATAATAGCTTGAGTAACATTACACATTACATGTATAATGGGAACTTAAAAAATAAAAGATATATTGGAGTCAAGTTCTATGTGGGTTGGTTAGCTTTGTCAGCTGTTTGTGCTTATTTCATATTGTTTTACTCTTCAATTCTTCAGATTCTAATCCATGAAAACAAATTTTTGTCTCATTTAAATTTGTTACACTTTAATAACCATATTCTATAATGAAGGGAGCTAGAGTGGCAGTGGGTGGGGGGGGGGAGTGAGGATTGAGGAATGCCTTTAAAAAAAGGCACAATCAGCAAATGCAACGATTAGTCAAATGACCCTCCCTTCCCACTGCTGAGAGCAGTGCAACAGGAAGTGGGTTGCAATTTCCAGCTCTGCTGCAGACCTATGTTGTTCAGTCTTGATAATGACAAGCAGGTAGTGAATTGATAAGTTTGTCATCGCACATTACAGCTACACTTGATCTCATTACAATCACACTTACAAATAGATCATTCTGGGAGCAATTCACCACTGCAAATTACATCCTCTTTTAACAAAAAAATTACCACAAAACTATGTGTACAAACACTAGCATTATAAAGAGGACTGAAAGAAGCTGCAGAGGGTCGTAAATTTAATCCGCTCCATCTTGGGTACTAGCCTATAAAGTACCCAGGATATCTCCAAGGAGCGGTGTCTCAGAAAGGCAGCATCCATTATTAAAGACCCCCAATACCCAGGGCATGCCCTTTTCTCACTGTTACCATCAGGTACGAGGTACAGAAGCCTGGAGGCACACACTCAGCTATTCAGGAACAGATTGTTCCCCTCTGCCATCCGATTCCTAAGTGGACATTGAACCCATAAATACTATCTCACTTTTTTAACATCCATCTTTTCTGGTTTTGCATGGTTTTAATCTATTCAATATACATATACTATAACTAATTATTATTATTTTTTTCTTCCATATTATGTATTGTATTGAACTGCTGCTGCTAAGTTAACAAATTTTACGACACATGCCGGTGTTAATAAACCAGATTCTGATTTATTACCATCCAGTCTTTAGAGTCAAACACATTTTTAGGTTATAATTCACCTGCAGCTAGAGTGGCAAAAGATTAAACTTCTACAACAATTCATTTGCATTTCATATATAAAGTCACGCCAAATACATACACGTGAAATACTGCACAAAATTGTATGAAAACACTAAGGAATAGCAAAATATTCCTACATAGACTGAAATTTATTTTAAGAAAATTTGATCTCAAATTATTTGAATCTGTGAAACATTTTAAGGAGCAAGATAAAAATGTTAAAACTAACCTTGAAAGTTTCAGCTGTGTTAGGTTGATATCCATGACATCCAAGACTGGTGGTACAGAGAATTCTTTGCCTGGGATCAGAGTGAATCTATTCTGAATAGTGATCAACCCCAAATCTGCAACCAAGGCATTCATAGAGATGGAGGATTCAGGAATGATGATAACTGGGGCTTTCAAATGAATGTCCATTGCCAGTCGAAAACTCTTCTGAGCAAAATCCTTCACAGTGGAGGCTGCTTTTTCTGCTGCCTGTGCTGTGGCTGCACTTAATGGTTGCTTTGCTGCTTGGAAGTTGTCAAAGTAGTTCTAAAGGGAAATACATCAAGAAATAGTGTGTCTGTATTACAATCACTTTTCAGTTCCAGATAAGCACATTAAAAGCATATTTTCCTCATAAGCATTATAAAACAGAGATGTCCAAAACCTTAAGAGAAAGTCCTGATGAAGTCTCAGCTGAAAACATTGATTGCTCTTTCCCCTATATAGATGCTGCCTGACCTGCTGAGTTCCTCTAGCATTTTGTGTTTTACATGGGAGAATTCACTCCTACTCAAAATATGATCTTACATTCTTTCACATAAACTCAATAGGCAGAGGAATATTCTTTGCCATTGGATCCAAAATTATATCTTAGACAATGCAGCACTCTAAGTCAAGCAAATCTTGATTACATGCTCAATGGGATCAACACACAACTATCCAATTTGATATGAATTAGTTACCATTAGGGGAATTTGGTGTGGTTGAAAGCAAGGTTGAGAACGGAGTGTGTGGCCTAATAGTGGAGTGTGAACCCATGATCAGTTCCATTACTGGCCAATCTCACTAAAATAGCCTCAAGCAAGACTGAAATCAACGAGGACGAGAGCAGAAAGTGAGTGAGTGCTCACTTTCTGTCAACCGTCCGTCGGTTGACCGGTCCTCCACTCCCTTACACTCACTGCTGTCAGAGGAAGGTGCAGGAGTCTTGGGGCTTGGGCAAGATTTAATTGACCTGGCTCTTGGATTGGACATGTTTTTAGAGGATTCTGCAGTTCATGTTAAGTGCTTCTGATTACTCCTTTTTTAATTGTTATCTTACATGATTTTGATCAGGGCGCTTCAACGCGGACTGCCTCTACAGCCTGCAGTCAACAAACAACACAGCGCTAAATTGAAATGAACTCAACTAAACATTTCTAGAATGTTTCAAGGTCTCAGCAGTTTGGTGTTTGATAGTTTGAGTGTTATTAGCTCATTCTTTGCTGTTTGCACAATTTGCTCTTTTTTGTGCATTGGGTGTGTGATGTTTTCTTTCAACAAGGTTCCATGGCGTTACTTTGTTTTGTGGCTGCCTGCGGGAAGACAAATTTCAGGGTTGTATACTGCATGCATACCTTGATAATAATAAATGTACTTTGAATCCATAATAATCATCTTTTCACACTTTCTCCTACCAAATATTCAGCATGGTAGACAATATCAAATTATTTATCCATTTGAATGCATGGCTAATTGGCTGGATGGGAGGAAGCTGAGGGTGATGGTGGAAGGTTGTTTTTCAGACTGACCAGTGCGCAGGAGGGATCTGTGCAGGGCCCATTGTTGCGTGTCATTTATATAAATAATTTAAATGAGAATGTACAAGGCATGGCTAATAAGTTTGCAAATTAAAGTATTAAAAAGGCATTTTGGATATTCTGATTTTTTTGCTGAAATTTTAGGAACAGTAAATTATGCTGTGATGAAGCAAGAAATCATTTTCAATAACTACACTAATTTTACAACAATTAAAATTTAATTAAACAAAAGGATTTTTTTTTTTTTTTTTGAGTTCTCCACCCCAGATGCCCATGAAGGCTCAGTTACTGAGTGTGAATAAATTATAAATTTCTAGATAGCAAAGCAATGGAGAGATGCAGGGATAGTGCAGGAAAATGCTGTTAAGGTGAAGGTCAGGCATGGAGGAGCATAATAAGGGTCCAAATAACCTCCCTTTGCGTCTCTTTGAACAGACTGGACTTACCAGCAGTGTCATGAGGAATTTTTGCAGATATATAATCTGAATACAGCCAACTCTTAAAGTGATTTTTCCGTCCACTTTTGACATATCAGCATAGTTCTCATCATCAATAGCATTCGGATACAGGGTTACATTTAAACTAAACACTTCATTTCCAACAATGGAAACAGCCTAGAAATTAAAAGGAGCAATGGTTGATTTGAGATATTGTTATTTCAGATTAAGTATGAAATAACTAACTCATTTCTCCTGATACTGCAATTTGCCCCATCACAATACTTAAGGAAAAGAATTACAAAATGGGCCAGTTTACTCACACAACAACCAAAGAAATAGCTTCAATGGCATCAATACATATTCAAAAACCCTTATTCCTAGTTTATTTACCTGCCCAGTTACCCAACTTCAAATATAGACATCGTCTCTGCTTTAGTTATAAGCACTGATGACAAATTCCAGTCTCACACTGCCCAACACCTGAACCTTTCATTTGCCCTGAATTTAGACAAATTCCAGTCTCACACTGCCCAACACCTGAACCTTTCATTTGCCCTGAATTTAGCCTCAAATCCACACTCCTTCATCCCAGACAATCAATTATGGAATCTGCAATTTGAGGGTCATCCATTCTGAAAGATTGTTATTGTAAAAAACAAGTAAAGCTTCTATTCCTTTGTGCCTCTATAGTGTAGTGCAAGTGTGCTTTATCAAATACAATTCCAGATATACATATGATATTCAGGTGATGTAAAATCCAATAACCAAAAGAAACACCATGAATAAATGTAAAAAATTACCTTTTTATGTAGTGTCTTTGAATCAACATCAATAGCAATAATATCTCTAAGTCTGGCAAAGAATTCTGTCTGCTTTGACTTCACTGAAATGAATGCATCCAAACCTGTACAGTTGTGGAAAGCATTCAGTAATGAGGCAAAGAGTGAAGATGTACATAGTCTGTTTAAACATATTTCAAAGGCATATTGTTAATACAGCATCGAGCATCATGAGAATAACATGTTCAGACTGTCATTACATCACTGGTTTGTAACCTGGTCAAAGATAAGATAAAACTTTATTTATCCCAAAGAAAATTATTGTTGCAAGGTTGCTCAGCAGAAATATAGACTTTAAAATATAAAATGTAAGCATTGAGGTAAAGAAGAAAATACAAAATGTGCATTAAAAGGTAATAGTTCAAAATACAGATGTGGAATGAAACCAGATTCTTGTATACTTGATGAGGAGTCGACATATAGCCACAGGGAGAAAGGATCTCCTGTGGTGTTCAGTGGTGCACCTCGGTGGAATCTGTCTGTTACTAAAGGTGCTCCTCTGTTTGTCCAATATGTCATGGGGAGGCATGAGAGGGATTGTCCATAATGCTCCGTAGCTTCTGCAGCATCTTCCTCTCAGACACAAGCATTAGGGAATCCAATTCCAATTCCACCCCAAGAACAGAACCAGCCTTCCTGACAGGCTTATCAATCTTCTTGGCATCAGCTGCTCTCACCCTGCTGCCCGAGCAGGCCACCACTCAGTTGTAGAACATCTACAGATGTTAAGTGACCAGAGCCTTCACAGGAAGTACAATCGGCTATCCCTTCTCGTACAGAGTCTCTGTATTTTCAGTCTAGTTTATCGTCCAGGTGAGTTCACAGGTATTAGTAGTCCTGGATGACTTACACATCCGTTCCCAAAATGGAGATGAGAATGCAAAGTGTTTTCACCTTCCTGAAGTCCACCACCACTTCCTTTGTCTTAGTGATGTTGAGCTGCAGGTAATTCAGCTACACCACTCAACAAAGTTGTCCACCACTCTTCACTCCAGGTGATGCAGCCAAATCATCCAAAAGCTTCTGCAGGTGGCGGGACTCCAAGTTGTATCTGAAGTCCGAGGATACAGGTATATTTAAATATCGACAGTAAAACTCTACCAGCCCAAGCCCATGCCTCACTGTGCCATTCAGTCTGTTCTATGAACTTCACCAGTAACATATGGCCTGTTGACTTTGTGCAGCCCATTCTTATTACCTACAGGTATATAGAAGTCTTATTTCACTCTTTTCCTTTAACTAACCTCTTCATGCCATTACTTACAGATGTCTTAATTACTACAACAGTAGCCAATCCTCACTTTTAGTTTTATTGTTCACAAGATCCAGAGCAGTGGGTTCAACACTACACAACTCATTATACTCACTTTCAGTTTAATTCCCATAGTTTTTAGTGAGGGAGAACTACAAGTTAATCCAAATAAACTTTCTCATCAACCTCACATGATTTGACATATTATACTTTTGATTATAAATACCAACTACCTTAGAACTGGTTGACAACTTATAAAACAGAAAAATTATAAATACAGTTGAGTTGTGGCAATTTTCCTTGTTTTAAAAATTCATCCTAGTCAACAGCACAGTATCAGTGACAGAGCAGTGTAGGTGAACATTGTTTCTGAAATTCATTGAATTCAGAGGAATGAATTTGGGCCAGAGCAGTGTAAATCCTATCATACAACCAGTGACGTGGAAGATTTTGTTCCAAATAATCTGCCATCTCGATAAGGGAGGCACAGTGGAGATCTGCTGCCTTGTAGCACCAGAGACCCAAGTTCAATCCTAACCTCAGGTATTGTATGAGCAAAGTCTGCATGCTCCTCATGACCACATGGAGTTCCTCTGGTGCTCCAGTTTCCTGCCACATCTTGGTTGACAAGTTAATTAGTCGCCATAAATTGTACATGGCGTGTAGCTTAGTGTAATTAAATGTGTGGGAATTGATGAGAATGTGGATGAGTACAAATTGGTAGCTGATGGTCAGAATCAACTTGATGGGCTAAAGGGCCTACTTATGTGCTAATTTCATCTATGACTCTAATACAAAAGGGCCATATCTTACCTTGTACTCGAATATCTGCAATATTGCATTTCTCATCACACACAACAACATTAAATGCATCCATCTTGGCAAACATCTTGAAATCTACTTCCTTTGAGCTTTTCAAAACTGCCAAAAGAATTTAAAACATACAGATAATTTAAACAGCTGTATCCAAAATAATACAAGATGATAAAGTATATTTTGTTCTGAAAGAGGTGAACTGTTTAGACTCTTTATTTAAAAATTTTTAAAGATACAGGGAGAATACCCTCCTACTCAAAATATGACTTTAAGATCTTTCACACTAATCACAACAGATTTGTCTATAATTTACATGCATTTTTTTTTACTTAATCCTAGAATCTATTATATGTGGCATGTAAAAAAAAACTTACAGATAAAGACATCGTACAGCAAAAATCAGGGTTCACTGAAGGATCAATACTTTTTGCCCCCTTAGAAATATGGAATACGAAAAGTACTCTAATGACTATTTCCATTGATATCAAGGTCGCTTCAGGAGGCAAAAGTAACACAATAGTTGTCTAATGGGGTACATTAGATTCCAACCTAAGCCAGACAGAAAGCATCTTGGAAAGCAACAGCACTCCTGGAGATTCTCTGCTAACAAACAATACCTTTTGAGAAACAAGAGATTCTGCAGATGCAAGAAATCTTGAGCAACACACACAAAATGCAGGAGGTACTCAGCAGGTCAGGCACCATCTATGGGAGGAAATGAACAGTCAAGCTGCTCAAGCACTTTGCTCAATACATTTTGAAAACTCCGAAAACAAAAAGGGGTGAAATAAACTATAAAGCTCAGGGATTATCTCCCTGAGCTAACAGAACTGAATTTCATTTAGAATTGGTTCACAGATAGGAAGCAGAGGTGATAAGAAGTTCTTTCTCAGAATCAGTGTATTGCAAGGGTTGGAGTCGAGCCAATTGCTATTTGTTCCTTCATAAACAAGTGGATACAAATTCAGAAGGCTTGATCAGTTAGTTTGCAGATAACACAAAATTAGGATACTGTTGATAATGAAGAAGGTTAATGTAGATTGCTCACTTAGGGAAGTAGGTTGAGCAGTGGCAAATGGATTTCAAGATTCAAAATTCTAGATAAATATGAATGGTACATTTTGGGAAGTTAAACCAGCAAAGGACTTATACTGTGAATGCTCAAACACTAGGGCATATAATGGAACAAGGGAGCCCAGGAGTACAAGTGCATTGTTTGCAGAAAACGACATCACAAGTACACCGGGTTATGAGAAAGGCACTTGGCACCTAGCATTCATCAGTCAGGGCACAGAGTACAGGAGCTGATAAATTATGTTGCGTAGAAGTCACACTTTTAGTACTGTGTACAGTTGTAGTTATCCTGTTATAGGAATGAAATGATTAAACTGGAATGAACGTGGAAAAGATTTACAAGTATCAGGGGGTCAGGGTGGACATGGTGGAGGATTACAAATACCTGGGGATACGAATTGACAATAAACTGGACTGGTCAAAGAACACTGAGGCTGTCTACAAGAAGGGTCAGAGCCGTCCCTATTTCCTGAGGAGACTGAGGTCCTTTAACATCTGCCGGACGATGCTGAGGATGTTCTACGAGTCTGTGGTGGCCAGTGCTATCATGTTTGCTGTTGTGTGCTGGGGCACCAGGCTGAGGGTAGCAGACACCAACAGAATCAACAAACTCATTCAGAAGGCCAGTGATGTTGTGGGGATGGAACTGGACTCTCTGACGGTGGTGTCTGAAAAGAGGATGCTGTCCAAGTTGCATGCCATCTTGGACAATGTCTCCCATCCACTACATAATGTACTGGTTGGGCACATGAGTACATTCAGCCAGAGACTCATTCCACCAAGATGCAACACAGAGCGTCATAGGAGGTCATTCCTGCCTGTGGCCATCAAACTTTACAACTCCTCCCTTGGAGGGTCAGATACCCTGAGCCAATAGGCTGGTCCTGGACTTATTTCTTGGCATAATTTACATATTACTATTTAACTATTTATGGTGTTATTACTATTTATTATTTATGGTGCAACTGTAACGAAAATCAGTTTCCCCCGGGATCAATAAAGTATGACTATGACTATGTTGCCAGAAAGAGGGCATGGATATTACAGAAAGATTGTCCAGGCTAGATCCTTATTCTTTAGAGTACAGGGGAATGAGGGGTGATCTTATAAAGTTTAATAAAATCACGAAGAGCATAGATAATGTACATGGTAGCAATCTTTTTCCCAGGGTCGGGGAGTCCAAACCTTCAGCACATCGTTTTATGGTGAGAAGGGAATGATTTAAAAGGGACTTAAGGGGCAAATATTTCATGCAAAGAGTGGTAGGTATATTGAGCAACCTGACAGTGGAAGTAGTTAAAGCAGATTCAATAGTATCATTTTAGAAGTACCTGGATAGGTGCACAGAGTGGCAGAGTTTAGTGAGATACGGGTCAAACACAGGAAATTGGGATTAGATGGATTTACAACATGGTGGGATTGGACTGGCTGGGCCAAAGGGCATGTGTCTATGTGCTATTGTTCAATGACTATGAATATTTATACAAAATTAGTACAACTCTTAATAATATGTACATAGGCTTGTAAATTTGCTCTCTTGGCTCAGATTCCCATACTTCGAGCACTGGCATCTGAACCAACTGAAGGGTAAACAAAACAAAAAGAAATGAACACAAACATAAACACGTGAAAGACTGCAGATGATGGAAATTCAAAGCAATACACCCCAAATGCTGGGGGAACTTAGCAGGTCAGGCGGCTTCTATGGAAATGAATAGACAGTTGACGTTTTATCTGTCCCTCACAAAAAATGCTAATGTTGATCCTGATCAGGAATGATAAATAGCAGTTACTAATAAAATATCAGGCACTGAAAATATCCTTTACCTGTTTTGGCAGCATCTCCACAATCCTGCCCCTGATTCTGCATCTTTGTTTCATGGTCCCTATCCGTAGAAGTCATGTCCTTTGATGGGATAACAGCTGTCAGGAAATTGATGGTTGAAAGCAAGGCTTTTGCATGCAACAGAAAATTAAGTGAAGAAACTGTGACCTGGAAATTAAAACAAAAAAGATCTATTTTATTTTCACAATAATTATAGCAGATAATTATTGCTGCCCCCGTTGTCAAATTCCTTTTTGTAATTCTTGTAGTTCATCAAATATCTTCTTGACACTCATTCAAACAAAACTAAAAACATCACAGTGGAGAACAACCACTGGTCTCACTTCTCATGCATTATTCTGCAAATGACTACAGTTTTTTTTAAGTGGCATCAACTGTGAAATAGTGTTTCAGCAGTTTAGGCAGCAGAAATTCATTCTTCTCCAACACTCTAAGATGCAGAATAAAAATATGCTACTACAAAATTTATTCAATAAAAGGTAAATAAATATACAAAACGTGCTGCTTCAACTCGTTCTCTTGAAGCATGAACAGATGACACAGCTTCACATAACAGAAAATCACGATCACGCATTGTTTTGCATAAACTTGACCCCCTCTGCAATGGGGGATTCCCTGCAATTTCTTAAGCAGGACAGTCCGCCGTTCCTACATTACCTTCTTCCCCATCAATCAATAAAAACCTTGGAAGACCCTTCTCAAATAAAGCTGCCCACATAAATGACGACATCGTTGCCTCACTACTTTGCTCAAACTTTCTGTACTTCATCACCAACAAATTTCCCATGGGGGTGGAACTAATCTTCAAAACTAAAGGACTCCCTGCCAACTACACTCCAGAAGCAAGGTCACTCAAACTTTAGAATTTGAGCTACAATATAGAGATAGACACAGAATACCTGGACTTCTGTACCTTCCTCTGCATCTGCGTCCTTGACTTCCACATTGGGAGACCACAGTTGATGTAGATCAGTAATTATTCATTGACAACCAACAAAGGTGCACCTCAAGAATCCATGCTTAGCTCATTACTCAACTCACTCTGTTTGGCTAGGCACTGAATAAATGGCATCTATAAATTCACCAATGACACCAATATTGTTGGCAGAATTTCGTACAGGAATGAGGTAGATCAGCTGGTTGAGTGGTGACACAACAATAACCTTGCACTCAATGTCAGGAAGGCCAAGCAAATTATTCTAGACTTCAGGAAGGGGAAGTCAGGGGAACACACACCAGATCTCATTAAGAGGTCAGTGATGGAAAGAGTGAACAACATTTATTTTCTGGGTGTCAGCATCTCAGGGGATCTATCCTAGGCCGATCACAAAGAAGGCACACCAATGGCTGTACTTCATTAAGAGTTTGAGAAGATTTGGTATGTCACCAAACAGTCAGCAAATTTCTACAAAAATATGTATGACAGCATTCTTATTGGCTACATAACCACCTGGTATGGAGGCTCCAATATGTAGGATCAAAAGCAGCTGCAGAGGGTTGCAGAATCAGCCAACTCCATCACAGGCACAACCCTCCCCACTATCAAGGACATCTTTAAAAGGCTGCTCCTCGAGAAGGCGGCATCCATTACTATAAGGGCATGTCCTCTTCTCGTTACTACCATTGGGGATAAGGTACAGAAGTATAAAGATCCATACCCAAAATTTTAGGAACAGCTCTATTCCTCTGCCAACAAATTTCTGAGTGGTCCATGAACCTGTGAAGAGTACCTTGCTAATTCTTTTTCACACAATTTATTTTGTGCGACTTACAGTAATCATTTATTGCACTATACTGCTGTAAGAAAACCACTAATTTTACGATATAATTCAGTGATAATAAACGTGATTCAGATTTGCGTGTGCACTGAGATTGAGCTCCAAGCATTGACTTGTTCAGCAAAACATATAAGAGGGTGGGTCTTACACTTAACATCCACAAGATCAAGATCCTCCAACAACCTGTTCCAGCTGCACTATACTGCCCTTCCACAGTAAGGATTCATGATAAGCTCCTGGAAAACATGCACCATTTCTGATAACTCAGAGGCCACAGCTCAACAAAGATAGACATCAATAATGAAGTTCACCACCACATTCAAAGCCCCAGTAGACTTCAGGCTGACTTCAGAGAAGAGCATTATAACATAAAGATCTTGGACCTGTCACAAAACTCAATGGAAGTAGCAGTGACCTTAGCCCTGTTTAGCAGTTCTCAAAGCTGAACAATCTACAAGGTACTGGAAAATATCACCAAAGCTGAATCTGTAAAATCTTCCAAATATACCACAAGGATAAATGAACCAACATCAGCTCCCTCACTCAGGTAAACATCCCCAAAACCAAGGCCCAACATACTACAACAGTCAGATGTATGCTCATCCATGCCTGGCATGATGCTGTTAGAATTCATGGGGTCTTCAATACAGAGTGAGGAATTTGAAGATTATGCACTAGCACGTTGTATTCCCCTCTGGTAAATCAGTCCTAATAGAGGAGTTAGATAAAACCAGGGGATCCTTATAATGGAATCAAATCTTGAGAAAGAGGGGACAAAGGGTCACAAGGTGCAGAATCCTTGTAGGTAGAGCTAAGAAACTGCAAGAGTAAAAAGACCCTAAGAGCAGCTTGTTGTTGAGCCCACCGGGGGATCAGCTATTCTGGACTCTCTACTCAATGAACCATAATTGATTAGAGAGCTTGAGGTAAAGAAACCCTTAGAGGCCAGGAATCATTACATTACAGAATTCACCCTGCAATTTCAGAGAAAGAAGCTAAAATTAGATGTATCAGTAGAGTAAAGGGAATTACAGAGGCATGAGAGAGAAGCTGGACAAAGCTGTTTGCAACGGGACATTAGAAGGGATGACGGCAGAGCAGCAATGGCTGGAATTTCTGGGAGGCGCAGGATAGATACATCTCAAAGGATCAAAGGTACAATGATGCAACTGTGGCTGACAATGGGCATCAAAGTCAGCATAAAAGCCAAAGAGAGGGCATTAAATAGAACAAAAATTAGTGGGAAGTTAAAGGATTAGGAAGCTTTTAAAAACCAACAGAAGGCAACAAAAAAAAGTCATAAAGAGGGAAAAGATGGAATATGAAGATAAGCTTGCCAATAATATTAAAAAGGTTACCAATAGTTTCTTCAGGTATATAAAAAGTAAAAGAGAGGGAAGAGTAGATATTGGGCAGCTGGAAAATGACACTGGAGAGGTGATAACGGGGAACACGGAGATGGCAGCTGAACTGAATAATTATTTTATATCAGTCATCACTGTGGAAGACATTAGCAGTATGCCAGAAGTTCAAGTGGTCGGGGACAGAATTGAGTGAAGCTGCCATTACTAAGGAGATTTTGCTTTGGAAACTGAATGGTCTGAAGGTAGACAAATCACTTAGACTAGATGGTCTACACCCCGGGGTTCTGAAAGAGATGGCTAAAGAGATTCTGGAGGCATTAGTAATGATCTTTCAAGAATCACTAGATTCTGGAATGGTCCCAGAAGACTGGAAAATTGCAAATGTCACTCCACTCTTCAAGAAGAGAGAGAGGTAGAAGAAAGGAAATTATGGGCTTGTTAGTCTGATCTCTGTTGTTGGGAGGATGTTGGAGTTGATTCTTAGGGATGTGGTTTTAGGGTACTTGAAGGCATGTGATAAAATAGGCCCAAGTCAGGGAAAACCTTGCTTGACAAATCTGTTGGAATTCTTTTAAGGAATAACAAGCAGAATAGTCAAGGTTGAATCGGTAGATGCCGTGTACTTGGATATTCAGAAGGCCTTTGACAAGGTACCACACGAGGCTGCTTAACAAGTTACGAGCCCATTGTATGCAGGAAAGATACCAGCATAGATAGAGTATTGGCTGATTGGCAGAAGGCAGAAAGGGAATAAAGGAAGATGTGGAGAGGATGTTTCATTTGGTGGGTGAGTTTAGGACCAGAGGGCACAGCCTCACAATAGAAGGCCACCCATTTAAAACAGAGGCAAGGAGGGATTTCTTTAGACAGAGGGTGGTGAACCTGTGGAATTTGATGCCACAAGTGCCTGTGGAGGCCAAATCATTGGGCAGAGGTTAACAGATTCTTGATTAGTCAGGGCATAAAAGGTTTTGGGGAGTAGGCAGGAGACTGGGACTGAGAAGACGGAATGGGCCAAATGGCCTAATTCTGCTCCTTTATCTTACCGACTTATGGAATATGGTACAATACCACTACACATTATTCCTTAAAAACTGCACGATTAGTTTATGAAACAACTTTTTCAACTCTGGCAATATAATGGAAATGGATCATGGAAATTGGCTGTCCCTTTGCCTTAATGTTTGAGGTTTAACAAAAGAATGAAGAAGGACAACTTTCTACTTCAACTACTGGATGTACAAACACACCCTGTGAGTATGATTAAAAGATAGTATTTAAACAATGCAAGTAGCATAACAAACGCTTTCCTTCAAAGACCAATGTGTGTCTGCACCAATTTATCTAAGTAAAATTTATTCTTTTAATCATAATAAATGCATTACGAAAATAGCATTAAAAGGGAGCTCCAATATTCACCTGGTGCTAATTAATGCTGAGCAAACTAGTTTCTGCAGCCTACATCACAAGATTTTACATGAACAACTAGTTTTACAACATCTTATACAATCTGAGTGACCCAATTAATTTGAAATAGGTGATGATGTGTAAGGAAGAGGAAATAAAGTGCTGGGCACCAGACCAAAGTTTGATCTCCAAATTTATACTAGGGACTTTCAAAGTGAGCTCCTGCTCCAAATATACTATACATATAAACTAATTAAATTTGTCCTTTCACATTGTACTGTGCAGCACACAATTATAAAAGATTATCTGAAATTGATCAAATTAATCCCAAAATCAGAATTAGCTTTAGTGGCAGTGGTTGAAATACCACCAGTATGTGTCCTGTCCCACAGAGGCTCAAACACTCTTGACCATTGCTACACAACCACCAAAAACACCTACCGTGCCACCCACCCCCCCAACCCCACCCACACTTCAGTACATCAGATGACTGAGGTGTGCTCCTTCTCCCTGCATACAAGATGAAGCCTGGGGATCCAGTCCGGAAAGTCATTCAATGCTGGTGTGAGGAAATAGATGAGATTCTACATGACTTACTAAGTCAGCAGACTGGTCCATGTTCAAAGGCCTACAACTCAATCTAGATGAGAATGTCACCACTGTCGCAGACTTTATCAGCAATTGTGTTGAGGACTAAGTATGAAAGAGGACAATCAAATGTTCCCAAACTGGAAAACTATATCACAGAAACAGGTCCTTCAGCCTATCTAGGCTATGTCAAACCATTTGAACTGACTAGACACATTCACCTGCACCCGGACCATAGCCCTCCATACCCCTCACATTCATGTACCCATCTAAACTTCTCTTAAACATTGAAATTAAAATCACATCCACCACTTGCATTGACAGCTCATTCCACACCCACACCACCCTGAGTGAAGCTTCCCCTCATGTTCCCCTTAAACATTTCATCTTTCACCTTTAAGTCACGACCTCTAGCCATAGACACACCCAACCTCAGTGGGAAAGGTCTGCTTGCATTTACCCTATCAATATCCCTTATAATTTCATATACCCCTATCAAATCTCCCCTCAATCTTTTACATTCTAGGGAATAAAATTCTAACCTGTTCAACTAATGTTGCTGAGGTCAACAGGGTTGAGAACTTCAAGTTTCTAGGAGTAAACACTAGCAGCCTGTACTGGTCCTGCACTTTTACTTCCTCTGGAGACTAAATAACTTTGGCATGCCCCCTTTGAATCTCACCAATTTTTACTGATGCACTATAGAGAGCAACCTATTCCAAAGTTTGGTTTGGCAACTGGTCTGCCCATGACCACAAGAAACTGCAGAGAGTTGTGGATACAGATCAGCTCTTACAGAAACCAACTTTCTCTCCATGGACACTAACTACTGCCTCCAAAAATCAAAGATTCCACCCATAAAAGACATATTCTCTTCTCCGCTTCATTACGAAAGCCTGAAAGCACGTATCATCAGGCTCAAGGACAGTTTCTATCCTTCTGTATACAAGAATACTGAATGTTCCTTTAGTACATTAAGGTAGACTCTTGACCTCACAGTCTACCTTGTTGTGACTTTACACCTTACTGTGCACCTGCAACGCATTTTCTCTGTACTGTAAACCCTTATTCTGCACTTTGTTGTTTTACCTTATAGAACCTCAATGCACCATTGCAATGAACTGATCTATATGAACAACATACAAGAGAATTTTTTCACTATAGCTCAGTACATATGACAATAACAAGCCAATTTTCTAATTTGGTTGACTTTAGAACATTGGGCACAAAACTCGATCAACAAAAATTGGTAAACTGGATCAGTCCTGACGAAGAGTCTGGGCCTGAAACGTCGATTGCACCTCTTCCTAGAGATGCTGCCTGGCCTGCTGCGTTCACCAGCAACTTTGATGTGTGTTGCTTGAATTTCCAGCATCTGCAGTATTCCTGTTGTTTGGATCAGGAAATTTCTGGATGACACCAAGATTGGGGGTGGAGTGGACAGCGAGGAAGGTTATCATGGCTTGCAGAGGGATCTGCATCAGCTGGAAAAATGGGGTGAAAAATGGCAGATGAAATTTAGTGAAAACAAGTGCGAGGCATTGTACTTCAGTAGGACCAACCAGGGTAGGTCTTACATAGTGAAAGGTAGAGCACGGAGGAGAGTGGTAGAACAAAAACATCTGGGAATACAGATCCCTAGTTCATTGAAATTAGGTAGATAGTGTCATAAAGAAAGCTTTTGGCAAAATGGCCTTCATAAATCAAAGCAGTGAGTACAGGAGATGGATGTTATGTTGAAGTTGTATAAGATATTGGTGAAGCCTAATTTGGAGTATTGTGTGCAGTTTTGATCACCTACCTACAGGAAAGATGTGAATATGATTGAAGAAGTACAGAGAAAATTTATAAGGATGTTGCTAGGTCTGGAGGACCTGAGTTATAAGGAAAGATTGAATAGGTTAGGACTTTAATCCTTAGAACATAGAAGATTGAGAGGAGATATGATAAAGGTATGCAAATTATGAGGGGTATAGATAAGGTAAATGCAACAAGGCTCTTTCCACTGAGGTTGGGTGGGACTACAACCCAGAGATCATGGATAAGAGTGAAAGGTGAAAAGTTTAAGTGTAACATGAAGGGAAGCTTCTTCACTCAAAGGTTGGTGAGAGTATGGAATGAGGTGCCAGCACAAGTGATGCATACAATCTCAATTTCAATATTTAAGTCAGGTTTGGATAGGTACATGGATGGTAAAGGTATGCAGGGATATGGTCCCAGTACAGTTTAATGGAAGTAGACAGTTTAAATGGTTTGGCACAGACCAGATGGGCCAAAGGCCTGTTTCTGCACTGTACTTCTCTATGACTCTCTGACAAAAAGGTGTACTGTACAAATGGAAGCATTTTAAGGAAATGCAAATTTATTGCAATATTTTTTATCTTAATGTCATACTATTCTTCAATAGTTTCATTGCATCTAAATTTTATTTCGCTATAAATTAAACATTGATTTACATAATCTACTTCTTCCTACATAAAACTGCATTTCTAAGCATTTCTACTAACTTGACATTCTTCATTTGGCTTCTCAAATACTTTCTAGGTGTTTTTCAAGATAACTTCAAAATCTTTGGAAGTTATCTTGAAAAACACCTGAAGGGTATTTAGTATAAAGGTAATAAAGACTTACTTTAAGCATCTGTTCAGTAGCATCAGGATTCATTTTAAAATGTGGACTACGTTTATCAACCTGCAACAATAAACGTTTGTTAAATTTAGCTTTAATTCATGATAGATACAGGTTATCAACAAATACTGTTTGATGCTTATTCACCACATGTGGGTCTCACTGGCAAGACAAGCATTTATTACTTAACCACTACCACAAAGTTCTGTTATTTGAAAAAATTTACCATTTCAGGGTACATCCACACTACGCCAGATAATTTTGAAAACAAAGCCTTTTCTCTTCATTTTGCCCTCCCGTCCACACTGAGTAGGCGTTTTCAGCCCCCGAAAACGGAGATTTTCGGAAACACTCTCCAGAGTGAATAAATCTGAAAACGCTAAATATCCGGCGTAGTGTGTATGGGGTAAACGGAGAGATTTAAAAACGCTGTCATGATAACACCACAACAACAATGCTTTTCTCTGCTTTTGCTTGGTACTGCGCAAGCTGTTATAACGCGCAGTCGGTGTGAACAGCGTGAGAGTTAAGTTCTAAAGTGAGCTTTTTTGACTATTTAAAACGCTGTCATGACGTGCCGGAACAGATGTTCATTGTTTTCTTGAACGCCACCACCTAACAATTTCAAAACAGACGGACGAGATCAGGGTTAGAAATGTACTCACCAGATACTTTGACCCATAGCTTACTGGATAAATAAGTATACTCACTCAGCCCTGTTTTCTGTCCTTGCTTGTATGAAGGTGGTTTACCTATTTATGCAAGTACTTCTCTGACAATAGATGTGTAACAGCCTAATGTAACGTTGTATGGAAATACAAGATAACGCTGATGCAGACATTTTATACATTTAACAAGGTGCTTTATTAATGCAACAGAGTTAGTCAGTTTTTCAATGTTCGTCGTCAGCTGGGTCATACTGTCTGTGAACTCCCTGTCAGTTGCCTCCATACGCTCCAGTATTTGTTTTTTTTTAAGTTTTAAGTCCTCCTGCGTGAGAGCCAAAAGCAATTCCTTTAAAGTTTTTCTACTCTGCAACTGGACAAACGCGCACTAAGTATACCGTTTCCTCTTCACTTGTTTTCTGTGTGTCCTGCCCATGCCCAGTAGGAGGAGATTCGCCCAAATATCCGCCTAATGTGGACGGAGATATTTTGAAAAACGCTTAGTGTGGACGCCTGTCATTTTTACTCGAAACCGGCGTTTTCAAAATTATCCGGCGTAGTGTGGACGTAGCCTCACTTGAAGTCTGGAGTTGCATCTGGACTGGTTAATTAAGAATGGAATTTGATACTGATTAAGTATGAACTGAAGTATGAAGTACAAGCATTTTGGCAGAAATGATAAGGTAGGACACACACAATAGATTTCTGCAGAATATTGAGAAGAAAGTGAGTTTGGTTTCAGAGATTGAGAAGAGCCTACTGGATAATTACCAAAGTTAAGAGCTAGTATCCCTATATCACACATTTGGGCTACAGCTGGAAGACCACATACAGTTCTGCTGTCCACACTATTTTATCTTAAGAAAGATACTTCGATGGAAGATTAACATCTAACCTGAATGTATTCCACTTTCAGAAGATCAGAACCTGCTGTATCTTCACAACTGATCAAATGAAGCTTCTGATTTTGGTCATCTGAGGAACACAAAGACATGACATGTAATTTTAATGGGTTTTCATTTAATAGATCAGTTTAAAATATTAAAGTCAGGAAAACCAGTGGAGAATTCTAAAACCAATTTATTTCTCCGAACAATTGAGATCTGCCTGCAAAACATATTCTTTCCAGCATCTACAAGTTAAGCGTGACACATGGATTTAGGGAGTTCCACTTTTGTTGAAAATCATGCACAATAGAATCAACATGGAAATTGCTGATGGCAATCTTTCCCTTAATGATTCCACAGCATTTGACCACCCATATTATACAATAAACCAAACAGATCTATCCACCATGATCAAAGTGACATGATAGATTTAGATGATACTTTTAAAAAGAATGGAAGGGAAACCAATTGTGACATTGAAAGGTATGAAGTCATTGATATGGCAACCTGGGACGATCAAATTAACACGATGAATATGCAAGCTCTGTGACTGGCTAAATAGAGAAGTGCATTGAGGATGTTAGTGTTGTTAATCATATCTGTGTGAAGGATAATCAGAAGCAATGACTGACAGCAGAGGTCTGGGCAAGACTGAGAGAGCGGGATGCTGCCTTCAGATGGGGAATAAGACAGCTCTCAGGTCTGCAAGAGCTGCACTTTCCCACGCCATCAGGAAGGCAAAACTGAATCATTCATAGAGAATATACAGCCATTTCTATAATACCAGAGACATGAGGTGCATGCGGCAGGACAATCATTCCCTAACGGACCATAAGTCCACCCTGCACGTCAATGACAGTGCCATTTCTCTTCCTAAGCTGAATGTTTCTTGCACTTGGTTTGATGCACAGAAAAATGTGCTGGTGAGGAAGGACCCCCACCCCCTTACTCTCCACCCCACCTACCCCAAGGAGCAGGCACTCTGTCTGGCCACAGCTGACTGAGCCAGAGTCAACACACGTAAAGCTGTAGGGCCTGATAACAAACTTGATCGTGTTGTAAGTGACTGTGCAGCCAAATTGACTGAGTTTCTAACAGATATCTTCAACATCTCTCTAGAACAGTCCACTGTCCCCTCAGGCTTCAAGATGACCATAATCATCCCAGTGCCCAGAGTGGGGGGGGGAGGGTAGTGTGGGGCAACAGTAAACTGCCTCAGCAATTACTGTCCAGTGGCACTGACCTCAACAATAATAAAATGCATTGACCAGCTGGTTATGGATCACATTAAATCCCATCTTCCTGATACATTGGACCCTTTCCAATTTGCTTATCACTGTAATCAGTCCACCGATGATGTGTTAGCCTCAGCATTCCAATTCTTCCTATCGCACCTGGAAAATGATGCCAGGATGCTGAGTATCTGCTGCAGCTAGACTTTTAATACTATCATTCCTCAGAAGCTGGTGGGTAAATTGTCCTTGTTGGGTCTCAGCACCTGTCTCTGTAACTGGATCCTGGACTTCTTCGAGTCAGTCTGAGTTGGCAAAAGCATCTCTAGCTCCATCATGCTGAGCACCGGCACTGCCTGGGGCAGTGTGCTCAGCCCACTGCTGATGCATGACTGCATTGATAAATACAGTCCAAACCAAATCATAAAATTCGCCGACGACACAACAGTAGTTGGCCTCATCAACAATGATGGCAAGATGACATAAAGAGAGGAGGTAATATAGCTGGTAGAGTGGTGTGAGCATAACAACTTGAGTCTCAACGTGGACGAGACCAAAAAAGATGATTGCGGACTTTTGAAAGGTGCAGACTGACCACTTCTCATTGCACATAATGGCTCCTTTGCAAAGAGAGATAGAAGCACCAAAGCACCAATGATCCAGGAACCAAAAGCTTATCCCTCTGCACAATGCCTTCAACCATGCATCCATCTGACCTCCCTTTTTATTCCTCAACTCACTAGCTTGTGGCACCAAAAACCTCAAAACTTATAACATCGAGAGATTATAGGTTTTGAGCACCTGCTACTTAAAATGCTGAGCTCCCTAAACTTATGCTGTAGGACCTCATCCCTGCTCCCATCAACGTTACTCATACCAACACATGGCACGACCACCTTCCCTCTTGCATCCTTGGCCCGAGCACTAGGGAGGCAACATGCAATTCAGGAGTCTCATCTGTGGTCATATAAATACTTAGCTGCCCCACCTCCCTCACAACAGAATGCATGAAACCAATCACTTACCCAGTGTTGGTCCCTCCCTTATGTACAACAAAGCTATCAAAGGTGTCACCAAAAAGAGTTGTTACTGCTGTCTTCCCTCCCCCCACAAGTTTACAACAGACTCCTACAGACCTGCCAGCCCTGAGCGCCTTTGATAGTGGTCAAGTACATTCTGTACCTGCAATGTGACCAACTCACCAAATCATAAAGACCTTCAGATATAAAAGCAGAATTAGGCCATTAGAATCATAGAGTTATAAAACACTATGGCATAGAATCAGGCCCTTCAGCCCATCTGGTCCATGCTGAATTAGCTATTGCCATCAACCTGCAATAGAATCATAGAACACTACAGCACAGAAACAGTCCACCTAGCCTGCTATGTCATCAATCATGCTTTCAACCCCATTCCACTGTTTTCGCCCTACAGGATTGTTAAACTCTTTACCAATCAAGAAGAACCCCGTGTTATGTATACCCAATGACTTGGCCTTTACAGCCTTCTGTGGCAATGAATTACACAGATCCGCTACCATCTGACTGAAGAAATTCCACCTCATCTCAGTTCTAAGATGATGATGTAAGGTGTATAAGATGATGAGAGGCATTGATCATGTGGATAGTTGGAGGCTTTTTCCCAGGGTTGAAATGGCTAACACGAGAGGGCACAGTTTTAAGGTGCTTGGAAGTAGGTACAGTGGAGATGTCAGGGGTAAGTTGTTTTTTCTTTTTTTACGCAGAAAGCGGTGAATGCGTGGAATGGGCTGCTGGCAACGGTGGTGGAGGTGGATATGATAGGGTCTTTTGAAAGACTCCTAGATAGGTACATGAAGCTTAGAAAAATAGAGGGCTATGGGTAACTAGGGTTGCCAACTTTCTCACTCCCAAGTAAGGGACAAAAGTAGCAGTCAAATACAGGACACCTGTGTTTACCCCGAGAAAGACTACCATGACCATGAAGCCTTGCGCGAGCACCTATATTTTTTCTACAAATCGGTTTTGGCTTAATCTTCCCGATTCTGCTTTTACTATATGTTAGTGTTAGTTTAGGTTTTATGTGTTATTTGGTATGATTTGGTAGGTTATTTTTTGGGTCTGGGAACGCTCAAAAATTCTTTCCATATAAATTAATGGTAACTGCTTCTTCACTTTATGCCATGTCAGCTTACGAACATTTTCATAGGAACGCTCTACCTTAGCAGGGGAAATACGGGACAAGGGCCGTCCCGTATGGGACAAACCAATTTAGCCCAATATACGGGATGTCCTGGCTAATTCGGGACAGTTGGCAACCCTATGGGTAACCCTAGGTAATTTCTAAAGTACATGTTCGACACTGCATTGTGGGCCAAAGGGCCTGTATTGTGCTGTAGGTTTTCTGTGTTTCTAAAGAAACAAAGCTTTATTTTGAGGCTGTACCCTTAGATCTAGACTCTCCAAAACTAATGGAAACATAGTCTCCATGTCCACTCTATCTAGCCCTTTCAATATTCAGTAAGCTTCAAAATATCCTCACTCATCCTTCTGAATTCCATCAAATACAGACTCAGAACCACCAAATGACCCTCATACATTAAGCCAGTCATTTCCGGGATCATTCTTGAAAACTTGCACTGAACTTCTCCAGAGCCAGCATATCTTTCCATAGATACAGGGCCAAAAATTGCTCACAATATTCCAAATGCAGTCTGACCAATGTCCCCTAAAGACTCAGCTTTATATCATTGCTTTATAGTGTTCCCGAAATGAATGCTAACATTGCATTTGAGTTCCTTACTACCAATTCAACCTGCAAATTAACCTTACAGGAATTCTGCACTAAATTTCCCAATCCCCCTTACGAGTTTTCACCTACTTTTCTTCTAATTGAGAATATAGTCTATACCTTTATTCTTCCCTCTAAAGTGCATAACCCCACACTTCTCTCTGTCTAATATTTCTTTGCCCATGTTGCTAAGCCATCCAAGGAATGCAGATTCTCTGCCTCCATGACACCACCTGTTCTTCCACCTATCTTGGTATCATTTGCAAACTTGGCCACAATGCCATCAGTTCCTGTTCCTTGATGTATAAAGTGAAAAGCTATAGGCCTGTGAAACTTGACTTGTCACTGGCAGCCATCTTGAAAAGGATCCTTTTATTCCCACTCTGTCAGTCAGTGTAGGCATGCCAGTACCCCTAGTCATCAATACCAAGAGCTCTTATCTTCAGCAGACTCATGTGTGGCACCTTGCCACTGACTCCTTCGTCTAATTTTTACAGATTTGTCAAGCAAAAACTGCCCTTAATGAAACTGTACTATCTATGTATTAATGTATCTGCAAAAACATACTAGCTCCAAAATTTTCCACATCCTGGATACTCCATAGCAATCCAGCTGCAACTCCAATACTCCATGCTCAGACAACATCACTGGAAATACTGGATGTGCCCCTGATCCCCCACATGCCACAAGAGCAAGATATGCTACACAGGGTTCCATATCCATTATGCCAATCGCTAGTATGAAGGAAAAAAGAAAAAAAGAGAAAGAAAGAATCCAAGGAAAACATGACTCAAGTCTACAAAAAAGCAGGTTGTGAAATGTATAAATTCTTCTTTATTCCTCAAAATGTTGTCCACTGGCAATGCTGCTCTGATGCATCACTCAAAAGTCATATAAAGCAGCAACATGACAGTCAGATTTTCCTTCCCCTTGATCTCCCACATAAAGCCAGACCTCAATCTTCATTTGGAACCAATCCTTAGCAATCAATTAAGACAAAGACAAAAAGCAGTGTGAATAATTAATACCATGTATTATGACTTGACCAATTGTAAATATCTAAAGAGACAAATACTTACAAGGAACTTCACAATAATCAAAATTGATTTTTTTCAGATATGATGTGGATGTTACATCAAATGTTCTAACATTCACTTCAGTACCCAACTGAGACACACTGAAAACAAGCAAGGGATTCTTCAGGCTGTCTTGCCCTGCAAGTTCGACAACCACCTGCAAGCATATGTTAAAGGATTGCTTGTTAGTAATTATCTAAAGACAAATTACTCATATTGTACATTAGATGCAGTCTTCAAATCTACCTGATAGCTCAAAGAACCTTTCTAGCAACAGATGGAAATTGCAAAGTAATTTAAAATCAAAGAGTTGCAAATACTGGAAATCTGTATTAAAAACAGAATGCATTGTAGATACTGAGCAGGCCAGGTAATGAATGTCTTATGAAAGAAAGAGAGCCAACATTTCAGGACAATAATCTTTCTTCAGAACTTGAAAAGAGAGAATATAAATCTGCTTTCCTGCAAGGTGTGTCTTGCAATTCTGTAACTGTACAGGGTCACCGACCAACTGGAAGGCACTGAAAGCATGAGGGTCATCTGAACAACCCTGGTCTTCACCCTGCACAGACAGGCTTCATTCCCTTCTGCATCACATCTAACGGGAAGGCCACAATCTGTGTGGATTGGTGATAATATCTCCTCCTGACTGAAAAAACACTGGCACACTTCAGGGGTGTGCGCTTCGCCCACGGTTCTACTCCCTCTATACAAAATGACCGTGTAGCTAGGTATAGCGCAAATACCATCTATAAGTTTGCTGATGATGGTAGAATTTCAGATGGAGATGAGAGGGTGTACAGGAGTGAGACATACCAGCTAGTGGAGAGGTGTTGCAGCAATAACCTCGCACTCAACGTCAGTAAGACTAAAAAGCTGATTGTGGCGTTCAGGAAACCAATCCTCATAGAGGGATCAGAAGTAGAGAAAGTGAGCAATTTCAAGATCCTGAGTGTCAAGACCTCTGAGGATCTAATCCTGTCTTAAAATATTGACTTAGCTATAAAGAAGACAAGACAGCGGCTATATTTCATTAGGAGTGTCACCTAAAACACTCGAAAACTTCTATGCATGTATACTCTGGAGAGCATTCTGACAGGCTGCATCACTGTCTGGTAGGGGGAGGCTACTGCACAAGAAAGAACCTAAAGCAAGTTGTAAAATTAGTCAGCTCCGTCTTGGGTACTAGCCTCCATAATATTCAAGACACCTTCAGGGAGCGGTGCCTCAGAAGGGCGGCAACTGTTATTATGGACCCCCTTTACCCGGGATGTGTCCTTTTCTCATTGTTACCATCAGGAAGGAGGTACAAAAGCCTGAAGGCACACACACAGCAATTAAGGAACAGCCTCTTCCCCTCTGCCATCCGATTCCTAAATGGACATTGAACCTATGAACATTATCTCACTTTTTTTAATATATTATTTCTGTTTTGCACAATTTTTAATCTAACTATTCAATATATATACTTACTGTAACGGATTTACCTTTTTTTTTCTTTCTATGTTATTGTTATCATGCATTGCATTGTACTGCTGCTGCAAACTTAACAAATTTCACAACACATACTGGTGATAATAAACCTGATTCTGTTTTCTCATTTTTTAAAGTTCTGACAAAACATCGTTGACGTGAAAGATTTCTTGAAAATCTTGAATATCATTGACTATATCAAATATCATTGACTTGAAAGTGTTTCTCTTCACAGCTACTGCCTGACCTGCTAAGTCTTTTCCTCATTTACAATTTTAATTTGTGAAGTTAACATGTAAAAAAAACTATACAGCGGGTGGTGCTCATAGAAGGCAATGAAAGAAACGACACTGTGAGGGACATAATATTTGGAAGATTAACTTGGAGTTTCCATGTGATTCATTCATCACACTTGAAATTCAAGTCTAACTGATAATCATGAATGCAACACTAATTACTCATTTACTGCATGAGTGGAGATGGGTGGAATTGTGAACGTAGGTTGTCAAAGGATACAGAACAGTTACTGATATTTATTTATTTTATTTATGCAGAGAGAGTGCAGAGAAGGCACTTTTGGCCCTTCGAGCCATGCCACCCAGCAACCCCAATAACCCCGATTTAACCCTAACTTAATCAAAGGACAATTTACAATGACCAATTAACCTACCAGGTACATCTTTTGACTGCAGAAGGAAACCTGAAAACCCAGGGAAAACCAATGCATTCCAAGGAGAGAATATAGAGCGATTGTTTACAGAGGATGCTGGATTTGAACTCCAATGCACCCAGCTACAATGGTGTTACACTAACTGCTATGCTACCTTGGCACCCGTGGATATGAGCAGAGAACTGGCAGATGGAGATACATCCAAGCAAATATGAGGTGCGCACTCTGGGAGGTCAAATGTAATGGGAAAGAAAACGGCAGGACCCTCAACAGAGTAATGTACAGAAGGCCATTCAAGTCCAATTCCATCATTCCTTGACAGTGGTCAAGCAAACAGATAGCTGGGTTGGGACACTGAGTAAAAGAGGAAGGAAGACATGTTGCAGCTAAGTAAAACTTCTGTGAAGCTGCACTGAGTATTGTGTGCAATATCCCCATTACATGAAGGATGTGGAAAAGGGTGCAGAAAATGCTTACCAAGATGTTGCCTGGCTTAGAGAATATGAGCTATAAGGAGAGTTGGACAAACTTGGATTGATTTCTCAGAAGCAGCAGAGGCTGAGGGGAGACTTAACAGAAGTTATAAAATTATGAGAGGCATAGATAAGAGTTGAAAGGATTCAAGAATCTTTCTTTCGGGACAGAAATGTCAGATACTAGAGAGAACATGTATGTAGGTTTGAAGCTACGCGGAGCATGTTTATTTGAACAAATTCTGGTGGGTCCCTGGAATGTAGTGCCAGGAATAGTGATGGAAACAGAAATGATAGTGGCACTTAATGGGGCTGTTAGATAGACAATGATAACCATAAGACATAGGAGCATTCGGCCCATCGAGTCTGCTCCGTCATTTGATCATGGGTGATTTATTTTTCCTCTCAATCCCATTCCCCTGCTTCTCTCTGTGAATTTTGACACCCTGACTAATCAAGACCTTCTAAACCTCTGCTCTAAATATACTCAAAGACTTGGCCTTCAGAGTTATCAATCACAATGAATTCCAGATCCACCAACCTCTGCTAAAGAGATTCCTCCTCATCACATGAATATGCAGGGACGGGGGGGGGGGGAGGGGGGGTGAAATCATCACATGTACTGAACCTATGCTTTCAGCTGTCCACCTTGACAGGCTTTTGACAAAAGACCATTACAATTTGCCAAATTACATACTTAGGCATGGTCAACTTTATTACAATATCTACAATCTTTATTTCCGACCTATAAGCTGGGAACAAGAAAGAAGATTAATATAGAGAAATCAAGAAGCTACAAATATGGTGAAATGGGTTCAGTGTAAATGGGCACAAAGATTGGCATGATAGGACAGATAAGTCCCCGGGCCCTGACGGAATATTCCCCCGGCTGCTCCACAAGGTGAGAGAAGAGATTGCTGAGCCTCTGGCTAGGATCCTTATGTCCTCGTTATCCACGGGAATGGTACCGGAGGATTGGAGGGAGGCGAATGTTGTCCCCTTGTTCAAAAAAAGTAGTAGGGATAGTCCGGGTAATTATAGACCAGTGAGCCTTATGTCTGTGGTGGGAAAGCTGTTGGAAAAGATTCTTAGAGATAGGATCTATAGGCATTTAGAGAATCATGGTCTGATCAGGGACGGTCAGCATGGCTCTGTGAAGGGCAGATCATGTCTAACAAGCCTGATAGAGTTCTTTGAGGAGGTGACCAGGCATATAGATGAGGGTAGTGCAGTGGATGTGATCTATATATGGATTTTAGTACGGCATTTGACAAGGTTCCACACGGTAGGCTTATTCAGAAAGTTAGAAGGCATGGGATCCAGGGAAGTTTGGCCAGGTGGATTCAGAATTGGCTTGCCTGCAGAAGGCAAAGGGTGGTGGTGGAGGGAGTACATTCAGATTGGAGAATTGTGACTAGTGGTGTCCCAGAAGGATCTGTTCTGGGACCTCTACTTCTTGTGATTTTTATTAATGACCTGGATGTGGGGGTAGAAGGGTGGGTTGGCAAGTTTGCAGACGACACAAAGGTTGGTGGTGTTGTAGATAGTGTAGAGGATTGTCAAAGATTGCAGAGAGACATTGATAGGATGCAGAAGTGGGCTGAGAAGTGGCAGATGGAGTTCAACCCGGAGAAGTGTGAGGTGGTACACTTTGGAAGGACAAACTCCAAGGCAGAGTACAAAGTAAATGGCAGGATACTTGGTAGTGTGGAGGAGCAGAGGGATCTCGGGGTACATGTCCACAGATCCCTGAAAGTTGCCTCACAGGTGGATAGGGTAGTTAAGAAAGCTTATGGGGTGTTAGCTTTCATAAGTCGAGGGATAGAGTTTAAGAGTCGCGATGTAATGATGCAGCTCTATAAAACTCTGGTTAGGCCACACTTGAGTATTGTGTCCAGTTCTGGTCACCTCACTATAGGAAGGATGTGGGAGCATTGGAAAGGGTACAGAGGAGATTTACCAGGATGCTGCCTGGTTTAGAAAGTATGGATTATGATCAGAGATTAAGGGAGCTAGGGCTTTACTCTTTGGAGAGAAGGAGGATGAGAGGAGACATGATAGAGGTGTACAAGATAATAAGAGGAATAGATAGAGTGGATAGCCAGCGCCTCTTCCCCAGGGCACCACTGCTCAATACAAGAGGACATGGCTTTAAGGTAAGGGGTGGGAAGTTCAAGGGGGATATTAGAGGAAGGTTTTTTACTCAGAGAGTGGTTGGTGCGTGGAATGCACTGCCTGAGTCAGTGGTGGAGGCAGATACACTAGTGAAGTTTAAGAGACTACTAGACAGGTATATGGAGGAATCTAAGGTGGGGGCTTATATGGGAGGCAGGGTTTGAGGGTCGGCACAACATTGTGGGCCGAAGGCTTTGGTGGACAACTCTATAACAAAACAATCCATACTTCTGAAATAGAACCCATTCCCCAAGATCAATCCATCAATTTAGCATAAAAATCCAATTTTAAAACAAAGAGAGTTATAGAGAACACAAGTCAATAAAAAACATTCAGAAAATGACTTATACCTCCTTAACTTCAAACTTCAGCTGGAGATCTGTGAGCTCCTCATTTGGAATTTCATGATCTTCTTTCTGATTTTCTGAAAGCACTGCATCACCAGCTGCCACAGCAACGTCTTTTGGCAGGTCAACTTCTTCCACTGCATCACAGAACTCTTCTCCAGATTCAAGTGAACCTAAGAATTACCAAGATAATAAGTAAAAGCCAACAGAATACTACAAATGCAACAAAGAGACTTGATTGACACCATACAAAATACATCAGTAATGTTACTTCTGGGACTTGACAGAAATGCATATTATTGAATGCTCCAAATGTGGAATCAGTAAAGTAGCCGCCGGACCTATTGCTTCACTCCAACCAATACGAATGTGCTCTTACTTCAAAATCCAGCACGGCAAGGAATTTAACAATTAATATTTATTTCTTCTATTCACTTGTCATACAGCCATTGTGCAAGACAGTTAAGAAATATTACAATCACTTTCTCTGCAGAGATACTTAGTACATAAAAAAAAAGTTTTGCTTTATTTTGGGCTAAACTGTGTTGACTGATAGCACTGGTTCCAAGGGAAACTTCTGCACAATTGAGGACAATCAATCATGCCTCAGATTGTCCCCTCTGCTGCTGAACTCACTGTTGAACTGAGCGAATAGCAGTGGCTTACTGATCAGACGATGAGGGGATCTGACAGAGTGGATATCGAGATATTTTCACTTATGGCAGAGTCATGAGCAAGCAGGCATAGCTGCAAAACGTTACTTAAAACTTTGGTGCATAGATACTTCTTTACTGAGAGGGTAAAGAATCTATGGGATTTTCGGCAATCAGGGGTGGTGGAGGCTATATCGTTACATACTGTACTCACTGAAACTGTTCACAAAACTCCAAATGTGGTCTCCTCAACAACTTCTACAAATGCGACAGAATGTCCCAACTCCTATAATTAGTGCCCTGATTAATGAAGGTCAGCATTCTAATTGTCTTTTTCACCATTCTGTGAAACAGTTTTCAATTAACTAAGTCCCTCTGCTCCACCACACTCTCCAGTGTCCCACCAGTCATAGTACACATCCTAGTCAGATTTAACTTTCCAAAATGCATCACTTCATACTTTCTGTATTGAGATCCATTTGCCACTCCTTAGCTTACTACCATAAATGATCAAGATCCCCTTGTATTTTTGTGTCACGTGCAAACTTACTGATCAAGCCTTGTGCATTCGTGTCCAAATCATTTATATAAATAATGTATAACAAGGATCCCAACATCAGCCCCAGCAGCACAACATTAGTCACTAGTCTCCACTCCAAAAAACAACTTTCAACCACCACTCTCTGTTTCCTAACTCCAAGACAATTTTGAATCCACCTAACTAGTTCTTCCTGATTCTCTGGAACCTTATCTTCCAGTCCAGCCAACCATGCGGGACAATGTAGAAGACCTTGCTAAAGTCCAAGTAGATTATTTGGTGGCATGAACATCAATTTCTCAAACTTCCAGTAATGCCACTTTCCCCCTTCACCATTCCCCATTCCCTTTTCCCTCTCTCACCTTATCTCCTTACTTGCCTCCCTCTGGTGCTCCTCCCCCTTTTCTTTCTTCCATGGCCTTCTGTCCTCTCCTATCAGATTCCCCTTTTTCCAGCCCTGTACCTCTTTCACCAATCAACTTCCCATCTCTTTACTTCACCCCTCCCCCCCTCCAGCTTTTACCTATGACCTTGTTACTTCCTGTCCTCCACACACCTTCTAACTCCGACCCCTCATCTTTTTTTCTCCTGTCCTGATGAAGGGTCTCAGCCCAAAACTTCGACTGTACTCTTTTCCATAGATGCAGCCTGGCCTGCTGAGTTCCTCCAGCATTTTGTGTGTGTGTTGCCTCAATCATGTTCATTTTCATTCTTTCAAACTCCAGCAAATAAAGGCTTAGTTTGCCCAACGTTTCCTTATAAGGCAACCACCCAATCTAGGTATTAAGACTAGAAAGCTTTCACTGAACCACTTCCTTCCTTAAATAATGAGACCAATACTGTACAGGTTGTCACTGTCTCTGTTTGGCTTTGGAATGGTTAAGACTTATTTCCCCAATGTAGCATTTGTATGCTTCTAAAGAAACTTCGATTCTGTCATATTGGTGCAAGAGCAAATTTAGTGATCCTCCCGGTTTTCCCAACTATTGATGCAAAATACTGAAAAAGGTTAGCTAATTTTACTGCACTTCTGTCTTAAAATTTGTTTTAGTAAATTTTGTTTTTTTGTGGGAGAAAGCAAAATTTACCAAAACAAATTTAAAGCATTAAAAAATGGACATAATTTCATACCACTGATTATTTCACCAGAACTGGAAAAAAGCTTAGTACCAACATACACTAACAATATTGTAATCAATCTGCATCATTTAGAGAAAATAGTACTTAAGCTAAAATCTAGTTTTCAAGGGCACTTACTGTATTACTTTACAAAACAATGATCAAACAGATCTGTTACGCAGCTTTAATACGACCATCGTATTTCAAAATAGATGCTAGACACTTACTTGAATCTTCCAATGATACTGATGAACCAATTGCTACTAGACCAGGGTCAAACACTGCTACTGGTCTGACATGTACCATCTACCAAACATAAAAAAGATATATTTAGTTAAAAGCAGTTCTGATTGATGCACAACTGTATTTTTAAACACCTGCACTAATAACTGACCAAATGCAACAATAGTTCCAAAATTCAGTTCATCACAATTCCTGTTAGACCAGATGACCTGGCTCAATGATGAAGAGTGACAAGATCACCAGTACTCATATTCACTACAACACATATTTTTTAAAAATACTGACTTTTTTTAAAATATAAAGTATCTCATTAATCAACTGTTAACATGCATTCAAATAGCAATAAACTATAGAGGCTGAAAATCTGAATTACAAACACAGGAAGAGTTGAAGGTAGAAGGTTAGGCAGCACCTGTGGATATAAATTAATATTGAGGTAAAATAAACTATTTGAAGAAAAGATTGCTTGATATAGCTCTGAAAAGATAGACAAGAGGAAAACAAGACAATGAACATAACACACATTCCACATTTAAATTGTCAAACGAGAACCAAATTGGCCCACAGTTCCTTTATCATAACCTGCATTTTCAACTTATCATGAGTACATGGGCAGGATAGTTGACCAAAGACCCCGTGCTACATCATGATCAATATGTGGGGCATAAACAAAGGTAACAAGTACAGAATGTGGCAAATTCAATGTTACTTAGTCTTGACTTAAAAATCAGTAATAATGTCAGGAGGTAAATCTTAAAAGTTAATGGTTGACAGTAAACTGGTTTAATTGCTCACAAAAGGGCAACAATCAAGAAGAGCAGGGTAGCTGTCACAATGACTATTGCCCAGTTGCACTCATATCTACTATGATGATGTACTTTGAGAGGTTGGTCACAGACAGATCAACTCCTGCCTAAGCAAGGACCTGGACCCACTGCAATTTTCATATGGCCACTATCAGTCTACTGTGGATACAATTTCACTAGCTTGCCACTCGGCCCTGGATGGACAATAGTAAAACCTCTGTCAGACTGCTGTTTATTGATTATAGCTCAGTGTTCAACACAATCATGCTCTCAGTACTCCAATACCTGGGCCTCTGTACCTCCCTCTACAACTGGATCAGAAATACCATCTTCTCCTCTCTGACAACCAACACTGGCACTGCTTAAGGATGCGTGCTTAACCCACTGCTTTACTCTCTACACCCATGAATGCGTGGCTAGGCACAGCTCAAACACCATCTATAAATCTGCCAAGACACAACCACCTCTGGCAGAATTTCAGATGGTGATGAGAGAGTGTAAGACAGGTCACCTGGTTAAATGGTGTCACAACCACAAGCTTGCACCCAGTGTCAGTAAGACCAAGGAATTGATCGCGAACTTCATGAAAGGAAAGTCAAGGGAACACACACCAGTCCTCATCGAGAGATCAGAAATGGAAAGGGTGAAAAGTTTCAAGTTCCTGGGTGTCAGCATCTGTGAAGATCGATGTGGGGCCTAACATATTCATGCAGTTACACAGAAGACACAATAGTGATTATATTTCATTAGGGATTTGAGGAGACATGATATGTTAACCAAAGACTCTAGCAAATTTCTACAGTTGTACCGTGGAGAGTATCCTAACTGGTTGCATCAATGTCTGGTACAGAGGGGCCACAGCACAGGATTGGGAAAAACTGCAGAAAGTTGTAAACTCAGCCAGCTCCATCACGAACACGAGCCTCCCCAGCATCGAGGACACCTTCAAAAGGCGATGCCTCAAAAAGACTCCATCCATTATGAAGGACCCCCGTCACCCTCCTCTCATTGCTACCATCAAGTAGGAGGTACATGAGCCGGAAGATACTCAACATTTTAGGAACATACTTGCCATCAGATTTCTGAATGGACAGTGAACCCATGTACACTACTTCACTTTTTTTCATATGTGTTTTACCACTACTTATATAATTTTTTAATACAATATTGTACAAAAGTCTTAGGCACATACATATAGCTAGGGTGCCTAAGACCTTTGCACAGAACTGTATTTGTCAACGTGGAGCAGAGAGCGTGCTTGTAATTCTGGTGGGAGCAAAGGATGCTGGGATGGAGCTCTGCATGAGGGATGTGGGGCTGTGGCAGAGAAGGAGTGCCGGGGTGGGGGTTAGCATGGGTCATTTGATTCTAAACAATTGATATTGATCTTTACAGAATGTCTCTCTAATGCTTCCCATTCCCTTCCCTCCCTCTTCCCCTTTTTCCAACCATGATGACACTCTCTGCCCGCTTCCCACTTTCAGTCTACAACAGAGACCCATAACAGAACTAGGTTTACCACTACTCACGTGTCATGAGATTTGTTTTTTTTCAGCAACAGTACAGTGCAATACATAAAACTATTGCAGTACAGTGCAAAAGTCTGGCAATTTAGCTATCTATACATATCTCTCTCTCTCTCTCTATCTATGTAACACACACAGACACACAGAAGACCTTTGTACTGTATACATACAGTATATACTCTTACTGTAGTTTGCAGTTTTTTCCTGGTTTTTTCACTGACTGCTGCTACAAATTTCACAACATATGCCAGTGATATTAAACCTGATTCTGACTCACTTTGAAATTTTGTCCTGTGTATCACAGTTACACTGGTTTGCCCAAAGCCACTGAATGCACTATTAACAGTGACAATGACCTGAACAATGACTGCTTGCCCAACCACAAAACCATATACAATGAGTAGCATACAAATAGTAGCTCTGTTTCTCTTCCCACAGATGTCGCCCGACATGGTGAATATTTGCAGCATTTTCAGTTTTCATCATACATGGGAAACATCTGTCACTGGCAACTACTAAGAATCCGCAATGAACAAAATTGGCAATGAACAAAACTGCAATCAACACTCTAAAGACAAAGGCATCCTGCTGCTTACTGAAGAATTTAATTAGAAGAGATGTGCCATTTGAAATGTAAATGGTCTGCCAACACAACACAGCAGTCAGAGGCAAGTACTGATGCAGTACATAGGGAAGTACCAAACGTTACACTGACCTTTGACCTGACAGGTGAGCTGGAGGATGACAAACTTGGAGGAAGGGGAATACTATCAGCAAGTTCATAAACATTTCTCAACTTTTCATCAGTTACTTTGACATGCAGCAAAGGGAGTTCACCCGATATCTTAAACCTAAAATAAAAAAAAAACATTTCAGTGCAACAATCCAGGATGTTCAAAGTCACTGCTATCGCCTATTATATATTCCCAAATAATTTGGTTACTTGAATTCAAATTTCTCAGCTGCCAGTGGAATTTGAAGTCAGCTTCAGAACAACCATCCACACTTCTGCCCTCAAGCAACACCTCCTGCACTCCCACAGTACTATACCAGAGTTTCACTGATATTTTCATGCTCCAAATTGGGACTTGAACCCACAACCCTTTGGCACAGGTGCTACCAACTGAGCCACGTTAAGCCCAATACTTATGATAGAGGTGTTGCATCATGAAATTCAAGAGCCACTAAGGGTTATTTTATTATGATTTTAGCAGCTAAGTATCACAGATGCTATTTCATCGTAAGTGCATGAATGAGTGCTTTTATTAAAATATTTCCATGCTCCAAATACAATGTTATTGCAAATTTTAAGTAAGACTAAGGATGCAAATCTAGATATGCCTCATTAGATCTGTGCAATCACCATTCAGGAGCACTGGCATTTAGGTCCCAATGGTGCTACTGCTAAAAATATGTCAAGAGTTACCGAAAAGTCATTATGTAAACATACATTGGATTGTTAATATCTTTAATTTCATATCCTAACCAAAATAAAATTACATTGCGCTGTATAATGAACATACTTGGGTATCCTACTATCCTTCTCCACGATAGCTCTCGAAAGCTGCATCTTGACATCCAAAGGTTGCAAAATATGCTGAGAGGAGGAGTACTGTTTGCGAGCAGACTTCCAATCTTGACCTGAACAAGTTGAAGTAAAATCGTATAAATACCAATACCTAAAATAGTAATTTAGATAATGAGCGTAGCACAAGATTTACCACATCACTTTATAATGCTAGAAATCACTGATCGGAGTTCAATTTTCATCACAGTTGAAAAGGAGCTTTTATGTTCTCCCTGTGACCACATGGTTTCCTCCCACATTCACAACACATATAGTTAGGTAAGTAAGTTGTGGGCATACTTCTTTACCACCAGAAGTGTGGTGACACTTGCAGGCTGCCCAGCGCAATCTTTGCTGACTTGACGCAAATGATGTAGCTCAATGTATGTTTCAATGTGTCGATGTACATGTGATAATCATCCTTTTTTTTTTACCCCAATTGCCTTTTTTAAAATCATAACACTGACAATTAGGTATAATGCACTCTAATTTCATTATAAAGAAATCTTGATTATGTAATTCTTCTACATTAAAACATTCCAGAAGCACTTCATTGATTGTAAAGAACTTTGGAACTTAAAGGTTGTTAAAAAGTGCTTTGTACATAGAAGTCTTTTTTTCCAGAATCAGAATCAGGTTTAATATCACCAGCATATGTCATGAAAATTATTGTCTTTGCAACAGCAGTACAACGCAATACATAATAATAGAAAAGTAGTACAATACGATCCTTCTACATCTAATTATTTTTCTTTTCAACAAAAAATTTCTCAATTTCTGAATAATTCAACTCCAAGAGATGGACAACAAGAAGTGGAATGTAACTTTTTGATGCTCACTGATACTGCATTCTGCATTGACATCTCTCAATCTCTGCATGCTAACACTTCTTGTCTACCAGTTTCAGGAAAGTTACTACCTCTGAAGAAACCACCCTGCATAATTCAATGTACGACATTTAAATATAGTATCTTTTACAGCCTCAGGAAATCCCATAAATACTTACCGGTCAATAAAATATTTCATAGAACTGCAGTGATATTGGAAACAAAAGCTGATCTATGGCAGTTAAATCCCCAATATCATTGACCTAACAATCATTAAGTATATTAGCTGAGCAATACAGGAGAGAACTCACAAGCTCTTTTTCCAACGAATGTTTTGGACTTAATATATTTACTTAAAAGGGACTCGACATCATTATCTGAAGCACTCCAAAATCTGCAGTTCTCTCCTAGTGCCACAGGCTAGACAGACTCCCAAGCTGGATGTAGTACATAAATCTCCAGTGAGGGATTTCATAACATGAATTTGTGACAAAGTAGTGAATGGTACCACTACATCATAGCTGGTGAGATCATCCTACAGCATTCACTGATCTGATAAAACTACTCTGCAGTGTCAAGAACTCCAGTTGGAGACTGAAAAAGAAAGGAAGTGCCCAGCTCATTCAAAATATTAAAAAACAGCCATACCTGGTTTACTGAACAAAAGTTGAACACTTCTAAGCTCCACAAAAAACTTTTCATAGGCTCGTTCCAAGATTTCCTCCAAGGATAAAGAGAGATATGCTGTTTTCTCATCATTTTGGTCAGCACTGTTAAACTGAGAAGAGAGAAAAATGTATATGATGTATTAAACAAAATTTTGGTTCAAGCTTTCAGTGCAGACCACAAAATAGCTGACTGGAATTTCTGGCTAACAGCGCAGAAATAAAGGGTCAAACTCAAACTGAAGCAATTTGAACAACCTTTGATAAGATTTAGGAAATGGATAAATAAATAAATATCAGAAAATAGAAACAGCCACTATTTGCAAAGAGTGAACACTTCAAGTCAATAAACTTCATTCAAACTCCAGGAGATTAGACATGCAGAAGATCTTAATGGAAAGACAGCAAATGTACCAAATGCTCTTCACATTCCCTTTTCAGAAAAAAAGTCTTTTTTTTAAATTTAGGTAATTTAGCAAATCAATTGTTCACAATGAGAACTTGTCTATACTGCAGGCACCAATCACAGAATTGATGATTATTCTATTGAACAGCCCCAGCCTCCTAGCATAATCCCGGTTACTCATTTGTCAATTTTAACTTCCTTCCCCATGTTAAATTAATGACACCTAATTAAACCAATCCTTTCAGCCCGCACATGGCCCTCTGTTCTCTATGCTTCTATATGCCTATCTAAGAAACACCTCCACCACTGCTCCCACCACTCTCTGTAAAAAAAAACTTACCAGTCACATCCCCCTTAATCTCAGCCTCCTTCACCTCAAATGGATGTCTTCAAGCATATGACATTTCTAACATGGGGAAACTATTCTTATTTGCTACCCTATTCATACTTCTTTTAGCCTGCCTTCCTTCAGTCTCCAACACGCGAGAGAAAACAACCCAAGTTTATCCAACTTTTCCTATAGCAATTTTACCAATTTATAGCTTGTAATCCCTGTAATCCAGGCAGCAAACTAGTAAACATCTTCTACCCTTTCCAAAGCTTCAACATCCTTCGTTGAAAGTGGCAACCAGAACTCACACAATACTCCAAGTGCTGCCTAACTGAAGTTTTATAAAGTTGCGACATGACTTCCTTACTCTTATTAAGCATATCATGCATCTTCTTTATCACTCTCTATACTTGCATGGCCACCTTCAGGACAAACAGTTCAATGTAGCTGAACTACCAAATCAGCACATCCAACAACGATTAACAATTCTCTCCAAAAACGTACCTGTAAATTTCCAAAGTCCACAATCAATAGGCTGGAACTTAAACTGTAGAACCCCGTCTGGGGAACCACAAGATAGGATGGTTTCAAATTGATCTGGATATCAAAGGTTTTGTGAGTTTCAATAATGTACGACAGACCTAGGAAAATATTTTTTTTAGCAAACAGCAATTATTAAAACAGAAAACAAGGACATTTCTTCCAAAACAAGTCAGAAGCACATTTGTGTATGATTTAATTTTGTTTGTATTTTAATACATTTTAAACATTTACCTGTTGCAGTCTTTTCTTTGAATTCTTCCAGTTTCAGCAAAGTAGCTGAAGTCAGCTGTTCAAGATCAACTCCTCTGCCGGTCTGGAAAAACTCCACCAAACTGTTTATCGTTTGCTGCAGAAGAAGAAAGCTGAACTGTAATAATTTGAACAGTTTAGAAAAACAATTTCAAAGTGAACTTAAGGGATCAACATTAGGTAAAAGTAAATGTTTAAGGTGAAAGATTTAAACGGTCTCTGAGGGCAAATCTTCCCCACAGAATGTGGTGAATATATGAAACTAACTGCCGAAGGTGATAGAGGCAAGTACAGATTATAATATATTATATTAGATAGATTATCTTTATTTGTCACATGTACATCAATCACAATCCTTAAAAGCTATCTGGATAGGTACATGAATAGTAGAAGTTTAGGGGCATATCAGCCAAACACAGGCAAATACAATCTGTGTAAACAGATGTCTTCCTAAACCAGTCCCATTTGCCTGTCTTTGACCTATATCCCTTGTAATTGCACCTAACTCTACCACTTCCACGTCAACTTGAATCACGTATCCACATCCTCTGTGTGAAAAACCAGTTAGATTTTTCCCCAGTCAACTTAAGCTATGCCTCTAGTTTTACATAGCCCTACCCCTGGAAAAAGACTGTGACAATCCATCTTTTCTATGGCCCTCATGATTTCATTAGTCTCTATCAGGTCACCTTCACTCCAGGGAAAACAATCCCAGATTATCAAGTCTCTCCAGAGTATATACAATCCTCTGGCTAAAACTCTCAGCATCAAAGTTAATTTTGATTTATTTTTCATGTTTAAAACTGCACCCATCACCTGAATTAACAAAATAATTATCAGGGTCACTTTGCCTTTATCATTTAATATTTTATTTAACTTTGTGAAGTTTTCTCCTACTCCCTGCTCAAGGAACAGTAGTTCAGTGTCAACTTAACACTTCTTTCAAGTCAACTTTTAAAATTGGGATTATTCCTGTTCTATTCTTCATAATCTCTCCAAACAAATCCAGGTTATTTCTTTCAATGTGTGATGATTAAAGCAATTACTTTTTCTGAGTATGATTGAGAAAAAAAAATCTAGCATGTTGTGTATCATTTGATACAGACCTTAGCTTATCACATTTCTGCACAATCATATATCTAAAACAACACAATGACACACTAAGCAGAAATAATGAATTCACAGAATGAAATATGAATAGAATTAAATCTGCACTTCTGAATAAACTTGTGGGGAGGATGAATAAAACCAGAAATACAATTAAACAGCAAAGGTCCAAAGTGAAAAGGCATGAACAGACATGTTGAGTTGTCACAGAATTATAGAAAAGTACAGCACAGAAACAGGCCCTTCGGCCTATCTAGTCCATGCCAAACCATTTAATCAGCAAAGTCCTATCAACCTACACCAGGACCATAGCTCTCCATACCTCTACCATCCACGTACCTATCCAAACTTCACTTTAACGTTGAAATCTAGCTGGCATGCACCACTTCCGCAGGCAGCTTGTTACACACTCTCACAATCCTCTGAGAGAAGGAGTTTCCCCTCATTTTCCCCTTAAACTTTTCACCTTTCACTCTGAACTTCTAGTTGTAGTTCCAACTAACCTCGGTGGAGAAACTTAGCTCCCATGTGTCCTATCATACCCCTCATAATCATACTTCCATCAAATCTTCCCTCAATCTTCCATGTTCCAAGAAATAAAGTCCTAACCTATTCAATCTTTCCTTATAACTCAGGTCCTCCAGTCCCAGTAACATCCTCATAAATTTTCTCGATACTCCTTAAACCTTTACATCTTTCCTGTAGGTACCTGACCAAAATTGCACACAATACTCCAAATTGGGCCTCACCAACATCTCACACAATTTTAACGTAACATCCCATCTCCTGCTCTCAATACTTTGATTGATGAGGCAAATATGTCAGAAGTTTTCTTCCTGACCTTATCTACCTGTGCTGCCACTTTCAATGAATTATGGATCTGTATTCCCAGATCCCTTTGTTCTACTATGCTCCCCGCTGCCCTATAATGCCTACCCTGGTCAGTCTTACTTGTCTGCATTAAATTCAATCTGCCACTTTTCGGCCCAATTTTCCAGCTGGTCCAGATCCTGCTGCAAGCCAAGGTGGCCTTCCTCACTGTACACTACACCTCCAGTCTTGGTGTGAACTGCAAATTTGCTGATCCAGTTCACCATACTGTAACCCAGATCATTGAAATAGATGACAAACAACAAAGGACCCAGCACCGATCCCAGGTAACTTCCTCAAAAATCTTTATAAGATTGGTTAGATATGACCTACCATGCACAAAGCTATGCTGACTATCCCTAAACAATCCCTGTCAATCCAAATACTCACATATCCAGTCTCTTAGAAAACCTTCCAATAACTTCCCCACTACTGATGTCAGGATCACTGGCCTGTAATTTCCTGGTTTATTTTTAGAGCCTTTCTTCAACAGTAGAAAACATGAGCTATCCTCCAATCCTCCGGTACCATAGGGTCCAAGGGATCACCTTATCAGGCCCTTGGGATTTATCCCCCCTAATTTGCCTCAAGACAGCAAAACCATCCTCCTCTGTAATCTGTATTGGGCCCACGACCTCGGTGCTGCTTTGCCTCACTTCTGGACTGTGTTCCTCTCCCATGTAAATACAAAAAAATCTATTTAAGATCTCCCCCCATCTCTTTTGGCTCCATTCTGATCTTCCAGAGGACAAATTTTGTCCCTTGCAATCCTTTTGCTCTTTACATATCTATAAAATCCCTTTGAATTCTCCTCCATTTTTTCTGCTAGAGGAACCTCACACCTTCTTTTTAGCCCTCCTGATTTCTTTCTGAAGTGTTCTCTTACATTTCTTATTCTCCATTAGTACCTCATTTGGTTCTACCTGCCTCTACCTGTAATACACCTCCTTTTTGTTCTTAACCAGGCCTCAAATATCACTTGAAAACCAGGTTTCCCTAAACCTGTTATCTTAACCTTTCATTCTAACAGGCACATACAAGCTTTGTACTCTTGTAAAATTGCGATTTTGAAGGTCCCCCATTTGTACACCTTTGCTATTAAACCTCCTGCCCCCAATCCACACTTTCCTGGTCATTTCTGATACCATCAAAATTGGCCTTTCTCCAATTTAGAATCTGAACCTGCAGACCAGCCCCATCGTTTTGCATATTTACTTTGAAACTAAGGGCATTGTGGTCACTAGATGCCAGTGTGGTCCCTGTGTGGCAACCCTCCTCCTTTAATCCCTCCCACTCTGTCACATCTAAAACAACAGAACAAAACAACAATGCAGTCTGTCTTATCTGGTCAGGTCGCACCATCCCTGGAAGGGAGCTCAGTGATCCAAAAATCTGAAGGCCTCACTCCTGCACCATCCCATTGGCTTCATGTTCAACTGTGCTATCTTCCTATTTCTGGCCTTCCTAGTACATGGTGCAGGTAGGAATCCTGAGATCACAATCCTGGAGGTCCTGTCTTGTAACTTATGACTCCATGAATTTACTTTGAAGGCCCCATCACCTTTTTTAGAAAAGAGAGATTTGTGATAAAGCGAATGCAATGTTTATATCTCAGAATTGGGGCATGCATTAAAGAAGAGACCCAGGTGAGGTTAGTGTCTGCAGTAACTGAATTAGTTAAAGGGCATGTATTGTTTTAATTGAACTGTAACAACACAGGAGGAAATCATTATGCCTATGAGCTTACATCACCCTTAGAATTCAAGCATATCTAATTTCCTGAGCATTTTAGGTCAGTGAATACAAGAAGAGATTTGGCAGGTTAGAGATACAAAAAGCTGTTGACTTGCGGATTTTGAGCATGAGTTTTGAAAAAGCAAGTAGGACCAGTTGGAATATTCTCCGCTTGCAGGATGTAGGAAGACAGGGAGACCCCAGAGTCCCTGACAACTAGACCTGCAAGTACATCCAGCTGCAGCTTCTTACAGATCGCATTAGGGAACTAGAGCTGGAGCTGGTTGAACTCCAGATCATTTGAGAGGCTGAAGGGGTGATTAACAGGCTATACAGGGAGGTCGCAAGTCCTGGAGTGCAGGATACATTTAACTAGATGACCATCATGAGAGGGAAAGGGGATATGCAGCCATTGCAGGGTACTCTGTGGGCACTCCCCTCAAAAACAAGATTATTGTTTTGGATACAGTTATGTGGGTGAGGGGATGACCTAGCAGAGTAAAGTCACAGTGGTCAAGTCTCTGAGGCTCAGAATGGAGGAGAGAGAAGAGATGAACAGTTGTGATAGGAGATTCATTGGTTAGGAGATCAGACAGGAGGTGCTGTGGACAAAATGAGATTCCCAGATGGTATATCACCTCCAAAGTGCCAGGATCAGGGACATTTTGGATCCAGTCCATAGCATTCTTAAGGGGGAGGGTGAGCAGCCAGAGGTTGTGGTCCACAGCGGTATTAATAGCATAGACAAAAAAGGTGATGGGGCCTTCAAGGTAAATTCATGGAGTCATAAGTTACAAGACAGGACCTCCAGGATCGTGATCTCAGGATTCCTACCTGCACCATGTACTAGGAAGGCCAGAAATAGGAAGACAGCACAGTTGAACATGAAGCCAATGGGATGGTGCAGGAGTGAGGCCTTCAGATTTTTGGATCAGAGCTCCCTTCCAGGGATGGTGCAACCTGAACAGATAAGACAGACTGCATTGCACCTGGGCTGGAGAGAATCTAATATCTTTGCAGGAAGTTTTACTACTGCTGCTCTCGGGGATTTAAACTGGAGTTGCAGGGAATGGGAAACAGAGTGCCAGGACAGATGATGAAGAATTTCTGGGAAAAGATGTTGTCAAGCCTACATTCAGAGGCAGGAATTGAAATGTTTAGGATAGTGTGAATAATGTTTTGAGTTCCCTCCTCTATTTCACTGTAATGAGTATTTTAGGTAATATGGATGAGCTTAAGGCATGGATCAGCATGTGGAATAATGATACTGTAGGCATTAATGAGACTTGGTTGCAGAAGGAGAAGGAATGGTAGATCAGTGCTCCAGGGTTCCTTGTTTTAGAGATGATAGAGCAGGAGGGATTAAAGGGGGACGGATGGGATTACCAGTCAGGAAAAATGCCATGTGCTTAGACAGGACAGACTAAAGGGGTCATCTACTGAGGATACATGGTGGAAATAAGGAATAAAAAGGGATGATCATGTTAAAGGGATTATATTATTGACCACACAATAGACAGTGGGATTGAAAGGAACAAATGTGTAAATAGATAGCAGACAGTTGCAATAAAAATAAGGTTATGATAGTGGATGATTTTAACTTTCCATATATTGACTGGTACTCCCATACTATGAAAGCGCTAAATGGGATGGGATATAGTTTGTCAAATATGATAAGGTATCGAGGTCCCAATAAGAGAGTCCAATACTGGATCTCCTACTAGGAATGAAACAGGGCAGGTGACAGAGTGTGTGAAGGGAAACTACTGGAATTATGACCAAAAGATCAGAATTCCAGTAGTTTCAAGTTAATTATAAAGAAGTCCTTGGTTTGAGATTTTAAATTGGAGAAGGGCCAATTTTGATGGCATCAGAAAGGATCTGGAACATGGATTGGGATAAGTTGCATTCTGGCAAAGACATGACTGGTAAATTGGAGGCCTTCAAAAATGAAATTTTGAGAGTACAGAACTTGTATGTTTCTGTCAGAATAAAAAGGCAAGACAAAGCTAACGGGTTTAGGGAACCTTGGTTTTCAAGGCCCTAGTTAAGAAGAAAATGAAGTGCACAGCAGGAATAGGCAGCAAGGAACACATCAGATACCTGGAATGCAAGGGACACAGAGCAAGAGACAAAATTGGTCTTGTTGAAGATCAGTATAGTCCTGTATGCATGGAGCCAAAAGAGATGGGGAGAGATCTTGCATCCATATTTACCTGGGAGACGGATACAGAGTCTACAGAGCTCTGACAAAATAGTAGTGGACCATTTACAGAATACAGAGGAGGAGGTGCTTGCTATCTTGCAGCAAATTAGGGTGAATAAATCCCCAGGGCCTGTCAAGGTGTCGCCTTGGACCTTTTGGGAGCCAGACATCAGTAGTAGGTAAATTACTGGAAAGTATTCTTAAGGACTGGGTATATAACTATTCAGAAGGACAGGTCCTGATTAGAGATAGTCAGCATGGCTTTGTGTTAGTTATGTCTAACCAAAAGTTTTTCTTGGAGGTTACCAAGAAAGCTGTTGAAAGAAAGGCAGTGGTTGTCTCTTTCACTGGAGCTCTATGACTACTGGTTTGCCACAGGGATCGGTGCTGGAACCATTGTTATTTGATCTGGATGACAGTGTGGTAAAATAGATCAGCAAATTTGTGGTCGGCATCAAGATTGTGGGTGCAGTGTACTATGAGGAAGCGTAACAAAGCTTGCAGCAGGATCTGGACCAGCTGGAAAAATGGGTGGAAAAATGGCAGATGGAATTTAATGCAGACACGTGTAAGGTGTTGCACTTTGGGAGGACCAACCAACTAGAGTCTTACACAGTGAGCAACAGGGCACTGAGAAGTGAGGTAGGACAGAATTGGGAAGACAGATCTATCATTCCTTGAAAGTAGCATCAGAGGTAGATAGGGTCATTAAGAGAGTTTTTGACACACTGGCCTTTACAAATCAAGGCACTGAGTACATGAGTTGGGATATTTTGTTGACATTGTACAAGATGTTGGTGAGACTTAATTTGGATTATTTTGTGCAATTCAGGTCACTTACCCAGTGGCAAGATATCTAAGATTGAAAAAGTACAGAGAAATTCACAATTTCTGCCAGGATTTGAGAATCTGAGCTTTTGTGAAAGGTTGAATCGGTTAAGACTTTATTCCCTGGAGCATTAGAGAATGAGGGGGAGATTTGATAGAGGTATACAAAATTGAGGAGTATAGATAATAGGTTTTCTTCTCACTGAGATTGGGTGAGACTGGGACTAGAGGTCATAGGTTCAGAGTGAAAGATGAAATGTTTATGAAGAACATGAGCAGGGATTTCTTCACACAGAGGGTGGAACAAGTTGCCAGTGGAAGTGATGGATACAGGATCAATTTCAGCATTTAAGAGAAATTTAGTTAAGTACATAGATGGGAGGGGAATGGAGGGCTATGGTTCAGGTGTAGGTGGACAGGACTAGGCAGAAAAATAGTTTGGCACATACTAAATGGGTTGAAGGGCCTTTTTTGTGCTGTCATGTTCTATGATTCTATAACAGTACTTTGCAGGAAAAATATTACCAATCATCTGCAAAAAAATCTAGACTTACAGCATCATAAATAAGCTCCACAGGTTGAGACTGAACATTTAAACGCTGATCTGCCTTGCTTCCCTCTGGATTAATTTCAAAACAGACATTGAGCAAAGAGGAGTCTGTGCCTCCAAGAGAAGCCAAGAGAGAGGGAACTGTATCCTGTTGTTTCAAACCTGTAACATACCAGTGCTGCAGTCTGGTCTCCACTCTGCAAAACAAAAAGGACAATGAAACCGCTTTTTTTTAAGCTTGTAACGTCACATCCTACACAAAGTTTTACGCACAAGTTATAACTACACAATAATCAAGGATAAAAATAAATCATTAATTAGAATTATTCGAGGGAGGGAAAGAGAACAGGCTTAACTGAAAATGGCCAACAAGAAATTATGACAGTTTCGACTAATTAACAATTCCTAGTTTTTCTACTCTACCAGCAAAAGGTGAGGTACCAGAGGACTGGAAGATAGCTAAAGTTGTTCCACTGCTTAAGAAAGGCTCTAAGAATAAACCAGGAAATTACAGGCCAGTGAGCATGACATCAATACTGGGAAAGCTATTGGAAGGCATTCTAAGAGACTGGATACATGAGTATTTCGATAGACAGAGACTGATTAGTGATAGTCATCAGCATGGCTTTGTGTGTGGTAGGTCGTGTCTAACCAATCTTAAGAGTTTTTCGAGGAAAGTTGAAGAAGGTAAGGCAGTGGATGTTTCCTACATGAACTTCAGCAAGGAATTTAACAAGGTCCCGCATGGGAGGTTGGTCAAGAATATTCATTCACTTAGCATTCAAGATGAGGTAGTAAACTGAATTAGACATTGGGTTTAAGGGAGAAGCCAGACAGTGGTAGTAGGTGGTTGCCTCTTTGATTCGTGGAGTGCCACAGGGATTTGGTGCTGGGTCCTTTGTTGTTTGTCATCTACATCAACGTTCTGGATGATAATGTGGTTAACTGGATCAGCAAATTTGCAGATGACACCAAGATTGAGTGTAGTGGACAGCGAGGAAGACTATCAAAGCTTGCAGCGGAATCTGGATGAGCTGGAAAAATGGGCTGAAAAATGGCAGATGAATTTTAATGCAGGCAAGTGTGAGGTATTGCACTTTGGGAGGACCAACCAGGACAGGTCTTGCACAGAGTGGTAAGGCACTGAGGAGTGCGGTAGAACAAAGGGATCTGGGAATACAGGTCTATAATTCACTGAAAATGGCATCACAGCTAGAGAGGGTCATTAAGTTTTTAGCTCATTGGCCTTGTTAGATCAAAGTATTGAGTACAGGAGTTGGGACGTTATGTTTAAGTTGTATAAGACCTTGGTGAGGCCTAATTTGGAGTATTGTGTGCAGTTTTGGTCATCGACCTACAGGAAAGATGCAACTAAGATTGAAAGAGTACAGAGAAAATTTACAAAGATGCTGCTGGGACATGAAGACCTGAGTTATAAAGAAAGATTGAATAGGTTAGAACCTAATTCCCTACAATGCAGAAGACTGAGGGAAGATTTTATAGAGGTATTAAAATTTATGAGGGGTATAGATAGGATAAAGGCAAGCTGGTTTTTTCCACCTGATGTTGGGTGAGACTACAACTAGAGGTCATGGGCAAAAGGTAAAAGGTAAAATGTTTAAGGAGAACTCAGAGGGTGGTGAGAGTGTGAAACAAACTGCCAGCGCATGTTGTGGATCTAAGTTTGATTTCAAAGTTTGAGAAGTTTGGATCGGTACATAGATGGGAGGGGTATGGAGGGCTATGGTCTGGGTGCAGGTCGATGGAAGTAGGCAGTTTAAATGTTATGGCATGGACTGGATGGGGCCTGTTTCTGTGCTATGGTTTTCTATAATTCTACGACTCTAAATGGCCAGCCAACAACTGACGACCCTTAAGATTCTAAAATACTACAAAAATTCCAGATCTTCAGCATGTTAATTGTTAGTCAATATTGTTTGTAAGTACCATCCAAATATAACCAATTGTTAAGAATTTAACAAGCTTCTCAACAAAAACTGACATTTATGTACTCAAGGAGTCTTCATGGCATAAAGCACAGACAAACATTCCCTCTAATTTTTTTTTTACAGCTCTGCAGACCAACCATTGCTCTGAGCAGAAAATTTTTACATGACCTGAAAACTGCATGGCATTTAATTTTTTTTTACCTAATATGCATACTATGAATATTTAAAATGACAATTGAAACCAAATACTGTTTATTTTATTTATTAATTGAAGGATATAATGAAATACAGTATAACAAAGAAAACCTTTCACGTTTCATAAACTTTTTCTAGCTGCGTCTAATTCCAACTGTGTGGCCACAGAAGCTACGTGCCCGGGAGCATTTCAGCTACTGCACAGCCATGCACCTATGCAGCTCAGAGAGAACCGAGCTTTGGACCATCGGTTACCCATCAATACTAATCCAGCACCCAATCCTTATAAATAACAGTTTTGAGGAAAGCATTGTTGTGATGACAGCAGTCTCTGTCAGTATACATTCATGCACTAACAGATAGCTTTGAAGGAGATTTTCACCAACACCATTCCCTGTTACAGAAATATTAATAGGCTCCTCCTATTCAATTTGCTTTGAGGATTTTGCAATGACCTCAACAGCTTACAGAAGGATGGGCTTCTTAGGAATGCATCAAATTGATGCTGTATTGCCGCTGAAGCTCTTGGCCAACTTAAAATGGGTATTGGACTGGAATCACCAACATCCTAGTCGTACTGACAGAAATACAAAAAGAATTCATCAGGAACAGTTGTTTTTGGGTAAATTCACATCCCACATGTGGAGGGTACAGGACATGTATGTTCCAGGCAGAAGGACAGACAACGATGACAAGGTAGGAAGACCTTGGATGACCAGGAAGGTGATGAATTTCATCAAGAAGAAAAAGTATGTAAAGATTAGGAAGCTAAAATCAAACAGAGCCTTTGAGGATTAAAAGAAGCCAGAAAAGAATATAAATCGGTATTTACTGAAGAGAAAGACCTGGGGGATAGGAAGTTTGGTGCCAAGAGTATCAATAAGCTAGAGCATTTCAAAATAAAGGAGGAGGTAGTGTGGGGTCTTTTTAAGAGCATTAAGGTAGATAAGTCCCCAGTACCTGATGGGCTATACCCTAGGCTACTGGGAGATGCAACTGAAGAGATTGTTGGGGCCTTGATCAATATCATTGTGGCCTCTCTAGCCACAGACAAGGTCCCTGAAGACCAGCTAGTAGCTAATGTTGTTCCAATTTTCAAGGTGGGAACCAGGGATAAACCTGAAAACTATAGACCAGTGAATCTCATGTCAGTTGTAGAATAGTTACTGGAGAGAATTCTTAGGGATAGGACATGAGCATTTGGAAAACCATGGCCTAGTGAGGGACAGAAAGCATGTCTTTGTGTGGGACAAGTCATGTCTTTCTAATTTGATTTGAGTTATTTTTATGAGGTGATGAGAGTGAATGATGAAGGTAGAGCTGTAAATGTTGTCTACTTGGATTTTAGTAAGGCTAAAAGACGAGGTCAGTCGTGGGAGGCTCATCCAGAAGATTAAGTTGCATGGGATCAATGGTGAATTGACCATTTGGATGCAGAATTGGCTTGCCCATAGAAGATACAGGGTGGTGGTAGAAGGGACTTAGTCTAGCTGGAGGTCTGCCATTAGCGGTGTTTTGCAGATATTTGTAGTGGGATCTCTGCTGTTTGTAATGTGTATAAGTGACCTGCATAAAAATGCAGATGGCTGGGGTAGTAAGTTTGCAGATGATATGAAGAATGGTGGTGGTGTGGATAGCATAGAAGACTGGCAAAGAATACAGTGGGATATAGATCAGTTGCAGAAATGGCAGAAGGGAGTTTAACCCAGTGAAATGGGAAGTGCTGCACCTTGGTAGGTCAAATGTAAAGAGACAGTACATCCTTCAGGGCAAGACCCGTAACAGTGTTTAGGAGCAGGGGGAGCTTGGGGTCCAAGTTCATAGCTGTGTGAAAGTGGCTACACAGGTTGATAGCAACACACATAAAAGTTGCCTAGGCAGCATCTATAGGAAGAGGTACATTCGACGTTTCGGACCGAGACCCTTCGTCAGGACTAACTGAAAAAAGAGCTACTAAGAGATTTGAAAGTGGGAGGAGAAGGGGAAGATCCAAAATGATAGGAGAAGACAGGCGGGGGAGGGATAGAGCCAAGAGCTGGATGGTTGATTGGCAAAAGGGATATGAGAGGATCACGGGACAGGAGGCCTAGGGAGAAAGAAATGGGGGAGGGGGGGGAAGGTTAACAGGGTGGTTAAGAAGGCATATGGCATGCTTGCCTTTATTATTCAAGGCATTGAGCTCAACAGTCAGGAAGTTACTCTGCAGATTTATAAAACTCTAGTTAGGCCACATCTGGAGTATTGCATACAGTACTGGTTGCCCCATTATAGGAAGGATGTCGAGGCTTTGGAGAAGGTGCAGAAGAGGTTTACCAGGAGCTGCCAGGATTAGAGGGCATGTGCTAAAATGAGAGCTTGGACATTCTTGGATCTATTCTCCAGAGCGGCAGAGGCTGAGGGGAAATCTGAAGGTGGTTTATGAGAGACACACACAGCATAGATGGACTATATATTTTTCCTGGGGTTGAAATGTCTAAAACCAGAGGGCATCCATTTAAGGTGAGAGGGGTAATTTCCAAGGAGGTGTGAGGGACAAGTGTTTATTTAAAATCAGAGACAGTGGCAGATGCCTGGAATGCACTGCCTGGGATGAAGGGAGATACATTAGACTTTTGAGCGATGTTTAGATAGGCACATGAATTTGAGCAAAAGTGAAGGATATGGACATTGTATAGGCAGAGAGGATTAGTTCAGTTGGCCATTAGATTTCTAATTTATTTGGTTCAACACAACATTGTGGGTCAAGGGGCCTATTTCTGTGCTGTACTGTTCTATTTAACTCTGGAAAGTCTGTCAGATTTATGGTTATGGACCTAGTTTATAACTGTGCTTGCTCTGTGGAACAGCAAAACCAACAAGACTGTTTCAAGGGAGGGAGGAACCATGAAGCTGTATTGCCATTCGTTGACATTTATTTAGCATTCAGCTACCTCAGAGACATTTTCCAGCACTACCACTAAATACCCTTAATTACTCATATTCTCTTATGGCATAGAAGGCCATTTCAGCCCATCATAGAGCAATAAAGTTTAGAGATAAAGAAATGTTTCATTTTCTCAATCCTAAATGGTTTATTCCCTTTTCTCAAGCTGTGCTCTAGGCCCTGATTCCTCAGTCAAAGCAAGGAATCTCCCTGCATCTAATCCTTGAATAATTGTTGAAGATTTGATAAGACTTTCACTCATTCTAAATGCTAGAGAATCATTATTAATCTTCTCAGTGTTTCCTCATGCAGCAAATCCATCACCAGTCTACTGAGCCTGGGCAGTACTCTCTACAGCAAGTACATTACTTCTAGGGTAAAAAGGCAGAAGTATTCCACATGCAACCTCATCAAAGCCCTACACATTGTAAGTAGACTCCTTTACTCTGGTAATCAAACCCTCTCATTATAACACTGACATAACATTTCCCAAACTAATCATCAGCTGTACCTACTTATTGACCTTTAGTGATAGGTGTACATGTACACTTATGTCCCTTTGAACACTACCAATTGCTGAACATCAAACAAACACTGTGCTTTTTTGTTCGATGCATCAAACTGCTCACATTCCTCCCACACACTAAATTCTACTGGCTGCATTCCTTTTCATTCGCTGTACTTAGCCATATCCCTCTGAAGCTTTGTTGCATACCCCTCTGTTGTCATAATCAAATTGCAGTTGAGTAACATACTCCCAATGGGAATATTGATATTTCATTAAAATTGCTAGAATGTCTCTTAACGTTCAATTGATGAAGCAGAAGTCATCACATCAGGACATAAGGATTCAGCTCTTCAATGAAATTGGAAATATCTACTTTAACCAAACACATCTACACTCAGCATTCTGTGTACTCCACCTAAAACAAGAAAGACAAAAGAAAACTCTTACTTGAGACCTTTGGCTCCAGGACGTTGAAATATACTCGCACTCAGATCAATAACTTGCACGTTAATTATTTCAGGTACATTTGGTTCCTCTCGGATGGTGATGGAGGTGGTGACCAACTTGAAGCTTATTACATGTGCAACATACTGCAAGATATTTACCACAAGAAGTGAGCACACTTAAAATTCTAACTCAAAATTTTCCTTTCTTGGAGCAAAGCAAAAGTAATTCTCAACAAAGACAACAGAATTCATACTGATTTAAGTACATAAGCAAATTTTAGAAAAAGGCTCTCTGCACACCAAAATTGTTTTACTTAAAAGTAAAACATCCTCCCCTCCCTCACCCCACTGCCCCATTTAAAATAAGATTGTCTTTTTATTTATTTTACACCTGTTGCAATCAATAGCTTTTTTTTATAGGTTTGTAATTCTCAATAAGGAATTACTAACATCGGTGGTGCCTCAGACAGTGAGGCGGTTCAAAAATTCTAGGGAGATCTTGAACAGCTGGGTAAATGAGCCAAGGAATGGCAAACAGTGTATTGAAGAGCTAAACAAGAACTAAACAAGGGTAGGACTTTCACTGTGAATGGGGAGTATTGTGGAACAGAAGGACCGAGAAGTACACATACCTACTTCCCTGAAAGTGGTATCACAGGTAGACAGAGGAAAAGGCATTTGGTACTCTGGCCTTCATCTTTCACAGCACTGAGTACAGGAGCTGAGATGTTATCTTGTATTAATGCAAGCCTTTCGTAAGACCACTTGAAGTATTGTTTTCATCAACTTGTTATAGGTAGGGTGTTACTGAACTCTAAAAGTGTACAGAAGATTTACTAAAATACTTCCAGGATTTGAGGGACTGTATTATAAGGAAAATCTGTGGATTCTAGGACTCTTCGTTGGAGCAGAGGAAACTGAGGGATGACCTTACAAAGGTGTATAAAATTATAAGGGGCATCGATAGGGTGAATTCACACAATATTTTTACCAGGGAAAAGGAATCAAAAATAGAGGGCATAAGTTTAAAGTGAGAGGGTAAAGATTTAAAAGGAACCTTTTCACATAGAGGATGCTGTGTATATGGAACCAGATGTCAGAGAAAGTAGTTGAGGCAGATATAATAATAAGATTTGGAAGACATTTGTACAGGCATGTTTCGAAGGGTATTGACATTTGTACAGGCATGTTTAGAAGGGTATTAACCAAACACTAGCAAATAGGACAAGCTTAAATGGGAATATTGGTCAGCATGGACCAGCTGGGGCAAAGGTTTATGAATCTAAAATAGTTAATCAAGCCATCTGCAACACATTTCATAAAGAGCACAAAGTGGATTTCAGCAGCTCACAGTAAGTACAAAACAAATCCTTGAACATTACTTGCAAAAAATAATAGCCAACAATTTCAGAATCCTTTCAGCTTTAGGGTAAGTTCACTTGGGTAAACACAACACACCCCCAAACTCCCTCGACGAATGCAAGCATGCTATACGCCTTCTTATCCACCCTATCTATATGTGTTACCACTTTCAGCAAGCTATGGTCTTGCAATCCAAGATCCCTCGGTACATCAATGCTCCTGAGGGTACAGCCATTTTATGAATCCTTCATACTTGATCTCCCAAATGCAATACCTCACACTTGTCTGGATTTAACTCCAACTGCCATTTCTCCACCCACATTTCCAACTGATCTATATCCTGCTGAATCCTTTGACAATTTCCTTCATTATTTTCAACTTCACCAATGTTTGTAGCATTTGCAAATGTAATAATCATAAAAAGTCTAGCCAACTATTAGAAATCAAAAGACACACCTCTTTGGGCAAGATCAAGTTGTGGGAACTCTCGCTATATCCGATGGCAGTGTACAGCTTGGTCTTTTCTTCAGTTGTCATGAGGTCATTAATACCTAGTCAATAAGCATATGTTAGCAAATTCTGAGCTATACCCAGCAGGTTTAACAAAAAGTAAAAATCCTAGAATTAAAAACCTGCTTACTACCAGACAGTCAAAAATTTTATTTAGCCCATGAGTGTACAGAACATAAACATTAATCAATGAGTTAATATTTGAAGTAAACAGCAGATTGCAGTTGAACAGCTTCTTCAATACAATATCCAAGGTGCACCATCTGACACCACTCGGAACACAGAAGAACACATGGTGTGGAGGTAAATTTTGAAATTCCTTTGAGGACAGCAAGTTGAATAGGTGAGGGATTGAGGAAATTCCAGAACTATCCTCAAGGAAATAGAGAAACACAAAACCAGATCTACTATCATCAGATCACTATCCAACAATTGACTGTGCTTGCATATATTTTCTCTAGTTTGCCACAAATCACACCAGTATCTTCCTTAGTACATCGAATGTCCTCAGTAATAGAGGAATAGAATCAATAATAGAGGCGGCCATTACAGCACGCTGGAAAGAAGTGTGTTCTTTGTAGGGCAGTAGTACTGGCAATCTTATGTGGACCTCTGCCCAGTCACAAGATCCTCCATTCCCTCACCACACCTCACACAAGTCTCCCATCTTGCAAGCAGTGCCAAGAAACCAGGGCAAATCCAGCCATTCTTCAGGTACAGAAAATTTAATTATAGGACTTGGTTTATTTTTTGGGAACAAAGTATTAGCATACTGGACTTCACTAGGACTTCTTTTCATTGGAGCAAGCGAGAATGAGGTCCAATCTTATAGGCTCAATGCTCAAAGGTGAGAGGACAGGAAAGTAATAAAACATGATGTGCAGCTTATTCACCCGGAGAGAGGTTTGTCAGTTTCGAAAATAAGTTGCAGGGAAGTGGTTGAGGTATGTACATTGACAACATTTAGAAAGGTATTTGGACAGATATTTGGATAATGAAGGTTTAAAGGGAAACCGATTACATGTGGCAACTGTGAATCTTGGTCAGCATGGGCCAACGGGTCAATTTCCATAACGTATGACGATATTTAAATGTAGGGCACTAAGGAATATTGATGAATAGAGAGAAAAAGGGATCTAAATCCACAGTACCCTGAAAGTGGCAACACAGATCGATAGGGTGGTAAAGACAACATGAAATGCTTGTCTTCTGATAACAGGACACCCAATTGAATGTCAGATTGCAACTTTACTAAAAACTGGTTGGGCTGGGCTTGTGGTATTGTGTGCAGTTCTGGTTGCCTATAGGAAGGAAATGATTACAATAAAGAGTGCACAGGAGATTTACCAGAATGTTTCCTGGATTAGAGATCTGTGGTTTTACAGCAATACAGTATGAATATAGGTCTTTAGGTCCAACCAGTCCATATTGACCACAGTGTCCAAATTTCCTCATGTCCCCCTAGGCTCTGACACTCCATATACTTATCCAAGTGTTACTTAAATACATTATGGAAAGAAATGGACAGGGTTTGATTTCCTTGGAGCCTGAGGAGTGAGAAGCATTGAAAATTATGATAGGCACAGAGAGGGTGGATTCTCCCATGTGCATCAAAAACAACAAGGCGTAAGTTTAAGTTGACAGGTATGATGTTTTAAAGAGACTAACAGGAGTAGATTCTTTTTTGAATATGGTAGGTACAACAGTCATCTATTGCTTTTCAAACAGTCATAGAGCACTACAGAACAGAAACAGGCCCTTTGGTCCATCTAGTCCACACCAAACCATTTTGCCTAGTCCTATCGACCTGCACCTAGATCAGGGGTCCCCAACCTTTTTTGCACCGCGGACCGGTTTAATATTGACAATATTCTTGCAGACCAGCCGACCAGTGGGGGAGGGGGGGGTTAATCACGACCGGAATATAGGTGATAAGTCAACTAAGTCACTTATAAGTGGCTAAAACACTCAATTTCGTTTCTAAAAGAGTTTATCTGACGAATTTAGCATTAAACACATAGCGCATATTTTCCCTGTATGAACATATAAAACCATTGCAACACACCAATATCGCTGAATCAGTGGGAGCCCTGGGCTTGTTTCCCTGCAACAAGATGGTCCCATCGAGGGGTGATGGGAGACAGCAATACTCGAAGGGGGTTCCTTGTGTCCAGTCTATTCGCAACTGCTGCTAACAGTTAGTTTCACACTCGCACCATCCTCTGAATTAAAAATTTCACCTTCATTTCCCCTTAAATATTTCACCTTTCACTCTTATCCAATGACCTCTATATTGATCTTAGAGTTGATTAAAAGGTCAGCACAATATTCTGAGCCGAAAGCCCTGTACTGTGCCGTAATGTTCTGTTCTATGAAAGCATATGATAGCAACAGAGAGTGCAGAAGAGATTCATCAGGATATTGCCTGAAATGTAGTTATACGGGAAAATTGAACAGCCTGGGTTTGTTTACCATGGAATTTAGGAGACGGGTGAATAACCTTATCGAGGTTTATACAATTATGAAGGCGATAGATAGGATGCATGGACACTGTTGCTTTTTTTCCCCAGGGCAGAGGTCTCTGGTGAGAAGGGAGAAATTTAAAGGAGGTCCGTCGAATAGTTTTTTTTTGGCACAACTGGTGGTGATTATGTAGAATGAGCTGTCAGAGGAGGTGGTGAAAGCAGATACAATTACAACATTTAAATGGCATCTGACAGGTATCTGGATAGGAAAGGAGAAGAGCGACAGAGGCTTGATGCAAATGTATTTAGCACTGGTGGACATCAAAACTAGCATGAATGAGGTGGACAAAAAGGATTTATTTCTTGTGTTGTATAATTCTATAAAGAGATTGCTAGATATTAAAGGAATCTAAGGTTTAGTATGGGACAGCAGTGCTTCTCTACCATTGGCGCTTACACCCCTCCAGCATCTACTAAATTTCCATCACAATTCCTGCAGCAGTAACCTTGTCAATTGGAGTCATACAGCCCAGAGAAGAGCCCTTCAGCACACCCCATCCATGCCATATCAAGCACCCATTTATTCTAGCTCATGCTCCATACCCTCCCATCCCTTGGCAATTCAGTTACCCAGCTCAAAAGTTTTTAGATATGGTGAGAGTACCTGCCTCTACCACTTTACATTCCAGATTCTAATCGCCCTCTAGCTGAAGATACTTTTCCTCAAATCTCCTCATCTTAAACCATGTCCACTGAGTCTAGGCATATCCATTATGGGGAGATGTTTTACTGTCTCTCGTTTTGGAGACTCATTTCACCCAGAGTTGCAACTACTTGGAATACACAGCCCAAGAGTGGTGGAAACAGAATTGCTATCAGCACTGAAGAATCTAGATGCATAGTTGAAAGACCTGGACATAGAAGGCTATGGGTCAAGTGCTGGTAGATGGGATTAATACCGATGGGCGCCCATGGGTCAGCATGGGTACAGTGGATCAAATTGCCTTTTCCTATACAGATGTTGCTATGACCCTTATCTAAACTCAGTTAAGATTTTGTATAGCTCCATCAGGTGCACTCCAGTCACCACCGCTCTAGGAAAAACAAAATCTCAATCCCTCAAATCCTCTATTTCAAGCAACGACCTAGCGAATCTCCTTTGCACCTTTATGTCCCTTTAGAATAGAGATGAAAAGGATATATTTAGCCAGAAGGTGGTGAATCTGTGGAATCTATTGCCACAGATGGCTGTGGAGGCCAAGTCATTGGGTATATTTAAAGCGGAGGTTGACAAGTTCTTGATGAGTAAGACCATCCAAGGTTTATAGGAAGAAGGCAGGAGAGTGGGGTTGAGAGGGGTAATAAATCAGTTATGATGGAATGGTGCAGCAGACTCTATGGGCCAAATGGCCTAATTCTGCTCCAATGTCTTTTGGAGCTTTTCTTTCACAATATTTTTAAAGAACTCTTCCTTCCACGACTCCTTGTTCCACCAATTACCACCATACTAATGCATGCCAACTTTGGAGATAAAAGTCTTAGTTAGCTATTACAATCATTCCAAATTGAAATCATTCTGCGCGTCGACTCCCAACAGTCTTTTTCCACTCTGTATTTTATCCCTGTCATCTTATAATTAGATATTCATTAAACTACCCTTTTATTGCTTTGAATGAAATTTACATTTACCTGCATTAAGGGGAAATTATGTCCCCAATTAACCCACCAATCCATTTTTAATATGGTGTAACATACAAACCCACAAAGGAGGCATTTTAATACCCAGTTGAACCCAAGTCCCTCCAGCACACTTACCACAGCCTTTGACATTTCCCTTCACACCACACAGTAAAAACGTCTTCAGATGAAGCAGCAATTGATTTGTACTTATTTCTATTCATGTCCTACATTCAGTAATTTATGATGTCATCTCCCCTGCATCAGTTGAACTAAACACAAGACTGCCGTACTGGTTCCCTCTGTTCAGTCTACGAGGGTGACACAGAGTTTGCAGTTGATTACCACCTTAATCCCATTTCTAATCTGTCCTTTTACCTTCACTTCTTGTACTGTTCCAAAGCCCAGTTTAACGTTAAAGAATATAACCCCTCATACCCACTAGACAATTTTATAACCCTCAAACTCAACAATGACTACAACATTTTCAGATACAGCTATGTCACAACTGGACAATTCTGATAAAAGATCATCAACATGTTATACCATGCGGTAGTAATGGTTAAAACTAGTGTACAATGAGATACTTGATCATTCTGGAGCAGCTGGACTTAAGACAATTGATGCAAGTCGAGAATAACCTTGAATGATAAACAGCGCCAGGAATTAAAATAAACAGGATATTAAGCGCCTGGGACCAGGAGGGAGAATGCATCTGGGAGTAAATTGCGAGTCCTGATAACAGGGAATAAAGAGGACTGTTAGACTCACACTGAGAGACAAATGACATATCTTTTCAACAATTGATCATATACTGACTGTGGGATGCTAAACAAAGTTATGCGAAAGCTGTTTGTCGTGCTTTATAAATATGAGCATTGTATAAGCAAAACATCAGAGCTCTGGTAGCGGTGGAGACTGCTGCAGACTCTTCATGATATCTCATTAATAAACTCTTAAAACGAAACTCGAAATCACTCTGGTGTTCTTAGTTAGTGTTTCTACGACATGTCAGTTCAGTTTTTCTTCTCTACAGATAATGCCTCATCAGGAAGTTCATTCCTCTCAGTGATAAAATCTCTGAGACAAAAGATAAAAAAGCTTCAAAGCATGTACCTCCAATCTCAACTGTCATAATTACTGAATGGTTCCCTAATATCTTGCGCCTTAGCATTCAACTGCACTGCACTTTCTCGGTAGCTGTTGCAATTTATTCTGCATTCTGTACTGTTTTATTCTGTGCTATTTCAATATACTTTGTATAATGTTTTGATCTGTATGAAGAGATTGCAACACAAGCTTTTTCACTTTATCTTGGGACATGTGACAATTAATAAACCAATTTCAATTCCATTTCCCAACACCTGAAATCTCTCAGTTCCAGTACTGTGCCCATCCTCTCTTTACCTTTCCTTCAACTGTCATTATCAAGCCTTCACCAGCCGCTGAGCTGTATCATTCAAAAACTCCAGTTGTCCATTCTTTCACAGGCATCTTATTTGCTCTCCAAACCAAAAGGTTTCATTATCTAACTTATCCTCATTCCAATTATGGTAAAAAATTCAAACTGTTAACTATAGCTCCACAGTTGCTCCTCCTCCTGTTGATTATTAAAAAATGATTAATGTTTTACTAACTTTCTGGGACAGATTTATCTTCATCTTCACTCTTCTTGGATTCTTTTCTTCCCCAAAGACTACTGAACCAGCCTCCGCTCTGCTTCTCTTTCCCTTTCTTGCCCAGCATCTTATGGCCTGATCGGATCACCTGAGAATAAAACAGCATTAATAGTTCATGTTCAACTGGTACCTTGCTTAGCACACAGGATGATTTCCAGGAATTAGACTGCCAGAGGAATCTCTGCTAGAATTAATTATTATAGATATGTTACTGACAATATTGCTGGGCTTGGAAGCTGGCAACTCCATCCTTCCTGTTGCCCATACTGGGGAGGGAAGCTACGTAGCCAAAGACAGCAGATCCTACCTCATCCAACAAACAATAAGTCTATCTGGGCCATCTGTCAACAGATAGAGGAGGTTCTACCACTCTCTAACAATGGCCCATTCTCACTGTACACCAAGGGTGCAGCTTTGAGTCCAACATTGCAGCAATGAGCAACCATACTGCTCACCCCAATCCATCCAGTATCACACTTTACAGGCAGCTCTCCACACAAGGGGTGATTCAGAATGGAGTACACCACTGGAAGGTAGGGATTGCACCAGGTTCTAGCACAGCGGCTAATAAAGCATTGGACTACCTGTGCAACATTCGACCTCAAAAGACCAAAAATGCTATAACAAATTAGTACAATACAGGATAGCGCTATGATGGATACCAAGGTATAGAATACTTCCATAAAGACCTAGGTTCAGAATTACCTCTACATGTGCCTGTTGTCTGGCTAATGTTATGTTGAAAATGTCCAGAGTATTCTCCAGGTCCTGTAACGAATTCAACAAAATGATGAATACCGAAAATTGAAAGCAGTTCCACTTTTAAGTTATTTTTCTCCTCCATCCTGCACTTTTTCAACCCCTTTACAGCAGCTGGGGGCTCAAATAAATTCCGAGTCTTTGTCTTTAAGTTTTAGTTGCCTTTATTTATCTTGCATAAAAGTACTGGACAATAAATGAAAGAAACATGAGATGTGCAATATTTGTGGCTGTAATTGAATATTGTACACTGAACTTAGCCACAAAATAAGGAAGTGTCCTTAATAATCTGAACAACATTTACCCTAAAAAGTATCATTTTTAAAGCAGCAGTAAAGCCTAGGACCTCTGCAGTGACTCCTAAGATATGGAAGAGTAACCATCATATCTTTCAAAAAATTGGAGCACTTCTTGTTCAATGCCCATTGACATCTGTTTTAGCAAGGCCCCTTGATGTCAGGCTTGGTCAAGTGCCACCTTTTTATCAAAGGCAGACACTCTCATTCACTCCGGAATTCAGCATTTTGGTCCACATGTGAACCAAGGCTGTGGCAAAGGTTAGGTGAAATCCAAATAGGATACTGTGAACAGACTACTGATGAATAAATGCTGTCATGTTCTTGATTCATTATTATTATTTCACATTTCCAGTACTGCTGTTTTGTATTTCAGACTCCCAATTTTGTTTTCCTTCTCATATGTTTATCCTCACTCATCCTCTACTTACACCACTTTCAGAGAGATTTGATGCAATTCATCCAGAGTGTTGAAAGTCTGGAACTGTTCACCTGATTTGGCTGTGAAAGATCGGTCACAGAGAGCACTCAAGACAGAAGGATAGGGTAGTGAAGAGAACAAAGTCAAACCGCACAGAAACCAGAGCTTCAACCCAACTGGTCCAAGATTACCAAGGATAGGTTCCCATCTAAGCTAGCTCTATTTGTCCACATTTAGTCCATATCCCTCTAAATCTTTCCTATGCATGTACCTGTCCAAGTACCTTTTAAATGTTGTTAATATACCTGCCTCAACTACTTCCTCTGCCAGCTCAATGTATACACTGATCATCCTCCAAGTAAAACAGTTGCCCTCTCACCTTAAACCTATGACCTCTGATCATGATTTCCCTCCCTGGGAAAAAGGCTCCGCACTTGACCCTATCTACATCGCTCATAATTTTATACACCTCTTTAAGATTTTCATTCTCCTACACTTCAATGGAAAAAGATCCCAATTGCTCAACCTCTCTCCGTAAGAAAACATGTGGCATGCTTGCCTTCACATACCAAAGCTTAATGCAGGAGCTGGGACATCATTTTGAAGTTGCACAAAACACTGACTAAACCACAGTTTGGAGTATTGTGAACAGTTCTGGTCGCCACACTACAGGAAGGATGTGGTAGCAAAAGTGATTGCAGAAGGGATTCAGCAGGATATTGCCTGGAATGGAGGGCTGTAGTTGTACGAGAATGGAAAAGCAAGGCTTATTTTCATTGGAAACTAGGACACTGATGAGGTGTCTACTAGAAGTTTATAAAATTAGGAGGATCATAGATAGGATAGGCAGTCTGACTTTTTCCTAGAGCAAGGGAACCTAAAATTAAAGAGCACTAATCTAAATTGAGAGGGGAGAAAGTTAAAGAAGATTGAAGGGGTAAGTTTTTCTGAACAGAAAGTAGTGATTATCTAGAAAGCAGATGTATAAATGTTTAAAAGAATATGAAACAAACAGATATATATGGGCCTAGTGGTGACAAATGAGACTAATGTAGACATCACAGTCATCATGGATGAGGTGGCCAAAGGGCCCCTTTCTTTGCTGTGTGATTTGATGATTCTTTAATTAAGAATTCTTCACTTCTCTCCCTGAGCCAGGTCCACCTCCTTGAATCCCACTCAGTTGCTTCTGACATCCACTCCTCCTCTACAACTTTAGTTGTAGTTTTTATTCAGGCATAGTTTCCTTTTCCTAGTTCCAAAGGAAGGTCATTGACCTGAAACATTAGCTCATTTTATGTCTCCACAGATGCTGCCCGTCATGCTGAGTATTTCCAACATTTTCTTTTTTTATATAATTATTTCTGCCCCATTGGTACTCATTTCTTCTTAAACATGTGACAATACTGTGCAGTTTAGAAGAAACCAACCACTAGAATACATTACCAACTCACCAATACATAATTTATGATTTTCATGTTTCAGTTATAAATCACAATTAATTATTTAATTGAAATTTTATTACCTCAAACTGCACTTTAAAATTACCTGAAGTTGCTTCAATAATTCTTCAGAAGGTTTAGTCTGCGTCAGTTTGCTTTTATAAGCCATTTTGTAAGATTTCAAATTTTGCCTATGGTGCTTGATGTGGTCCCAGGACCATAAACGATATTTTCTCCGGAGATGTACTTCCAAAATACCTGTGACTGCATATTTCCACCTAAGGTAGAGAAGGTTCTTTACTTCAAGGTAAGTTAAGGTTCACCATAGTAAAATTAGAATGCCTGAATAGAAAGTCATTGACAGACAGATGTTACAATACTAAGGGAATATTGAGGAACAGAGTGTAAATCGGTGTACAAGCCGCAGTCCAAGTCCATACATAAAATAACTACAGTACTGTGCAAATGTCTTAGTCAACCTAGCAATATATATACCTAAGGCTTTTGCACAGTAGTATATGTCAAAAGGCAAAGTCAGAGGCACAAACCAAGAAGCTTCAGAGAAACAACTTACCATTTACTGGCATTTGTATGAAGTGGTACATTTGGCTTGTATTTTCTATACGGGACATTTCTGGCCATATAGTTCACAGATTCCAACAGATCAATAATGCTCAGATACTGGAAATAAATACAGTTGTCAGTTCACATTTAATCACATCAAAATTTTACATGTACTGCTGAACTACAGGACAAGGTTTAATTTCCATATTTTAAGCATGACCACCACAAATCAATATTCAAATTGAATTGCAACAATCTTTTCCAGTTTAGATGCCTAAAAGATGTTGACTACAGACTTAATAATAAATACATTCCCAATAAAAATGTGGGCTATTTAGCTCAACATACTGAGTTATGTGTTAATGTGCCATTTCAGCCTCCTTCCCCTATTCCATCGCCCTCTATGTGAGGAATAACTGAATTATAAGCTTATTCACCATCAACGCTCAGAATAATTATTAAACCATTTAAAACACAACATTCAAAGAAAAGTCTTACTATAGGGTATGGGTGAAATGAAGGAAGTTACAGACCCAGGATCTTACAACCAGTGGCTTGTGCTGATTGCTTGTTCACAAAGCAGTGGATATACTACTGCACCAATTGCACTATTTCAGCATATGTTTTGAAGATTAACCTGCTTACATCAATTTTACTTTATTTTAAGCTCTCATTGAAAGTAATTCACTGCATCTGTTAGTATATATCAGGCTACGTCCACACTAGACCAGATAATTTTGAAAACGTCAGTTTCGCATAAGAACGATAGGCGTCCACACCAGGCATTTTTAAAAATATCTCCGTCCACACTAGAACGGATATTTGGGCGAATCTCCTCCTACTGGGCATGCACAGGACACACAGAAAACAAGCGAAGAGGAAACGGTATACTTAGTGCGCGTTTGTCCAGTTACAGACCAGAAAAACTTAAAAGGAATTGCTGTTGGCTCTCACGCAGGAGGACTTAAAACTAAAAAATCAAATACTGGAGCGTATGGAGGCAACTGACAGGGAGTTCACAGACAGTATGACCCAGCTGATGACGAACATTGAAAAACTGACTAACTCTGTTGCATTAATAAAGCACCTTGTTAAATGTATAAAACATGTCTGCATCAGTGTTATCTTGTATTTCCATACAATGTTACATTAGGCTGTTACACATCTATTGTCAGAGAAGTACTTGCATAAATGGGTAAACCACCTTCATTCAAGCAAGGACAGAAAACAGGGCAAAGTGAGTATACTTATTTATTCAGTAAGTTATGGGTCGAAGTATTTGGTGAGTACATTTCTAACTCTTCTGGCTTCAGTCTCGTTGCCGTCTGTTCTGAAATTGTTAGGTTGTGTGTGTGGGGGGGGGGGGTTGCATTAAAGAAAACAATGAAATGCCGCCCTGCCGCCATCTGTTCCGGCACGTCATGACAGCATTTTTAAAAATATCCGTTTACCCCGTCCACACTGCTCTGCACAATCAGCGTTTTCAAATTTACACACTCTGGAGGGTGTTTTAGAAAATCTCCATTTTCAGGGGAGGAAAACGCCGTTTCAGTGTGGACGGAGGGTCAAAATGATTTATCCGGTTTAGTGTGGACATAGCCTAACATCTCAAGCTGGTCATAGGGCCTAATGTGCGATGTTTGACTTCACAAATACTTTACAGCTAATCAGACTTTCACAAATCATTAATTGCCAATTCTGCACCAAAAGGAGCTCATCAATGGGTTCTGAGCAGCCAAAGGAAAGTGAGAATACTTGGAAAGTGAGGATGCTTGAAAAGTGGGATGCATGATAGTGTAGTGGTTAGCACAACGCTTTACAGTACAGGCAACCCGATTTTAATTCCCACCGTTGCCTGTAAGGAATTTATACATTCTCCACATGACCGTGTGGGTTTCCTCCTACAGTCTAAAGTTAGGTTAATTGTTCATTGTAAATTGTGCTGTGATAAGGCTAGGGTTAAATCGGAGGTCGCTGGGCAGCGTGGCTCGAAAGACTGGAGAGCCTATTCTGCTGTTTACCTCAATCAATCAATAAATAGAGAAACTGAGCACAATGCTCCCTCTGAAGCTAGCAATTGATGTCAGAAGTCAATGGTGTGTTCAATAGAACTGAAAATTAAGAACATATTTAAATGTTGTTCTATATGGAAAAAATCAATTATCAGAACTTTATTAACATGGAGTCCAGTGGAGTGGCCTCAGCCTGAAATGTTGAGTGTGTATTCATTTTCCATAGAAGCTGCCTGACCTGCTGAGATTCTCTGGTATTTTGTGTATGCTGCTTTGGATTTCCAGCAGCTGCAGAATTTTTTAAGTTTTTCAATAACATGGAATCAGGCTGAAGGGCAATCTAATTCAGATATTTAAAGTTTTGAATGATATGCAAGGTGTGATTAGGACAATGACGTTGGATAAAACCCATGGGCACACAACCAAATTACAAAAATGGGAAATGAGGTTAGTGCAGAAGCTATGCACTTTTGAAACAGCTGTACAGATGAGGCACTGAAGACTGACTCTAAAATCTTAAAAATAGGATTGGATAAATGCTACTTCGTGCAATGAAAATTGAGAGATACTATTTGTCAGATTTAACTTCTGGGATTTGACTGAACACTCAAAACTGAGAATCATGAACTGTTTGAAGGCATACACTAAAAAAAAAGAGGTCACCCACCTACCTACCATGTTCTTGCCTGACCTAAACTCTCCTTTGCCATAACTTCAATTTGTCAACTTTAACAATTGTTATCCAGCTCTGCCTTCAATATTTCTAAATATCTGGACTCCTGCACCTTCAGACAATTCCAGAGACCCATTACCCTCTTGAGAGATAAAATTTCTACATCCCTCAGTTTTAAATGGCAAGACCCTTATTTTATATCTGTTTCCCTGTTTGTGACTTCCTCAATAATGAAATTTCAACATCTGCCTTGCAAAGCTCTCTTAGAATCCTATATGTTTAAATAAAGTAACCCATCTTTTTTTCTAAATTCTAAGGAATACAGACCCAAATTGCATAGATTCTCTTGAAAGCACAGAGATCTCATTCCAGGAATTAGCCTAATGAATCTTCTTTGATACGCCTCCAATACCATAATGTGAGATGACGGAATGAAAAATGTACAAGTATTTCCGGTATGTCCTCTCTAACAACTTGGAGCTCGGTAACCAAACCTTCCTATTTATTAACCCCAACCCTTTTGTAATAAGAGCTCTTTGACTTTTCAACTTCTTGTTGGACCTCTTTGACAACTTGTGATTCATGCACTGAAGGACTCAAATCTCACTGAACTTCAGTCATTTGTAGTCTCTCCATTTAGATAATAGTAATCCATCTTTTGATACAATCCTAATGGGAGCAAATGTGTTGTAAGTGCACCTTATTATTTATTAATTTATTTGTAGCAATACTACTTTACAGCACCTTGAAAAACAATTCAGCCCCAACTATTTTCACATTTTACTATCTCATTTTCTAAATTTAAAATATACTGCAGTAAGATTTTTAAGCTAATCTACAAAACATTGTACATCACGTCAAATCAAAAGAAAAATTCCAAAACCTATCAACAATTTACTAAAAATTAAAAACTAAAATTGCGAAGCTGAAAAAGAACTCATCCCCTCTAATTACCACACCAACATTCCTCAGGTGCAATACTGTATATTACCTTATCAACTCACCCAATTTGTTGATGTAGGAAATTGAAGAATAAATACCCCCTATCTTTATAAGATCCAACAGTATTGTAGATGTTCAACAGACTAAACCAAAATGAAGACAGGCGAGCATTCAAGTCAGGGAAATTATAGCAGAGAAGCACGAATCTGGGGAAGGGTAAAAGACCATCTCAAAGGCACTGAATACACCTTGGAGCTTAGTGCAGTTCTTCATGAAAAAGTGGAGGCTGCCCCTCTAAGCTTAGTCACCAGAGAAGAATGGGACCGGGTAAGAGAGGTTGCTGCAACATCAACAGTCACTTTGAGTAAGCTGCTACAGGAGATGAAGTTCACGGCTCCACCATCTCTAAGGCCTTGCACAAAAAAAAGGGTATTTATGGAAGAGTGCCAAGGAAGAAGCCCTGCCTAATAAAAATACATCCCTGCCTGCAAAGACTTTGCAAAGTGGCACTTAGAAGATATTGTAAAGCTGTGAAAGAAGGTCTTGTGGTCGGATGAGACTAAAGTGAAACTTTCTGGCCTCAACACTAAGCAGTACGTGTGGCATAAATCTAATACCATGCATCAGCCAGATAACACCATCCCCAAGTATGGTGGAATATGGTGGAGACAGCATCATACTATGGGGATTATGGGGATGCCTTTCAGCAGCAGCCACTGGATAACTGGTCAGGATTGATGAGAAAGTGAATGCTGCTAAATACAGAGAGATCCTGGATAAAAACCTGCTAGCCTCTGCCAGAAAGCTTAAACTGGGGATGAAGTTTGACTTTTAGCAGGACATTGACACAAAGCACACTGCCAGAGCAACCATGGAGTGGCTTCAAATGGAGAAAATCAATGTCCTTGAGTGGCCCAGTCTGGCAAGACCTTAAGATTGCTGTCCATCTCCCCACCCTAACTTACCAGACAAAGCTTAAGCAATTTTGCAAGGAGGAATGGGCAAATCTTGCTCCATCACATTGTGCAAAGCTAACAGAGAATACTGGCTGTTATAGCTACGATAGATGGTTTACCAAAGTACTGAGCAAACGGTGATGAACACATTTGAAATGCCGACTTTTCAGTTTTCAAATTTTTAGTTTTTCACGCTTTACAATTTTCCCTGTTTTTGAGTCGACTGTGGGGGAAAAATGGAGCATATGATTCACAAGTAAAAGTTATCAGCTAAATTGATCAAAATCCTTGGTTGTAACAAAGGGTTGGGGGATAAATACCTTTACAAGTTTCTGTTTGTGCTGTGTGTGAGTTATATGCACTGTGTTGGACACCTTGCTCCGGAGGAATATTGTTTCATTTGGTGGTACAGTATTTATGTCTGTGGTTGAATGACAATAAAATTGAACTTGAATGTACAAACATGTAGATGTGCAATAAGGTCATGGATGTGGTTGGCCAAAGGCCTATTTCTGTGCTGCATGGCTCTAAGCTTCCCAAGGGTTTTAGCAGCTACGGGCAAAAGAAGAATAAAAAAAGATGCAACATCTGTGGATCCTTTCCTCATCCAGCATAATCAGACAAATGATCCAAATTTACAGCTTCAATAACATCAGTAGCAATTGTTACATTAATGTACACAGTTCCTTAGCTTGCTTCATTTTGCACAAATTGATTTGTTAATTACCTGGAGAATTCAGGACCAAGCGTAAATTTATTTTTCTTGGAATTTAACCACAAAGTAGTAAATTTTAAATAAAAATCAGAAGTTTCTAATAATCAAAATACAGAAAACGATATTGAACGCAATCTCACCTGAGGCTTGGTCATTTCTATGTCAATGCTCTGAACTTCCATATCCAAATTTATTTTGGGTGAATTCAATTCAGTTTCAGCAGAAGGATTGATGCAAAGTTTGGCAGATGCTGATATTGGTCTAAAAACTGAATGGTGAATTCATTTAAAAATTCAGCATTACTGAAAGCAGAGCACCAGAGCAACATTCACACATTTCATGAAAATTGCCAGTTCATTCGATGGTAAGGAGGACAGACTTTGAGATGGGATGTTATTGGTCAGTTAGTGAGATGGAACAGTGGGAGGTGGAATTTAATCATTAAGTATGAGGTGATTTACTTAAGCAGACTAATAAGGATAGGACGCATGTCATGAATGGTTGGGCCCTGGCAAATATAGAGGATCAATGAAGGGGGCTGGTTAAAACAACAAAGGAAATACTTGCCTTCATTAACCAGAGCTCAGAATGTTACAGGAGGGAGGTTATGGTACACTTTATAAAACAGTGATTGGGCCACAGCTAGAGTATTGTGTGTAGTTTTGGTCACTCCCTCCATTCTGGATGGGAACCAGATTACCAAGTTAGAAAGTAAAAAGATTGAGAGGAAGGTAGATATCATTACCTGTACATTTGTATGGAAGGATAGGCAGGAACACGTTAACAGACATGATGGGACACAGGTGGAAGTGTACTTATTTTAATGCTAGTTATGTAAGGAGTAAGGGCAATCAACTTGGAGCATAGATTAGTACATGGAACTATGATTGTGAGAGGGACAGGTCTGGATGCTTAACATTCCAGGATTCTGATGTTTTAGAAATGATAGAGAATAAGGTAAAAAAGAGGGAAGTGCCCACTGAGAGAGAAGGCCAATGTGAGAGTGAGGAGTTCAGGCATTGGCTCACAGAGACTTTGGCGAGAAAAGACTAAGGCTGTAGCTAGATCTTTTTTCATTTAAAATTTTCATTCTTTTTTATTGCACAGTTAAAGCAGTGGGGATGCCAGCCAGGATTGTGGAATGCTCCTCTTATGGGATGTGCGAAAGCAGGGAGACCTCCAGCATCCCTGACTACACCTGCAAGAAGTTCATCTAGCTGCAGTTTCTTTCAGATCACGTTAAAGAATTGGGAGTTGGAACTGGATGAACTCCGGATCATTCGGGAGGCTGAGGGAGGGGTTGATCGACATGACATTCAGGGTAGTTACACTCAAAGCACAGGACACATGCAACTGGGTGATCATTGGGAGGTGCAAAGGGGATAGGCAGCCAGTGCAGAGTACCCCTCAACAACAACACTATGGATACTGAGTCTGTGTCTATGGCTCAGAAGGGAAGGGGAGGAGAAGGGGCAAGCTGCAGTGATATGGGATTTATTGGAGGGGGCAAGTCTTGAAGGATTGCAACCTGAAACTCCATCTATGTGGGCCGAAGGGCCTGTATCGTGCTGTCGGTTTTCTCTGTTTCTATGACTGTCACCTCCTTATTGCAAAAGGTTTTGCTGGCCAGAAAGAACTACAATCCACAAATCAGTGAACAGGAATGATGCAGGGGCAATGGAAATGTTCTTACCATGTGCTTAAAGTAATGGAAGCTGACATCTTGTGAAGCTGTTTTGTAACCTCCATTTTGTGAAATGTCTATGAACTGGTTTCACTCAGGAATAGCTATATCAGAGTGAACACAATGATGCTTCTGATAATCTGCTAAACTACTGATTATTTCCAAATAAGAAGTTACTTGTGACGTGTTCTTTGGTAAAATAAGAACAAAGAGTTTTATGAGCATGGGAGTCTGTGTCTGACCTGAGTAACCTGAGCATAGTAACTAGCTGGTCTGTTCTGATTCAAAGCAAATAGAAATTATTTACAAGTTATCTGCGAGGAGGGCAATAAAATGATGCTGGCTTGGACCAGAGCCAATGACAGTTGACATGTTAGCCAGATAGGCCAGAGCCAACAATATATTAACTAACTAGGAAAGAGTATAAAAACAAGGGACACTTCAAATGCAAAGCAGCGACAACTCTGTGAAGACAAACCATTACAGATTGGATTACCCCCACTTTGGGATCAGGAAGAATCCTGGCCAACATAAACTTCTTTTCCCAGGTATTACATTTTCTCTTCATTAATTATTCATGGAGAGTTAGGGAAACCAAGTGAGTGTGCACACAGGCATTTAGCTGTGTAAATTCACGTGTTTGTTAGCTGTGCCCATGAAGGTTCTTGTCAGCAAACTCTGTATCTAAATGATCATTATTGTTGTGGGTTAACCCTTGTTAACTGTTTAAATGAGGAGGAATTTGTTAGGTGTGTCTAGGAAGGATTACTGATGCAATATGTAGACAGGCTGAGTGGATATGGTACTGGCAATGAACCAAGTCAGGTGTCAGATCTCTGGGAGGGCGAGCATTTCAGAGACAGTGACAACTCCCTGAGCTTTACCATAACCTTGGAGCAGATGGTATAAGAAAGTATTTGAAGGGTAGTGGCCCAAAATGTCAGCTCTTTATTCCTCTTCATAGATGCTGTCTTACCTGCTGAGTTCCTCCAGTACTGTGTATGCTGCTCTGGATAAATATTTAATTGAGGGAGGGGGAATTCTGATGCTATTAGGCAGGCCTTGGAAGCATAAATTGGGAAAGGCTGTTTTCAGGGAAATGCACACAGATATGTAGAGGTTGCTTAAGGAGCACTTGCATAGTGCTCTCGATAGCTTTATCTCATTGAGGCATTGAAAGGATGGTAGAATGAAGAAATGTGGAAGAGTTTACTTAAGGTTTAGAAAGCAAAGATCAGACAGAGTTCTAGAGATTTACAAGGTAGCCAGGAAAAAAATGAAGAATAAACTTAGGAGAGCTCGGAGGGGGCATGAGAAGGCCTTGGCAAGCAGGGTTAAGAAAAACCCCAAGGTGTTCTGTACATACTGTACGTACAGAACAGGGGAATGACTAGAGTGAAGATAGGACCAATCAGGGTTAAATAAGGATATGTGCCTGAAGTCAGAAGAGGTATGGGAGGTCCTTAACGAATACTTTGCTTCAGTATTCACTTTTGTGAAGAGTGTAAAACAGGCTGATATGCTAGAAAATGTCAATGTTTAAGACAGTGGTCCCCAACCTCCGGGTCGCGGACCGATACATTGCCGCGAAGCATACAGAGGTGCAGCGGTGGCCGGAACGCACCCAGCACACCTTTAAGAAAAAAGCCGGAATAAACAAGCTAATACGCCCAGCACGTAAATGTCGGCCCAGATCAGAGGCGATTGCCGATTGTGTCGCCTCTGATCTGGGCGGACATTTACATGCCGGGCAGCACCTAACTAATTAGCTTGTTTATTTTGGCTTTTTTCTTAAAGGTGTGCTGGGTGCGTTCCGGCCACCGCTGCAACGCTGCATTCTTCTCGGCGATGTATTGGTCTGCGGCCCGGAGGCTGGGGGTCCACTGGTTTAAGAAAGAGGATGTGCTGGAACTTATGAAAAGCATTACGATAAAGAAGTCAGCAGGCTCAAACAGGATCCACTCCAGGTTTGTACAGAACTCGAGAGAAGGGATTGCTATATCTTTGGCAATGATCTTTGCAATCTCACTGGCCACTGGTGATTGAAGAGTGGCAAACGTCATTCCCTTGTTCAAGAAAAGGAGTAGGGATAACCCTGGGAATTATGGACCAGTGAGTCTTACTTCACTGGTGGAAAAATTATTGGAGAAGATTCTTACAGGCAGGATTTACAAGCATTTGCAGAAGCATGGTCTGATTAGGGATAGTCAGCATAGCTTTGTGAGGGGCAGGTCATGCCTCACAAGTCTAATTGAGTTCTTTGTGGATATGACAAGCACATTGATGAAGGTAGACTATGGATGTGGTGTAAGTGAATTTTGTAAGGTGTTTGTTACGGTTCCCCATGGTATACTCATTAAGTCAGGAGGCATGGCATCCAGAGAAACGGCTATGTGGATACAAAATTGGCTTGCCCATAGGAGGATAGCTGTAGATAAAGTGCATTCTACCTGGACGTCAGTGACCAGAGCTGTTCTGCAAGGATCTGTTCAGAACCCCTGTTCCTTGTGATATTTACAAATAACATTGACGACAGCAGAAGGGTGATTTGCAGATAAATTTGCAGAGGATATGAAAGTTGCAGGAGTTTATGGATAGTGTAAAAGGTTGTCATAGGCCACACCTGTACAGGATGCAGAGCTGAGCTGAGAAGTGGCAGGTGGAGTTCAAACTGGAAAAGTGAAAAGTGAGAAGTAATTCACTTTGGAAGGTCAAATTTCAAGGCAGAATGCAGGGTTATGGCAGGAGCCAAGAGATAATGTTGCAACCACACTTGGGAGATTATGTTCAATTCTGATCATCTCATTATAGGAAGGATGTGGAAGCTTAAGAGAGGGTACAGAGGAGACCGACCAGGATGCTGCCTAGATTAGAGAGAAAAGGCTTTTCCCTTTGGCGAAAAGGCTGAGAGGTGACTTGATAGAAGTGTACAAAATAATAAGAGGCATAAATCGTGGACAGCCAAAGACTCTTTTTCCCCAGGTGGAAATGGTTAATACAGGGTGCATATTTTAAGGTGGTTGATGAGCAGATTTTTACGCAGAGAGTGGTGAGTACATGGAACGTTCTGCCAGAGCTGGTGGTAGAGACAGATATGTTAGGGGCATTTAAGAAACTCTTAGATAGACACATGGATATTTTTTAAATGGAGGGCTGTGAAGGAGGGAAGGGTTGAATGTATCTTAGAATAGGTTAAAAGCCCAGTACAACATCGTGGGTTGAAAGGCCTGTATTGTACTGTACTGTTCTATGTCTTTTGTTCTAAAAGAATCACAGAATCTCCTGTCTGTTCCCCTGACTATGGAATCCCCTATGACTACCGCATTCCTCTTCTCCCTCCTTCCCTCCTGCACAACAGCGCCAACAACTTAAAAGACTGTTAAGTTGGTACTGATTAAATTGCCTCATTTTTCTCCTAAATAGAATTAGCTTCTGACACTTGATTCCAAATAACACTTCTACTTTCCGCAAAGAAACATCAGCAGTTCAGAAAATAGTTTACCATCACCCTCTCATAGAACGTAGAGATGGGCAACAAATAGGCCCATTTGATCCATTCTGGGACTCATATATTCACAGAACAATTTTAAAGACTGAAATGTTCTCCACATGTGTAAACAACATTGTAAATAACAGGAGGTCCAGCCTCAAAGAAAACCGTTTTTTAAAAAAGTCACTCTTGGCATCTTTAATTACAAAGGCATAACAAAATGATTTGGCATAACAGTTTCAATCATACTTACTATAGTGATAGTTTTTTGGTTCATAAGAACTTGAAGCTATTCCCTCTTTCAGATGCACCTGTCAAAATCAAGAGTACAAATACTAATAGAACACAAGGATGCACTACTTATGATCAATATATTTTCCTAAAAATGTTCAAATAATTAAAATCAAATTGTGATACACTCTGGTAAACGCCAAGTATTTTTGATACTGAACATAGACCCCCTTCTGCCAAGTTCACATGGTAACCAGTCTGTCTCCCCATCCTGTATCCCAATTCATCTTCCTGTGCTGAAAATGATGCTCACAGACTGGCTCATCGAGACAGCCAGTAAATACCTTGAACATCATATTGCTATTGCAGCCAGCAAATTTAGCAATCTGACCCTACTGCCCTAACTGAAATATTACGAGCAGAACATGGGCACCTCAGAGAATGAGAAGATAGATACAGTCTAATTGGAAGGTCAACCAGAAGTCCCTATCTTTATCAGATTGCTTTTGTCATCCAAATGAATTACACTGGCATACTATCGATGTTTTTTGTGACTCTAATAACCCCTATGCTTATTCTATGAAAAGGCAATGCATTATAATCATTGATGTGTATGATCCACCTTGGAAGCAATGGACTAAGCCAGAGTGCAACCTGAAACAAGATTAAAACAAGTTTTCCAACTTGACTTCCACTGAACATGAGCTGTTCCGCATTACAGAGTCACACAGCATTGAAACAGGCCCTCAGCCAAGCGGTCCATGCTGACCAAGATGTCCATGTCAGCCAGTCCCCTATCCCACATGGCCCACATCCCTTTCCTATCCATGTCCCTGTCCAAGTATATTTTAAATGTTGTTAATGTATCTGCCTCAATCTCTTCCTATACCAGCTCATTCCATATCTGGACCACCCTCTAGGTGAAAAGATTTGCCTCCGAAATTCCTATTAAATTAAGTCCCTTTTAATAAAAAAGGATCTAGAGCTTTCCTGGTGTATATGATGAATAAACTCTTCTCAGGCTTCCAGCCAATTATAACCGACATTCTGATAACAAACTCCCCGATGAAGATGGCAGAGTTTGTCATCGAAACATCAGTTATTATCAATACCTGTACCTGGCTGGAAGCCCAAGAAGAATTTATTCCTATCACTAGTTTACCAAGGAGCACCAGAGCACCAGGTCAGAAAGTGGAGGATTGAGAGGATGGCAGATGTCAGTGCTAGTAAAAACAGGCAGGAGCAAAGTAATAGATATGGTAAAATGGATAATTTGAAGTGTTTATATTTTAGTGCTAACAGCATTATGGTAAAAGTGAACCTAGATCATAGAACATAGATCAGTACATGGAAATATGATTTTGTGGCCATTACAGACACTTGGTTAAGAGAAGGGCAAAAATGGGTTCTTAATGTCCCATGGTTTCGAACTCAAAACTAGGAAGGGTGCAATCATTTTGATGAGATTGGACTACAGAACTTCCCAATAGCCTCCAGGGTACTGAGGAACAGACATGCAGACAGCTTAAGGAAAGGTGTAAAAATGATAGGACTGTTATCATGGAGGATTTCAACTTCACAAGTATAAATTGGACCTTATTAGTGTAAGAGGTTTAGAAGGGGCAGAATTTGTAGATGGGTGAGTTAGTAATTTTGCAGATGATATGCAGATTGGTGGTATAGATAGTGTAGATGACTGGCAATGAATACAGCAGAACATACTGTACATCAGTTGCAGACATGGGCAGAGAAATGAGAGATGAAGTTTAACCTGACCAAATAGGAAGGTTAACACCTTCATAGGTTAAATGTAAAGACACAGTACACCATTAAGGGAAAGACCCTTAACAGTGTTGATGAGCAAAGGCATCTTGAGGACCAAGTTCACAGCTTCCTGAAAGTGCCTACACAGGTTGATAGGGTGATTAAGAACGTATATGGAATACAGACATCCCACCCTGCAAAAACTCATTTCAGGGAGGTAGCACCACTATTTCAGGGAGGTAGCACTCCCCCCACAGTCAACCTCCAAGGGTGTATGTAATACTTTGTTTACTGATTTTGTCTAATCTGTAAACTAAGTTGGGTATATGCAGAAAATGTGCCGTTAAAATATGTACTTATATTATATTATATTATCATGGAGTCATTTTTTTTATTCAATTACAACTTTAAGCAAGTCTACAGGGAGTTTGGCCTCATCACATAGGACATCAATAGAGTAGCTCCTTAGCAGCAAGTTAGCTAGTTTAAATAACGTTAGCTATGCTAATGAACGAATGACACCTGTTAAACTCACCTCAATATGTCTTTTACATTTTAACCCACCATGGGCAATAGAAAAGTCACTGTTGCAAACAGTGCAGCGAGCAACACTGTCATTATTTTTGAGGTCGACTATAAAGCCCACCCACAGAGAAAACTGATAGGTCTACTTAGCATGAAGAGAGACCAATCAGGATGCTCCCTCTCACTCTTCCTCTTCCTCTTCCTCTTCCTCTCAAAAAAATCGATTTCCAGGATATTGTGTATAATTTGCGGGCGTCAGGGAGCCACTATCAATATGCGGGAGACTCCTGGGACTTCTAGGACAGGTGGGATGCCTGGGAATGCTTGCTTTCATTAGTTGAGGCCTTCAGTTCAACAATCGGCAAGTTATGTTGCAGATTCTATTTAGGCCACATCTGGAGTACTGCATACAGTTCTGGTCGCCCCATTCTAGGAAGGATGTCGAGGCTCTACAGAGGGTGCAGAAGAGGTTTACCAAGACATAGCCTGGATTAGAGGACATGCTATAATGAGGTTAGGCAAACTTGGGTTGTTTTCTCTGGTGGAAGCTGAGAGAGATCAGATAGACATTTATAAGATTATGAGAGGCAAAGAAAGAGTAGACAGGCAATCTCTTTTTCCCCAGGGTCAAAATGTCTAATATCAGAGGGCAGGCATTTAAGATGAGAGGAGGTACTTTCAAAGTAGATGTGAGCAGCAAGTTTTTCCACCCCCCCCACACACACAGAGTGGTGGATGCCTGGAATGCACTGCCTGGGGCGATGGAAGAGGCAAAAATGTTAGAGATTTTTAAGAGATGTTTAGCCCGCTGCTCTACTCTCTGTATGCACATGAATGTGTGGCTAGGCATAGCTCATCTACAAATTTGCTGATGATACAACCATTGTTGGTAGAATCTCAGGTGGTGACGAGAGGGCGTACAGGAGTGAGATATGCCAACTAGTGGAGTGGTGCCGCAGCAACAATCTGGCACTCAACGTCAGTAAGACGAAAGAGCTGATTGTGGACTTCAGGAAGGGTAAGACAAAGGAACACGTACCAATCCTCATAGAGGAATCAGAAGTGGAGAGAGTGAGCAGCTTTAAGTTCCTGGGTGTCAAGATCTCTGAGGATCTAACCTGGTCCCAACATATTGATGTAGTCATAAAGAAGGCAAGACAGCGGCTATATTTTATTGGGAGTTTGAAGCGATTTGGCATGTCAACAAATACACTCATAAACTTCTATAGTTGTACCGTGGAGAGCATTCTGACAGGCTGCATCACTGTCTGGTATGAAGGGGCTACTGCACAGAACCGAAAGAAGCTGCAGAAGGTTGTAAGTCTAGTCAGCTCAACCTTGGGCACCAGCCTACAAATTACCCAAGACATCTTTAGGGAGATATGTCTGAGGAAGGCAGCGTCCATTATTAAAGACCTCCAGCACCCAGGGCATGCCCTTTTCTCACTGTTACCATCAGGTAGGAGCTACAGAAGCCTGAAGGCACACACTCAGCAATTCAGGAACAGCTTCTTCCCCTCTGCCATATGACTCCTAAAAGGACTTTGAAGCTATGGACACTACCTCACTTTTTTAATATACATATTTCTGTTTTTGCACATTTTTCAATAATCTATTCAATATACATAATGGATTTACTTATTTATTATGTTTTATTTTATTTATTATTATTATTTATTTTTTCACCCTGCTAGATTATGTATTGCATCGAACTGCTGCAAAGTTAACAAATTTCACGTCACATGCTGGTGATAATAAACCTGATTTTGATTCTGATATAGGCACATGAATGTGAGGAAAATTGAAGGATATGGACACTGTACAGGCTAAAGCTTAGTTTAGATGGCCATGAGATTATTAATTTATTTGGTTCGGCACAACATTGTGGGCTGAAGGGCCTGTTCCTGTGCTGTACTGTCCTGTGTTCTATGTTCTAAATTTCTCCAATCTCAGCTTAAACCTATGCTCTCTAGTTGTTGATTCTTCAACGCTGGGAAAATGCATTTGCCTTACTTGTGCCATTTTTAATTTGGACACCTCTAGAAGAACACACCTTATACTCTGATTATCCAATGAATAGAGTCCCAGCCTGCTCAACTTCTCCCGATAAATCAGTTCCTCAAGTACTGGCAACATGCTCTTCTGAACTCATAGTGATTTCAAAATGGGAAAAAAAAACTCAGACCTTTAGAAAGGTGCAATCGGCAGGGAAAGAGCATGGAACACCAACTCTAGAGTGAGGTGGGTTTGTTATAACCAACACCCTGTTTAGTCAGAGAGAAAAAAACAAGACTTCATGACAAAGGCGGCACTGGAACACATTGAATTAAAGTACCATTCAATGAGGGGCCACAAGCATGTACACATCATCCATATCAACAGCAGCCGATAATCATTTCATTGTACACCATTTAAACCCCCAAACAGTGACAGCAGAAGAACCAATTGCTGCAGTTCAAGAGGGTTTGAACTCCACAAAGCTTCAAAGTTAATTTGACCCCTCTCAACGGGAGCTATGGGGTGTCCACCAGTTTTAGCAGTTGAAGAGATTAAGAAAGACAAATATTAAATCAGATGTGTATATTGTTTTTGGACTGAAAATGCCCTCACAAGGCATTAGAAAGTACATCTTCAGGCTTGTGAAGGCAAAAGTCTAACCAAACAAAACTTGTGACCTAAAGAACAAATGCTGGATTGATAACACACAGGAAATCAGCAAGCAACTGCCACCAATCATGTGAATCCTTCAATGCTGTCCACATATAGCGCAAACATCCAGATAGAGTGAGAACTTCAAAGAATCCCTTAACCCAAACTCTGATCTTTGAGGTAATTGTCCTCAATTTCATCCAGAACATACACACACACTGCTATAAATTGACCTACCACACCATCAGTTAGTGCCTCCTTCCCAAATGAAAAATAATCTCAAAACCAGATGAAATTCCTACTCAAGAAATAACATAAGGTACATCTGCCATAAACGACCAAATCTAGGAAATAATCTGCCAAATTCACAACAATCTTCCAGAAACATGACTGCCTTAATTAGAGAAGCCTTCCTGTTGTCCGTCACATGGGAAGTCGTCACAAGGATCTCCAGATGCTTTCTTTCTGTGACTGAATTGTTTCTTTCAGAGTCGTAATGCAGATTCCACCAGATTCTAACAGACACAACCAATGCTATTCTCACCACACAATAAATCCAAGAAATATATAGTGATCAAAACCAACTAATGTGCAGAGACTCTCAAACTTTCAAAAACCTTCAATTTATGGAGAATAAATGATCAAAATGATTATTTTTATTTTCGTTCTTTATCAGCTACATAAAATGATTCAGCTCTCCAGTTAAAGGGCCACCAAATGAAATGAAGCAGATAAACATAAAGAAATCTCAGTTGGATGACTGGGAGGATTGTTGTATGTGGGCAAAGACAAGATAAAATGATAGAGAAGCATAATAAAAATGGAGAATATATCTAGGACACAACTAAAAAAATAACACCAACCACTTAAAAAAAAGAGAGGGAGAAAGATAGAGAATTCATCCAATAAAAGAGTGTCTTTTTGCCAAGCATTGGTGTCGTCAAATCTGTAATATGGAAGCCTAATTTTGATCATTGCAAACAGCAAGATGTCCAGGCACTCAACGGGTGCAGGAAAATACAGCTAAATTGTGATGACAAGCAGTCTCCAGATTATGCCAGGGTTCTGTTTCTAAACCTCATCCACAAGCTGATTTCTCTGCAAATCAGAAACATCAATTTTCTCTAGCAGCCCACATGGTACCACGACATAAACTTACATACTTACTTACTTATTTTACAGTAAGGAGAAGAGTAGGCCCTTCTGGCCTTTCAAGCTACTCCACCCCAGTAACCCCAATTAACTCTAAACTAATAATAGGACAATTTACAATGACTAATTACTCTACCCAGTACATCTTTGGACTGCAGGAGAAAACCAGAGCACCCGGGGAAAACCCACGACTTCATCGGAGATTTCCCCGGGTGCTTCATTTCAGAGACTTCTTACAGAACGGTGCCAGAATTGAACTCCAAATTCCAGAATGCCCTGAGCTGTAACAGCATTGCGTTAACCGCAATGCTATAGTGGCACCCCATTTTGTTTTCATTTCATTGAGTAATCACTCTAATGATGCCCACAATTAAAATAATGGAACATATATTGCATACATTCAGTTATTAATAAATACCATGAAAAAATTTATTATTTTTAATACAAGCTTGAAAATTATTTTTAAAATGTATGGGAGAATTTCTGTCAAGTTGGATTTCTTTAAGTTCTCTATAATATGGAGAGCCACAGTACCATCACCATTATTTCCCACTTTCCCCAACTTTATAGCTAGATCCTGTGTAAAATTATACAGAACATACCAAAATTTGTTCTCTTGCATCTTGATAAAATAATGTACTGTTCACATTCCAGTAGGCACAAAGACAATCTAAGCGGACAAGCTGAAGAAGAGAAAAAAAATTTCACAAAGGGAAAAAATATTTCATAGAGGAAACAAACTTCAAATTTACAATTTTAAGTATTCAAAATTGAAACACAAAAAACTTCCCAGATGACGCAGTAATCTATATTCTGACAAAAGAGCTTTGACTTTTGTTAACTTTTTAACTCTTTAGATGGATGGTTCCTGATCTACTAAATGTTTTCAGAGTTTGTATTTTTAATTCAGACCTCCAATGAGTTTTTTTTTTCACTTTTTGTTATTTTTTTCATGAAGATATTTAGAATTACACAAGTTCCTCACACTTTTTTCCAGAGCATGTCTTCAAATGTTTCATTTGCTCTTCAAGGAAAGGTAAATTCATTTGTATAGCACTTTTCAAACACAAGGCAGTTCAAAGTGCTTTACATAGAACAAGATTTAAAAATCAAACATCAAATTTCAAACAATATAAAGGGAATAAAATCACACATAAAATTAAGAAATAAAAGTTACAGTGCAGGAGATTCGAATTAAGAGCTACAGCAAAAAGTTTTAAGCCTCGATTTAAAAGAACTTAGAAGTTGGGTTACACTTCAGATCATCTGGAAGGTTATTCTAGATACATGGAGCAGAGTAACTAAAAGCTGCTTCACCATGTTTAGTTTATTAAACCGTGGAGATGGTGAGCAGACCCACTCCAGATGACCTGAGAGCTCGAGAGATGTATTTTGGCCTAAGACCACTCAGTGCTTCGTAAACCAGTAATAAACATTTTAAAGTCAATCCTCTGACGAATAGGAAGCCAGTGTAATGAACTGAGAACTCAAGTGATGTTTTCTACTCTCTTGGTCTTAGTGAGGACTCCAGCAGCAGCATTCTGAATGAGCTGCAGCTGTCTGAGGGTTTTTTTTTACAAAGACCTGTGAAAACGCCATTACAGTAGTCAAGTCTACTAAAAATATATGCCTGGACGAGTCTGTATAGATCTTGCTGAGACACAAGCCCTTCAACTCTCGCTACATTTTTAAGATGGTAGTAAGCTGACTTTGTTATTGTCTTAATGCGGTAGTTAAAATTTACATGGAGTCCATCACAACACCAAGGTTTCTGGCTTAATTGTGAACCGTAATGACAAGGATTCTAAGTGAGGCATGACCTTTAATCATTCTTTGTTAGCACCAAAAACAATGATTTCAGTTTTCTCTTTGTTTAACTGGAGGAAAGTTTTGCACATCTAATCAGTGACTTGCTTAATACAGTTTTTTAGTGATTGTATGGGACCATAATCACTTGATGACACTGCTATAGAAATCTGAGTGTTATCTGCACAATTATGGCAAGCTAATTTGTTACTTACCATGATTTGAGCTAGAGGGAGCATGTATACGTTACACAGAAGAGGCTCGAGTATGGACCACTGAGGCATACTGCGTATCATTCTTGTTCGGTGAGATATGCAACTACCAATCAATACAAAATTGTCCCTGTCCTATAAATACTATTTAAATCACTTTAGGACTGTATCAGAAAGTCCCACCCAGTTTTCAAGTCTGTCCAGTAATATACAATGATCAACTGTGTCAAAAGCAATGCTAAGATCCAGTAGAACCAAAACTGAAATTTTACGATCATCGTGGTTTAAGCGGATGTCATTTAAAACCTTAACCAGAGCAGTCCCAGTGAACGGTGTGGTCAAAATCAAACATCCACACAGTTGCGCAGTGCCAAAAAGCTGTTAAGTTGCTGATAAACAACCTTTTCAATTATTTTATTAAAACATGGTAAATTTGATATGGGCCTGTAGTTATTAATTACTGAAAGATCTAGGCTGTTCTTTTTTAAAAGAGGCTTAATAACTGCAGTTACAGGGCTTTTGGGAAGCAGCCTGATAGAAGAGAAGTGTTGACTATTTGCAGAGTATCTGGCGTTGCAACTAAAAACATCTAGAGTGATGATCTGAGACAATACTTGTCAGTAATTCATCCAGCAGTGGAAACAATCTTGCAACATTGCTCTCACACAATCTTTGACAATTTTGAACTTGGTATCGAAATGCAGAGAGTGGTAGGTGCGTGGAATGCACTGCCAGCGAAGGTGACAGAGGCGGATATAATAGGGTCTTTTAAGAGACTCTGAGATAGGTACATGGAGCTAAGTAAAATAGAGGGCTACGCGATAGGGAAATTCTAGGGAGCTTCTAGAGTGGCTTACATGGTCAGCACAACATTGTGGGCCAAAGGGCCTGTAATGTGCTGTAGATTTTCTATGTTCTATCTCTTCCAGAGAAAACAAACCAATTATATCCTATTAATACAAAATATTCACTTTACGCAATCTTTGGTACAGTAGTCATCTCCATATTCAAACAGTATCACTATTATTATGATGTCTTCACTTTCAAAACATGTTTTATAACATTGTATGTCTCAAGTATACATCTATTGGAGTCCCACAATTAGCTTGCACGGTACATCAGGCTTACGACTTATGACAAATACCTTGTAGATGATTTTTGTAGCGTCGCTCAGTATACATGTTGCCCAGTTTTCATCAGCTGTCTGGAAATATAAGCAGTTGATAAATGAGAATGTATTATTTTACCAAAATTTATATCTTTGTTAATAGTTTTTTGTTTGATTTTAGCATTCTGATTGACAGTACTTTGTATACAAATCTATATCATGCATTAGGCAACATGCTGTGTTCAGAATTCCACTCTGGTTACACTACAAGTAATACTTGGCTTAAAATAATGTTAGGTATCTATTTTTAAGGAGAGAAGATTAATTTTGTGATTGTTTCATATAACCCATGTTTCAGATTTTCAGTGTTTTACAAAAATAGCTTATTCTGTTACTGATGGACACCAAAATGCATTCTATCTACCATTATATATTTCTAGCTAAAATCAAAGCAACTAAATATTGGAAAATTGATGAGGAAACTAGGTATTTTCAATTCTATTTTGTCGACCATAAATGGTTGACCATTGTAGAATCAACTGAAATCTTCTTGTAGTGTTACAAAATTGGTAATTTGTAGTAAAATAACTACAAATTACCAATTTGGAGAGAGAGCAGCACACCACGCGTGTGCAGCCTTCTGGTGAAAAATGTATCGTATCTGTTAAATAGGGGCCGTGGACAATTCTGATTTGATGGAGAGGGACGTGAAAGCACAGAGGAACATCTGGAGAAATTTCTGAAACACTCGTTACTGCGTGGTCGGGAATCTTTCAGAGGGTAGGCCTCAAAATCCCAGGCTTTGCCTGCTGTTGGCGACCAAGGTTGAGGTCCAGTTGGCATGGCAGGGAGAGTTCTTCCTTCTCCTGTCTGCGTGAGATGTGGAACATTTGAGAGACTTTGAACTTTTACTGTGCTCATGGACTTCTTCATCAAGTTACGGTATTGTTGCACTGTTGTAACTATATGTTATAATTATGTGGTTTTGTCAGTTGTTTCAGTCTTGGTCTGTCCGGTGTTTTGTGATATCACACCGGAGGAAATATTGTATCATTTCTTAATGCATACATTACTAAATGACAATAAAAGAGGACTGCGTGTCTTCATAATCTAAAATATCCAACATAAAGGCAATTTAAGTATTTTGATCCTGAATACAGATGAGAAAGAAAGTAAAATATTATTGGACAAAATTAATTAATTCATCTAAATAGCGCACTTTCATTTTTGTTCAGACATTAAATGTCACTCCACTCTTCAAGAAGGAGAAAGCAAAAGAAAGGAAATTATAGGCTAGTTAGCCTAACCTCAGTGGTAGGGAAGATTTTGGAGTTAATTGTTAATGAGGCAATTTCAGGGCACTTGGAGGTACATGATAAAATAGGCCAAAGTCAGCATGGTTTCCTTAACTATAAGCTATTGTGTGTCGTGTGTGTTTGGGTACTACTGTGTTTTACACCCTGGTTCGGAGAAAGCGATAGCACAGGCAGATAGGATCATAAAGAAATCTTTTGACACATTGGCCTTTGTAGATCAAAGTATTGAGGACAGGAGATGGGACGTTACGTTGAAGGTGTAAGACATTGGTGAGACCTAATTTGGAGTTTTGTGTGCAGTTTTGGTCACCTACTACTGGAAAGATGTAATCAAAGTTAAAGAATATAGAGAAAATTTACAAGGATATTGCTGGGTCTGGAGGACCTGAGTTATACAGAAAAATTGAATAGGTTAGGACTTTATTCCCTGAAATGTAGAAGATTGAAAGGAAATTTGATAGAGGTAAACAAAATTATGAGGGGTATAGATAGGGTAAATGCAAGCAGGCTTTTTCAACTGAGATTGGGTGGAACTACAACTAAAGGTCGTGGGTTAAGGGTCAAAGGTGAAAAGTTTAAGGGGAACATGAGGGGAAACTTCATTCAGAGGGTGGTGAGAGTGTGGAATGAGCTGCCAGCACAAATGGTGCATGCAAGCTTGATTTCAACATTTAAGTTTGGATAGGTACATGGATAGTAGGGTTATGGAGAGCTATGGTCCCAGTGCAGATCGATGGAAGTAGACATTTTAAATGGTTTAGCACAGACTAGATAGGCCAAAGGGCCTGCTTCTAAACTGTACTTTTCTATGACTCTAAATAACAAGCAGGATTAACAAAGGAGAATCAATGGATATTGTAAACTTAAGATTTTTAGAAGGTCTTTGACAAGGTGCCACATGAGTTTTCTTAGCAAGATAAGAGCCCATGATATTACAGGACAGATACTAGCATGGATACAGCATTGGCTGATTGGCAGGAGGCAAAGAGTGGGAATAAAAGGAGCCAGCCTCTCCTAATTTGGCTGCCGGTGACGAATGGTCTTCTACTCAGGGCAGTACTGGGACCCCTTCTTTTTATGTTGTATATCAACGATTTGGATGATGGAAGTGATAGCTTTGTGGCCAAGTTTACGGAGGATACAAAGATCAGTGCAGGAGCAAGTAGCGTTGAGGAAAGAGGGAGGCTGCAGAAGAACTTATACAGATTAGGAGAATGGGCAAAGAAGTGGAAGATGGAATACAATGACAGGAAATGCATGGTAAAAGGAATAAAAGTGTAGACTGTTTTCTAAGTGGGGAGGAAATTTAAAAATCAGAGTTGCAAAGGGACTTGAGAGTCCTCATGTAGTATTCCCTGAAGGTTAACTTGCAGGTTGAGTTGGTGGTGAGGAAAGCAAATCCAATGTTAGCATTTCAAGAGGACTTGAATATAAAAGCAATGATGTAATGCTGAGGTTCTATAAGACACTGGTGAAGCCTCACTTGGAGCACTGTGAGTAGTTCTGAGCCCATTATCTAAGAAAAGATGTGCTAACATTGAAGAGAGCTCAGAGGAAGTTCACAAGAATGATTCTGGGAATGAAAGGGTTATCATATGAGGAGGTTTTGATAGCTCCAAGCCTGTACCTGCTGGAATTTAGAAGAATGAGGGGGATCTCACTGAAACCTATCGAATGTTGGAAGGGCTAAATAGAGTATATGCGGAGAGGATGATTCCTATAGTGGGGAGCTTAGAACCAGAAGGCACTGCCACAGAATAGAGGAACATCCATTTAGAACAGAAACGAGGAGGTGAGGGTCTCGGACTGAAATGACAACCGTTTACTCTTTTCCATAGGTGCTGTCTGGCCTGCTGAGGTCCTCAAACTGTTTGTGTGTTCTGCTTTTACACAACATGTCCATGAACACTCTGTTGGTCAGGGTTGAAAATGGATGTTGCATCCCAGCTGTCAACACGATATGCAAGCGAGACAGTATTATATGAGGAGCAAGTTGTTGCCCATGCAGTTGGCTTCCCCTATCCACACAGCTGAGGAATCCAAAGGAACAGCAGAGACCAATACAGTTTTGCACCAGCGGCTTCACAGGAGTTGAACTCAACATTGAACTGCCTTCTCCAGATTTTTTCTCCATAATTACTCTCGAAGCCTTCCCCCATGAGTGAGTATAGACCCAAGGCAACAGAGGCTTGAGATCAGTTTTCCTTCTCCAAGATGAGCTGCCAACCACAGCTGACGAGCCCCATCTTCCTGAAGTAACTGGTTTTAAGGCACCAGTAACCTGCCTCTGCCCCTTCTCCTGTCAGTATAAACAGTTCCACTGGGCATAGTAGCTAAGCCATACATGAAGTCCAGCATATGGACTTGGTTGTCAGAGGCTACTTAAGAGGCACACCTTTGGGAGCATTTAACAGGTTTTGGGAACTTATCCCCACTACCTCCCCTGGCTATGACAGCCTTAAGGAAGCTTCATGAACCATGCTAAGCTGTAAAAATAGAGAGCTTTGACTATTTGGAATTACCTGTAAACTAAGCTCCCGTAAGGTAATACCAACGGACATGGGCCTTGAGGAATCTGTAATCTGCAAAATAAAGAACTGTTACAACAAAATTCAACAACTTTTCCTTTTCAATAATTGTCTGGGTCTTTCAGTGAAACAGTCCATCAGCCCACAATAACTATTCTCAGTGCTTGAAAGCACAAACTGATAAAATTCTTATATACATACACATAAACTTCTATGCAAATGTGCGAATCTACTTACAGCATCTTCATATCTTATATGAATGCTTGTTATTTTGATTTGCAGATTTTTAATAATCTGTGTTGCCAGCTTTTCTCCAAAACTATCCTTTTTCTCTTCTTTTGCTTTACCTTAAAAGAATAAAATAAAAAGTGTAATTTTCAGAGTAAATTATTAAACAGACCGAGAATCCCGAGAGAGCACACTGGATATTTCTGTTTGAACAGAGTAGCTGACAAATCACAAGGTGTTCTGTAGTACCATTCCACCACATTGAGAGCAGACATTACTTAAAGAGCAACTGTTTTTCTAGCACAAATTCTAACCCCAATGCTGAAACTTGCAAACTCTCATTCTTCCACAGTCTAAGTGCAAGCTATGAGGATAAAAAGTGACAATGCACTCTCACACCTTGCAGCTCTGAGCACTCATTACCTGCCCCGTTGTTGAGTGGCGCTGCCTCATCCTTCAATGGCCCATGCAGTAGCATCTCAGCAGAGCAATGTTAACAAGCCGCCAACCAATGTTGTTAATACTCCTGCTGTTTTAATCAACAAGCTTCTCAGTAACCTGTTTAAAGTCTGAAGATTTTCTGCTTGGTAAGAAAAAACTTTTTTCCTTAACACTTGATGTTAGTATTGTCGTAATTGATTTAAACTCACTACCACCACAAAACACGGGAGTCATTTAATAACTCTGGTTAGACATCATATTGAAAGTAATGCAATTTGGCAATAGATTTATCAATATTTTAATATGTCCCTACAATATTTATAACAAGAAAGTGTTTTTTTCTGTTGAACGTTATCCAAACACAACACATTAATAACATAACATTACCATTGTGAAATACTTGCTAATAATAAGATACATAGTGTAAAAGTATGCCGCATCTTTTAATCACAACTGCTACACCATCTACCATACTGGCTTATAATTTATTATCATTTACCACAAATATTAGAATAGATTCAGTACAAAGAAAAGTATTTTTTGTCCATGATCAGCAGCAGGCTTGTCAGTTTTTTTAAAGAAATAAACATAATAATAAAACAAGTTATACGCAAAAGTAACTGCTTAATACAACTGCGGTCTTATACTAGTTACTAAACTGAATGCATCTGTATGAACATGAACTCAGTCAAACCTATGCTGATTAAAAATTCAAATGTACATGATTCCAGCCCTGCTATATAAGATTATAGGTCTGACAAAAGCTCAAAATTGAAAAATAGGGTAGCAGATGAATGTTTAAAACTATTAGATTAATAAAGATGCTTAAAAGGCCACTTAAAATGCAGTTTTTGATGTACTGTAGACCAGGGGTCCCCAACCTTTTCTGCACTGTGGACCGGTTTAATATTTACAATATTCTTGCGGACCAGCCGACCCGGGGGGGGGGGGGGGGGGGGGGGGTAGGGTTGCCAACGGACAAGAGTAGCAGTCAAAAAATACATTGTTTACCTCGAGAAATACTACAATGACCATGAAGCCTTGCGCGGGCACCAGTGCGCATGCGTGACCTGAGCATCCGTGTACCTGCCAATATTATTCTCTGCAAATGGTTTTTGGCAATTCTGTTCGGGGGGGGTTGGGGGGATGTTAATCACGACCGGAATATTGGTAATAAGGGGCTAATACACTTAATTTTGTTTCTAAAAGGGTTTATCTAACGAATTTAATATTAAACACACAGCGCATATTTTCCTCGCATGAATATAGTGATAAGTCAATCATCAGCGGAGGACAGGGAGCTTGAAGTAAGTGTTGAACGAACTTCCAGTAGAAGTGGTAGAGGCAGGTTCGATATTAGTTAAAGAATAATTGGATAGGTATATGAACAGGAAAGGAATGGAGGGTTATGGGCTGAGTGCAGGTTGGTGGGACTAGGTGAGAGTAGCTTTCGGCACGGACTAGAAGGGCCGAGATCGCCTATTTCTGTGCTGTAATTGTTATATGGTTATATAAGTCACTTATCAGTCAACAGCATCATAACTTTTTAAGTAATGTTTGAATATTAAACACACGGCTCTTATTTCCCCCGTATGAACATATAAAATCATTTCAACACACCAATATCGCTGAATCAGTGGGAGCCCTGGGCTTGTTTCCCTGCAACAAGACGGTCCTATCGAGGGGTGATGGGAGACAGCGATACTCGAAGGGGGTTCCTTATGTCCAGTCTATTCCGCAATTTAGTTTTCATTGCATTCATTGCAGAGATATGTTGGAAATGGAAGCAACGTTTTCAGAGATTTCGTAGCTATCTCAGGATACTTAGCCTTGACTTTGATCCAGAATGCCGGCAGAAATGTTATGTCAAACATACTTTTCAGCCCGCCGTCATTTGCAAGCTCGAGGAGTTGATCTTTTTCCCGCACTGACATGGATGACGCGTTGTTAATGACCTCGCGTGTGTTCAAGCTCAACTGTGGGCGTGACAGGGAATGAGGAAAGGTGCAGCTGACTCATATCGCCAAATCATATCGTTTCCTCGCGGCCCGGTAGCGCATGCTCTGCAGCCCGGTACCGGTCCGCGGCCCGGTGGTTGGGGACTGCTGCTGTAGACCATGGTATCTCTTTGGGGGCTTTGCTGTTGTTTGCATGGTGGGTGGTGGGAATGCTGATGTTTTATGCTGGAATAAGTAGGGGGAGGGGGAAGATTGATGCTGTTTACTGCTGCTTGTGTATGGGGGGGGCAGAGGGTTTGGGGTTATTACGTTATAATCTGTCATTCGTTCTTTGGGGTTTTCTGTTTAGAGGATGCCTGTGAAGAGTGAGAATTTCAGATTGTATATTCTCTGATACTAAATGGAACTATTGAAAACCATTGGAATCAAAATTTGAAGTGCAAAGTATACAATCTTTAGCAACCATAAAGTGATTTATGAAGAAATTTATAGTACTATCAGGAAAATCTATAAGAATTACAGAATTATACAGTAGAGAAATGGGCATTTTCAGCACACTTTATCCCTGCCAATCTTTATGCTTGTCTATGCTAATCCCATTTGGCTGTACTTGGTCTGCATTCCTCTGTATCTTTCCAATCTGCTGTTATTTTAATAATGCTCCAATGCACTTTTATCTCATGTTTTTTTTAAATGGGTTACATAGTAACAGTTGAGAATCTGGCAAGCCTAAAGAGAGCACGGCCACGGGAAATGGGACAAGTGGACAGCAAGTGTGGGAAATGGGGCTTTGGTTAGTAGAATGTTCAAACATCATCTGGTGCAGGGGGTTCCAACCTATGGTCCACAGACCCCTTACTTAATGGCATTTGTCCATGGCATAAAAAAGGTTGGGAACCCCTGACCTGCTGAGCTGGATGCCAAACCAGTGAGATTTCTGAATAGTCAGATGGCAAATTACTGGAATTTTTTGTACAAAGGGGTATTTTGGCAAAGGGTCAGCAAGTTTGGTAGTAATTGTACAACGCACAACAACAAATCAGGCAAATGGATTTGAATTTAAATCTACATTTACAGTCACAACATTTGGGTGCACACAGCAGATAAATGAATTTCATTTAATGGACACAATGCCCAAGGTTAAAAACTAAATATACTTGAATACATAATGTTTGAGAAATACAGCATACTTTTATGGATAGTTTATAGGAGTTCTAATGATAAAAGAATGTCCAAAGAACACTGGTGAGGAAACAGTTTGGGCCAAAAGAGTCAGTATGGGTGAGACTGAGATTAAAAAATGGACAAAATAAAAGTGATAACCTGTTTTAAAGCTCCCTGCACAGAACTGCCAGATGGCCAGTATAACAAGAAAAAGGTAAGTGGTGAGAAAGGATTCCGAGGTTATGGTGGTCTAAGGAGGAGTGTTACATAACAGGCAGGTTGTGTCAGGTAAGGAAAGGGAGACTGTAGCCTGACAGCAGCGGATGAATGACAGAGAAAGAGGAAAGAGAAATACAGATGGAGCACAGTAGGGGGAGGGGAGGTGGAGGTTAGAGACGAGGGCTACCAGTGCTGGCTAGATTATGTTAAGTAAAGGAGGTGAGAATGGGAATATTAGAGCAGAGGTGAACAATATTTGTAAGATGGGGAGGGGGTAACCTGTGAGTGAACTGTGTGTGTGTAGTGGGTGGATAGAACCAGGAGGGACCAGTGACCAAGATAGATGAAGGGAGTGTAACAGGAATGAAAATGGGAGGACCAGAACAGATTCAGAAGGGGGAGGGGGGAGGGAAGTGATGGGGTAGACTGGGAAAGAGAAGGCAACCTAGGCAGAATATGAGGTGTTGCTCCTCCCGATTGTGTTGGGCTTCATCCTAGCAGTAGAGAAAACTGAAGATGGACAGGGAGTTTAAATGGTATGCAACTGGGAGCTTGAAATGGCTATTGCAAACTAAGTGTAGACATTCTGCGAAACAGTCACCCAGTCTATGCTTAGTCTCACTGAGGTAGAGGAGGCCACATCAGGAGCCCTGAGTGCTGTACATGAAGTTGAAATCAGTGCTGCAGTGCAAGTGAGAAAAACTGACTTTAGTACTGAACAGTGTTTATCAAGAAACCAAAAGAACTGCAGCAAAATAACACAATAATCATGAGGGCCTTTGACATTCACCAAACTGGCAAAAATGATTTGGAGGATAAGTATGATCTATGGATTTAAACTAATTTGGCAGGGAGATGGCAACTGGAGCACCAGGTCAGAAACTGGAGGGATTGAGATGAAGGTAGATGTCATGGCCAGCAGTCTGTAAGGAAGAACAGGTAGGAACAATGTAATAGACTCAAACATTGGGAACGGTTGAAGAGTGTTCATTTTAATGCTCAGAGTACTGGAGATCAGGGTGATGAAATTCCATGGATGAGGACATGGAACTTTGTTGAAAAGAGAAAGGACTGGATGCTTAATGTTCCACGGTTTCAACGTTTTATAAAAGGATAGAGAGAGTGCTGGCTAGATTATGATAAATGATCTATAAAAAGATAGATAGATAAAAGAGAAAAGTGAGAGGATGTGGGACAACATCACACTGCATTCAGAGGAGACATAATGAAGTGTTATCCACTAAATCTACATGGTAGAAATCAAGAGTAAGAAAGATTAAATCACTCTGATGGAATTATACTGCAGACCACCAACCTCCACTAGCCACCAGGATAATGAGGAACAGTTTCCACAATTCCTTAAGTTTGAAAATAGCTCTAGATAAGTAAGGATCCTGTTGTAGAGTATTAAATTGGAGCAGGCAAAGTATTAGGCAGGAACTAGGGAGAGTGCACATCTGATATATGGAGGGTGATTAAAGACCAACAGTACATACTACAGGATAGGTATGTTCCAGTAAAGAGAAAGGTCAAGGATGGCAAGGTAAGGAAACCTTGGATATTGAGATGTGGCAAATTTAGTCAACTAAAGAGTTCAAGTTTGCCATACGTCTGTACATACTGTATATACAACCAAACAAAACAATGCTTCTCTGGACATACATATAGATGTATCATGCACACCACATAAAATATTACCACAAGTAAGTTAATGTAATATAATTCAAAATGTAGTGCATAACACAGGTAAGCAGTAAATAGTAAACAGCAAACAGTAAATAGCTCGCTGTCCTCGGTGGTGGCAGGGTATTCATTAGTCTCACAGCCTGGGGCAAGAAACTGTTACCCAGTCTGGCAGTCCGAGTCCTGATGCTCCTGCATCTCCTGGATCAAATTGTGGGACGGATGGCAGAAGTCCTCAACAATGCTTCAAGCCCTTTCTACACAACACTCCTGGTAAATGTTTCAAATAGAGGGAGAGTGACTCTGGTGATCCTCTCAGCTGTTTTTACTATCCACTGTAGGATCTTGTGGTGAGATGCCTTGCAGCTTCCGTACTACACCATAATGCAGCCAGACTGGACACTCTCCCATAATGATCCTGTAAAAAGTTGTTAGAATGGGGGTGGGGAGCCTTGCATGCCTCAATCTCCGAAGAAAGTGTTGACATCGTTGTGCCTTCTTGACTAATAAGGTGTTGTGGATCCAGGTTAAATCATCCCTGGCAAGTAGGGTTAAAGAGAATCCCGAGGCATTCTACACATACAAGAGCAAGAGGATAACTAGAGAGAGTAGAATCATTCAAGGATAAAGCAGGAAACACACGCTTGGAGGCAGAGGATGTGGCGAGGTCCTAAACGAGTACTTTGCATCATGGAAGATTTGGAGGATTGTGAGATCAGTGTGGAGCTTGCTAATGTGCTGGAGCATTTTAAGATAAAGAACAAGGTAATGTTGAGTCTCTTAAAGAGCATCAAGGTCGATAAGTCCCCTGTCCCAGATGGGATATACTCCAGGTTACTGAGAAAGTCAAATGGGAGGGGGTGGGGGCAGATCATGCAGAAAGTTAAGCTGCATCGGATCCATGGTGTCTTAGGCTACGTCCACACTACGCCGGATAATTTTGAAAACGCCGGTTTCGAGTAAAAACGACAGGCGTCCACACTAAGCGTTTTTCAAAATATCTCCGTCCACATTAGGCGGATATTTGGGTGAATCTCCTCCTATTGGGCATGCGCAGGACACGGAGAAAACAAGCAAAGATGAGACAGTATACTTAGTGCGTGTTTGTCCAGTTACAGGGTAGAAAAATTTAAAAGGAATTGCTCTTGGCTCTCCCGCAGGAAGACTTAAAACTTAAAAAAAAACAAATACTGGAGCGTATGGAGGCAACCGACAGCGAGTTCACGGACAGTATGACCCAGCTGACGACAAACATTGAAAAACTGACTAACTCTGTTACATCAATAAAGAACCTTGTTAAATGTATAAAACGTGTGCATCAGTGTTATCTTGTATTTGCATACAATGTTACATTAGGCTGTTACACATCTATTGTCAGAGGAGTACTTGCATAAATAGGTGAACCACCTTCATACAAGCAAGGACAGAAAACAGGGCAAAGTGAGTATACTTATTTATTCAGTAAGCCATGGGTCAAAGTATTTGGTGAGTACATTTCTAACCCTTCTGGCTTCAGTCTAGTCCGTCTGTTCTGAAATTGTTAGGTGGTGGCGTTCAAGAAAACAACGAACATCTGTTCCGGCACGTCATGACAGCGTTTTTAAATAGTCAAAAAAGCTCACTTTACAATTTAACTCTCACGCTGTTCACACCGACTGCTGTTATAACAGCTTGCGCAGTACCAAGCAGAAGCAGAAAAAAGCGTTGTTGTTGTGGTGTTGTCATGACAACTTTTTTAAATCTCTCCGTTTACCCCGTACACACTACGCTGGATACTTAGCGTTTTCAGATTTATTCACTCTGGAGAGTGTTTTCGAAAATCTCCGTTTTCAGGGGCTGAAAACGCCAGCTCAGTGTGGACGGGAGGGCAAAACGAAGAGAAAAAGCTTCGTTTTCAAAATTATCCGTAGTGTGGACATACCCTTAGCTGTTTGGATTCAGAATTGGATTGCCCATGGAAGATGGGGTAGTGGTCAATGGGACTTCTTCAAGCTGGAGGTCATGACTTGGACCTCTGCTGTTTGTGACATATATAAATGGACTGAATGAAAATGTGAGTGGATAGGTTAGTAAATTTGCTGACAATATAAAGATTGGTGATGCTATGGTTAGTATTGAAGATTGCCGAAGGATACAGTGGCATATACCTGTACTGATCGATACAGCAAATGGAATGTTGCGCCTTTGGGAAATCAAATATAAAGCAATCGCACACTGCTGGTGGCAAGACCCATTAACAGCAGTGATGTTCAGAATGACCTAGGGTATAAGTCCACAGCTCCCTGGAAACGGCTACACAGGTTGATAGTGTGATAGAGAAGGCATATGGAATGCTTGTCTTTATTAGTCGAGGCAATGAGTTCAAGAGTTGGGAAGTTAAGTTGCAGCTTTATAGAACTCAGGATTCAATGGCATTTGCTATAAGGAGAGGCTGGATTAAAGTGGGTTATTTTCTCCGAAGCGATGGAGGTCAAGTGGAAACCAGATGGAAATTGATAAGATTATTAAAGGCACAGATAGACAGATGTTATCTTTTTCCAGGGTCAAAGTGTCTAATACTACTGGACTTTCATTTAAGATGAAAGGGGATAAATTCAAAGATATGTGGAGCAAGTTTTTTTTTAATTTACAGAGTGAACGGTGTATGCCTGGAATGCACGGCCGGGGTGGCAGTGGAAGCAAATATGATAAGGGCAATTAAAAAGCTCCTTAATAGGCACGTGAATGTGTACAGAACGAAGGGATATGGACATTGTGTAGACAGAGGGTTTAGTTTAGCTGTACATTTAATTACTAGGTTAATTAATTCCACACAATATTGTGGGCTGAAGGAACTGATCCTATGCTGTACTATTCTATGTTCTATACAGAAGTAAGTTTCTTGGACTAGAAGAAAATGTAGCAGGAATAGGCCACCAGGTTCCCTAAACCTACTCCACCATTCAATATGATCAAGGCTGATCACTGCTGACCTCAACTCCTCTTCCAGGATCAGATGGACTAGACCCCAAATTCCTGAAAGTGGTAGTTGAAGAGATTATAAAGGCATTAGTGGTGATCTTTCAAGAATCATTACATTCTGGAATGGTTCTGAAGGACTTGCAAACTGCAAATGTCACTCCACTCTTTAAGAAGGAAGGGAGGCAAAATACAGAAATTAGAGGCCAGTTAACCTGACTTCAGTGGTTAGCGAGATGTTAAGAGTCCATTACTAGGGAAGAGGCTTCAGGATGCTTGGAGGCACATGATAAAATAGGTCAAGGTCAGCATGGTTTCCTTAAGGGGAGATCTTGCCTGACAAATCTGTTGGCAATTTTTGAGGAAATAACAGGCAAGATAGACAAAGGATGTTTACTTGGATTTTCAGAAAGCCTTTGACAACGTGCCATATATCAGGCCGCAAAACAAGATAAGAGCCTATGGTATTACAGTAAAGATTCTAGCATGGACTGGAGATTGGCTGACTGACAAGGAGGCAAAGAGAGGGAATACAGGGGGCCTTTTCTGGCTGACTGCCAGTAACGAGTGGTTCCACGGGGGTCGGTTTTGGGTCCACTCTTTTCATGTTATATGTCAATTTTCCAGATGATAGAAGTGATCGCTTCATGTTCAGATTTGCAGATGATACAAAGGTAGGTGAAGGGGCAGGTAGCGTTGAATAAACAGGGAGCCTGCAGGAGGACATGGACAAATTAGGAGAATGGGCAAAGAAATGGCAGATGCAACACAGTGTAGGGAAGTGTACGGGTATGCACTTTAGCAGAAGGAATAAAGGTATTTATTTACTAGGTGGGGAGAAAATTCAAAAATCAGAGGAGCAAAGGGACTTGCAAGTCTGAGTGCAGGATTCCCTGAACATTAACTCACAGGGTAAGTTGGTAATAAGGAAAGCAAATGCAATGTAAGCATTCATTTCAAGCAGACTAGAATATAAAAGCTAGGATGTAATGCTGAGACTTCACAAGGCTGCATTTGGATTATTATGAGCAGCTTTGGGGCCCTTATCTAAGAAAGGATGTTCTGACATTGGAGAGGAAACTCAAGAGAATGATACCGGAAATGAGGGGGGGATCTCATTGAAACCTATCGAATATTTGAGGGCCAAGATAACAGCCAATGTTGAGAGATGTTTCCAAAGCGGAGAGTCTAGGACCAGAGGGCACGGCTTCAGAATACACGGACGTCCTTTAGAACAGAGTTCAGGAGGAATTTCTTTTGCTAGAGGGTGGTAAACTGGTGAAATTCATTGCCACAGACGGCTGGGCATATTTAAAATAGAAGTTGATAGACTCTTGATTAGCAAGGACATCAAAGGTTACGGGGAAAATGCAAGAGATTAGGGTTGAGAAGAATAATAAATCAGCCATGATTGAATGGCAGAGTAGATTCGAAGGGCCAAATGGCCTAATTCTATTCCTATATCATGGTCTTCTGTGCCAATTTCTCATGGCCCTCAATTCCTTGGTATTTATCTATCTTCAACTTAAACATGTCTATTGTTCATTAATCTTTGAAAGAAGACATTTCTATGTATCTCGGTTTTAAAATAATAGTCCCGTATCCTCTAACTAAGGAGCAATATATTATGGAACAGACAATTTGAAGTTTATTATATGATTCTTTACTTTGAAGTTGCCAAAGAGAAAAAACAATTATATCACACTGCCTAAAAGAGTCATGCTCAAGTCAGATACTACAGTCTGCAAGTTGAATTGAATAAAATACAGTAGCGGTCACAGGAAAACTGGATAAATGGGAAAAAAATTTAAATAAACCTCCTTTACTCAGTAAACAACAATAAATGCTTGAATGGACATGTCACAGTGTTTGAAAATTTCTCAATCCACTGGGGATTGCAAACAAGCTATGGGATACTGCATTGCTCAATTTGAATTTCATCACAAGCAGAAACAACAGAGAATATGCTCTTGTGGACTAATCAGTCTTTGAATCAACACTGAGGAATCAGAAATTTACATTATCATCAGCAAGCATCAAAGGCTACGGGGAGAAGGCAGAAGATTGGTGTTGAGAGGGATAATAAATCAGGTACGATTGAATATTGAGCATGCATGCAAATAAATTAATGGAATTTCTTGATGAATATCAAAAATAAACCTCTCAAATCCTAAAAATTCTGAAATCTTTCCTCAATTAGGTCAAAAGAGTAATATTCTAGGATATCCATATAACATGCCCTCTTCTCATTGCTACCATAAAGGAAGTGGTATAGGAGCCTGAAGACCAACACTCAACATTTTAGGAACAACTTCTTCTCCTCTGCAATCAGATTACTGAATGGACAATGAACCCATGTACAGTGCCTCTTTTTACACTACTAATTGAATGATATATATTTTTCTTACTGTAATTTATAGTTTTTTAAAAACTGCATTGCAATGTACTGCTGCCACAAAACAACAAATTTCATGACATATGCCAGTGATATTAAACTTGATTCTGATACTGATATGAAAATATGCATTGCCTCTGCATTCCAATAACTGTCCATGTGCCAAAACTTCAATGTTTCAGATTATTTGTCAATTCCACACTGATCCTGATAATGTTATTGAATACAAATGGAGATTGTTTTGTCATTTATTTCATGTCATATACATCACTTACTCCAAGGAGAATTAATTTTCTAAGTATTGTGTTTACTCTTCTGCAATCCATGTTTCAAGTAAATGACCGGCAACAACTACACCATTCCCATCTTTCAACAGAGTGACACTTTTAACACAAAACTCACTGGAGAAGGATATCTCACTTTCTTTACTTCAGTCACCAAAGCCTGAAATCTGTCCCTAACAAATTCACTGAAGTCATATGAGCCTCTTCCTCAATTGTTCCCTGGTTTACAATCCACTAAATTCTTTCCAAATTCATTCTCAACAATTATGTGATCATCTAGTTTCCTTTTTTATTTAAAAAAAAGATGCATCATGTTCACAAGACAACAAATTATTTTTCCCAGTTCTCCCTAAAACCTATCAGGTTCACGCTAAGCTTCAGAGCAATTTTATTTCCCCACTTATTTCCATGTAACCTATTCTTCTCTCATGTGCCCCACCATTCCCCAGTTCCAAGTTTATTTTATCAATGTCTAACATCCTCCAAACCAATGTATCTTTGGGCTGCAAGAGGAAATCAGGGAATCCAGGGGAGACCCATGCAATCACACAGAGAATGTGCACACTCCACACAGACAGCACCAGAAATTAGTTTTGAACTCAGGTCCCTGGATCTGCAAATCAGCAGTACTACATGTTGAGCCATTGTAATTACTTAACATGCAGCCACTCTCTCACATACCTGCATCAAATGCATTAAAGGCAAAGGATAATTTTACAAGACTTGACTCGAAATAAGTCAACTAAATTATATTTTCTGCACCCACCATTATTTTTTTAAATAATGCAGGATGCTAGCAATTCTTACTAAGAGCAAACTTAATTAAGAATAATTTTGAAGGTATAACATTAAAACTTCTCACATACCTTTGGAACGTCCTTTTGCTGATTTCTTAAAATACTTTTTGGATTTTTTATGTTTGCGTCCTTGCAAGCAAGCAAAATGAACAGGAAAGAGGATATAGAGATGTTAGTAAGGACAGTGACCTGACTACCGTGACTCAAGAGTGTTAGAAATACTAGCTAGCAGAATTTTATGTATGAAGAAAAAGCAAAAAAGTGCCAAGGAAAACAGTGGATCAAGTATTAATTATTTAACATACCAAATATCAATAAACCCTTGAGGTAAGCTAATGCAATTTTGCATTCAAAATAAACTAAGGTATTTACAAAAGTCCTGTTCACTTTAACGCAAAACTGCATTTCCTCGACAACAGCTTCAGTTTCTCCAGTATGCTTCTTGACAAATCTTCTCCTACAATTTGGCTCATACTCATATGTAAGTTTGCTTAATTTAATAACTCACTGTCTACAATATCCTTTCGTTTTTCTTTTTCAATCTTTTTATTAGTTTCACAAAATATGACATAGTAGTAATACAAAGTTATTGGGAATACATTGCTATAATTAACATGAGTAGTTATAGAACTAAAAAATTGATTGACAAAACTCCCAATCATAAAGGATATCAATGAATAATACAGAAGAGAAATAACTAGACAAGAATCATGAAAAAGGGAAAAAAAAAACCCTCCCCCCCCCCCCCCCCAAAAACTAATCTAAACAGAATTAATCAACTAAACTAAAAAAATAAGACCTGGGCTGTTTTAACATCATAAAAAATGGGAGAAATGAAAAACCTTAGTGTCGGTGACTCCATTCCTCTCAACCAATATTACAGAGAAGTAAAATAAGTTTGGAAATGGTCAAATTACATCATATGAAAATGCTAAATAAATGGCCCCCAGGTCTTTTCGAATTTAATGGAAGGGTCATAAACCACACATTTAATTTTTTCCAAATTTAAACACAACAGTTTGTGAAGTATAGTAGGGGGTTTAATCTCTTTCCAATTCAGCAAAATGGATCTTCTAGCCATTAAAGTAAGAAATGCAATCATCCGACGAGCTGAAGAGGTTAAATGATTTAATTCTATCATTAGTAGCCCAAAATTAGCAGTAATTGGGTGAGGTTGTAAGTCTATATTCAAAACCGTTGAAATAATATCAAAAATGTCTTCCCGATATTTTTTCAACAAAGGACATGACCAAAACACGTGAGTTAAAGAAGCTATCTCGGAATGACATCTATCACATATAGGATTTATATAAGAGTAATAACGAGATAATTTATCTTTGGACATATGAGCCCTGCGCATTACTTTAAACTGTATTAACGCATGCTTAGCACATATAGAGGATGAATTAGCTAATTGAAGAATTTTTTCCCATTTTTCAATCGGTATAATAATCTTAAGTTCTCTTTCCCAATCAGTTTTAATTTTATTAGATACATCAGGACATAAATTCATAATTATATTATAAATAATTGCTACAACACCTTTCTGAGAAAGGTTTAAATCTAAAATATTTTCCAAAATATCCATTGGATATGAGTGTGGAAAATTAGGAGAGAACAGTAATTAAAAAGTTTCTAATCTGTAGATATCTAAAAAAAGTGAGATCTGGGTAAATTATATTTATTAGATCATTGATCAAAGGACATAAAACAATTATCCAAAAATAAATCATGAAATCGTACTATACCTTTGAATTTCCCATCAGAGTAAGCTTGATCCATAGTGGAAGGTTGAAAAAAGAAATTAGATATAATAGGACTTGCTAAAATAAAATGATTCAACCCAAAAAATTTTCAAAATTGAAACCATATATGTAAAGTGTGCTTAACTATTGGATTATTCATTTGTTTATACAAGTTAGAAAAAGTGAAAGGAAGTGAAGTCCCTAAAACCGAACCCAAAGAAAACCCTTGTAATGAATTACATTCAAGATTTACCCAATGTGGACTTGAAGTTGCATCCAAGTCTCGTAACCAAAATTTTAAGTATCGAATATTAATTGCCCAATAATAAAAGCTAAAATTCGGGAGGGCTAACCCCCCCCCCCTCTTTTTTGGATTTTTGTGAATACCTTTTACCTAGCCTAGGATTTTTGTTCTGCCATAGATATGAAGAAGTTTTTGAGTCAACGTTATCAAAAAAAGATTTTGGGATAAGAATTGGAACCAATTGAAATACATATAGAAATTTAGGCAAAATAATCATCTTAATAGCATTAATCCGACCAATCAAAAGACAAAGATATTGGTGACCATTTAGTAAACAAAAGTTTAATCTAATCAATTAGAGGTAAAAAAATTAGCTTTAAATAAATCTTTATACTTTTTCGTAATTGTAATCCCTAAATACATAAAAGAGTCAGTAACCAATTTAAATGGTAAACATCTATAAATAGGAACCTGCTTATTTAAGGGAAATAATTCACTCTTATTAAGGTTTAATTTGTAACCAGAAAAATTACTAAATTGAGCCAACAAAGTTAGAATAACAGGAATTGACTTCTCCGGATTAGAGATATATAGTAACAAATCATCTGCATATAGTGATAATTTATGTATTTCGTTTCCATGGATAATACCAAAAATGTTGGGTGAGTCACAGATAGCAATTGCCAAAGGTTCAAGAGTAATATTAAATAGTAAAGGACTAAGAGGGCATCCTTGCCAAGTACCACGAGATAGACGAGAAAAGGGAGATCTTTGATTATTAGTACAAACCGAAGCTACAGGGGTATGATATAACAATTTAATCCAAAATATAAATGTCGAACTAAAATTAAATTTCTCGAACACACTAAATAAATAAGGCCATTCAACTCTGTCAAAGGCTTTCTCAGCATCTAATGAGATAATACATTCTGGAGTGTTAAATGAGGGGGTATAAACAATATTCATTAGCCTCCTAATATTAAAAGATGAAAAACAGTTTTTAATAAATCCTGTTTGGTCCATAGATATAAATTGAGGTAATACCTTCTCTAACCTAGTTGCTAAAATTTTTGAATCTACATTCAAAAGAGATATCGGTCGATATGATGCACAATCAGTAGGATCTTTATTCTTTTTAAGAGTTAAGGAAATACAGGCGTCATAAAACGATTATGGTAATTTACCTAAACTGATTGCTTCTTTAAATATTCTAGACAACCAAGGAGAGAGATTAGAGGAAAAGGATTTTAAAAATTCCACTGTATAACCATCCGAACCAGGTGCTTTACCAGAATTCATTGATGAGATTGCAGCTGTTATTTCTTCCACTGTAATAGGAGTTTCTAATGATAAGCAGTCCTCAGGTGATAATTTCGGAAAATTCAATTTACTTAAAAAAAATCATGCATGATATTAAAATCATGAGGAAAATCAGAATGATATAAAGAAATATAGAATTCTTGAAAGGTTTTATTTATCTCGTCATGATCAACTGTCAAAGTATCATCGTGTTTACGAATCTTAGTAACTTGATGTTTAACCGAGGCAAATTTCAATTGATTAGCTAATAACTTACCCGATTTATCACTATGAATATAAAAATCACTTCTAGTTCTCATTAATTGATTTTCAATCGAGGACATTAATAGTAAGCTATGTTCCATTTGAAGTTCAACTCTCTGTTTATACAGCTCTTTACTAGGAGCAATGGCGTATTTTTTATCAATTTCTTTAATTTTATTAACCAACGAGAGTACTTCATTCTTAGTATCTTTTTTCAAACCAACCGAATAGGAAATAATCTGACCACGGATATAAGCTTTAAAAGCATCCCATATTGTTCCATCGGAAACTTCTTCCGTAGTATTAGTTGAAAAAAAGAAATCAATCTGTCCCTTCATAAACTTAACAAAATCCAAGTCTTGAAGCAAAATAGGGTTAAATCACCATTGTCTATTAGTAGAAGTATCCATTAACTTAATAGAAAGTTTTATTGGGGCATGATCTGAAATGGCGATAATGTCATAACTACAATCAATTACAGATGGGATTAATCAAGAGTCAATAAAAAAAGTCAATTCAGGAATAAGAATGATAAACGTGTGAAAAGAATGAGAATTTTTTGTCCTTTGGGTGCAGAAATCTCCTAAGTTCTGAAATCCCAGATTCAATCATGAAAGAGTTAATATGTGTAGCCAACTTATTCGGTAGAGCCGAACTACCTATGGATCTGTCCAACATGGGATTTAAACATAAATTAAGGTCACCACCCATTATCAGCATATACTCGTTTAAATTAGGAAAGGAAGTGAAAATGTGTTTAAAAAATTCAGGATAATCCACACTCGGAGCATAAACATTAACCTTTTTATTAAATAGTAACCCAGTAATTAACAAGAATCTACCATTAGGATCTGAGATAATGTCCTGATGAATAAATGTAATTGAGGGATCTACAAAAATTGAAACACCTTTGACTTTGGCTTGGAGTTCGACTGGTATTGTTATTCTTTCCAAAACTTAAAGATGCATTGATTACCCTCTTTCCTAACATGAGTTTCTTGTGCAAAAATAATATGGGCATTCAATCTTTGGAATACTTTGAAAATCTTTTTCCATTTTATTGGATAGTTTAAACCATTTGTATTCCAACAGACAAAATTAATGTGTAAGCCATAATTTAACATTAACCCTTTGGTATGTAAAGGGTTAACCAATGTAAACTCATGAGATCAGAAGAGGAATACAAGATCAAAGAGGAACCGGAAATCCCGACACTACAGACATCTTTATAGTACAAATCAGCCCAATAGAAAAAATTAATAAGAAAAAAAGAAACTCCCCCACCCTCCTTCCCTAAGAACCCCGAACTAAGCCAAGAAAGGCTGAAGAAAGAACTAACACTAAATCTAACCCCATTTCTGCAGGAGGCAACTCCAAAGATATATGTTATAAAGATGATCCCCCCGATATAGAAAAATTAATACTATACTACAATAATCTACATAGTGTAATTTCTAAAATACCTAAAAAAGAAAAAAGTTAGTACCAATACATATGATTAGTTAATTGCAAATAAAAGTAAATAAAATATCACTTCCAAAAAAAAGGGGATTATGGAAAGAAGAAACATAAGAACATGGTCTACAAATTAGTTAAGTAAGGGAGATCATAGGTTAAAAAAAAGATAATGGGAATGGAGCGAAGCCAAGAATGACCTCACTCCATGAGCGCTCCCTGCATATCCAATCATGTTAAACACCCATAAGGTTACAAACTTCAAATGCAAAACACAAACAGAAAAAAATCTATGAAGTGCATTGTTTTGTATCAACATGGTTGAATGAGTAAAACATGAAACGTAAATCCTAATTTTTCCTATAATTTTACTTTAAAATATATTCAGTTAAGGTAATGTTCAGTCTCTTCACTGAGGATTAATCGAACTCAATCATTCTCATGGAGACACAGACTGCAGATGCTGGAATCTGGATTAACAAACAACCCACGGAAGAACTCAGCAGACCAATTCAGTTGTGATACAGAATATTAAACTAAAATACCGACAATTTTTTTCTTTCCATAGATGCTGCTTGAGCCGCTGAGTTCTTCCAGAAGATTGTTCATTGCTCTGAGTATTCTCTTTTCAATTTCACAAAGCAGTCCTGCTTATTCTTTCTGAGAACTTACTTCTGATATCCCAATTATGCAACCGCACTTATAAAATGCAATTTAGTCAAGCCTCTAACCCTAACTATCTTTTGAATACAATTCATGGACTCATTTCTGGACTGGTGAGGCATATAGAGATTAAAATTCACCAATCTACTTTACATGATAATGGCCAACTGAAGTTTGAAACTCTTAAAATATAAAGCACTTCAGTTCATTAATAAAGTTCAAATTGTTTTTTGCTTGCACCGTACAACAATGCACAGAGCGGCATTCACATCATCAAAGAACATACAGCATATTTTTGAGAATGAAGGTCAAAAGGTCCTACAGATATGGTAAAATTTGCAAACAAGTAAAGGGATCATAAATTCAATAAACAAAGAATGATGAACAAGAACAAGTAAAATTTACTGCACAAATCTAATTGTCAGAGTTTATGACAAGTTTTCTTAAGTTGGAACATAGGAGGTTTAAAAGCAGAGCATTAGAGAAACCTAATGGAGGTTAATTGTATTTTAATGGGTTGTAAAAACCAGAGACACGCACAGAGCCAGGTGGCAATGAAGGCCAAAGCAGCAAAGTAGCAAGCCTTAATGTCTGTTGTGCTATCATTAGATGTCCTAGTTTGTCAAACAACAACTGGACTCGTTTTAAAATAATTCAGAATCTACAGCAGTTTCATTTCATCAAGCTTTTCATTACTTCCTCATTTTTAGAAACTATGACAATTACAATGCGGCAGAATCAGAGAGAAAGGGTGACAACATGCCTCCATTTTTCAATTGATCTATACACACACCATACCATTTTCACCGGTTGCCATTATCTACTTGAGCAAGTGTAGCCACAACACATTCCTTCAGCTGAAAGTTCCTTTGATAAACTCAAATCCAAGCACAAACCAGGATCATTGCTTTTAATGTTGGCCTTTATTGGGCATCTACAATACACAAAACTCCCTTCAATTTCGCCTTGAGCAGCTCACTTACATTCCAACATTCAGGCACAAACTTGTCCCTTCAATGTCTTTTATTATGTCAAGGAAGTTTTCACTTCTTTTCTTTCCCTCTCATTTCATACATTCCTTGAAATTTGAAAGAATAGAAGTCAATCCGAAAGAAGTGTTTAAAATAATGCGAGATATAGATAAGGTGAATGATATCTGTCTTTTTCCCCCCAGAGAAGAGATCCAATAGTTTCATAAGAAGCACTTGGATAAGTATATAGAGAGGCAGAGCTTGGAAGGATATGGGCCAAATGCAAGAAATTGGCATTAGCTGGGTGATCACCATCATCGGCATGGACTAGAAGGAAAATGTATCCCTATGGTACTATTCTCCGTGAAACCACTCATCAGAATTTACCATTGAGATTTTCTTACCCAAGTATATGCTTGGGTGAACACACCTGAACAGGAAAAATGCCATAGCTGAACTTTCCTAGAAGGCTTGTCTCATGAGGTAGCGTGTGCAGAGTTCAGAAATATGAAAGATGAAATCATTATCATGGTGTAACTCCTCCATTGCAATAGACTATGGCAGGGGTACCCAACCTTTTTCGCACCGCGGACTGGCCGACTGGGGCGGGGTGTTCAAGTCGGGTTAAACTCACCTCAACATGTCTTTTACAGTTAGGGTTGCCAACTTTCTCACTCCCAAATAAGGGACAAAAGTAGCAGTCAAATATGAGACACTTGGGTTTACCCCAAGAAAGACTACCATGACCATGAAGCCTTGCGCGGGCACCTGTGTGCACATATGTGACGTGTGCCCGTGTGTACGTACCGATTTTTTTCCCCACAAATCGGTTTTGGCTTAATCTTCCTGACTACACTGTATATATATTATTTCTACTTTATATAGGCTGTGTATTTATCATATCATTCCTGCTTTTACTATATGTTAGTGTTATTTTAGGTTTTATGTGTTATTTGGTATGATTTAGTAGGTTATTTTTTGGGTCTGGGAACGCTCAAAAAATTTTCCCATATAAATTAATGGTAATTGCTTCTTCGCTTTACGCCATTTCAGCACGAAAGGTTTCATAGGAATGCTCTACCTTAGCGGGGGAAATACGGGACAAGGGTGGTCCCGTATGGGACAAACCAATTTAGTCCAATATACGGATGTCCCAGAAAATACAGGACAGTTGGCAACCCTATGCTCAAGTTCAACAGTGCATGACAGGGAATGAGGAAAGGTGCAGCTGACCCATATTGTTTCCTCATCACCCGGTAGCACATGCTTTGTGGCCCAGTGGTTGGGGACCGCTGGTCTATGGGAGACAAGAAAAGATATTTAGGTAGATTACGGAAAGATTAAAAAAGCAATGGAGTAGTTGTAGTGTGTTGACCTTAATTTTCCCCAATAATGACTGGGATTTCCTTGGTGCCAAATGAGCAGAATTGGTTAAATGTATCTCAGAAGGTTTGTTGACAGTGTGTAGATAGACCAACCAGGGAAGGGTAATTGGGAAATGAGGATGGCCATGTATTTGGAATTTCAATGGGATCAGTGATAATAATTCCATGTTTTCAGATAGTTATGGCAAGGGCAAGACTGATCCTTAGGAGATACTTGCTAACTACTACAATATTAGGCAGGAGCTGAGGAAAGTAGGTTGGGTAAAGCTATTGATTGCGTAGGTCCAAATCTGACACGTGGGAATTACTTAAAGGCAAACTGATCAGAAATAGGAATAATGGTGCATAGTTCCCTGAAGGTGGAATGTCATGTGGATAGGGTGGTGAAGACAGCTTTTGGTATGCTGGCCTTTATTAATCAAAGCATTGAGTATAGGAGTTGGGATGTAATGTTGAAATTGTATAAGGCATTGGCGAGGCCAAATTTGGAGTATTGTGTACAGTTCTGGTCACCGAATTATAGGAAAGACGTCAATAAAATTGAGAGAGTACAGAGGAGATTTACCAAAATGTTGCCTGGGTTTCATCTCCTAAGTTACGGAGAAAAATTTAACAAGTTAGGTCTTTATTCTTTGGAGCGTAGAAGGATGAGGGGGGACTTGATAGAGGTATTTAAAATTATGAGGGGGATAGGTAGGGTTGACGTAGGTAGGGTTGACGTGGATAGGCTTTTTCCATTGAGAGTGGGGGAGATTCAAACAAGAGGACATGAGTTGAGAGTTAAAGGGCAAAAGTTTAGGGGTAACATGAGGGGGAACTTCTTTACTCAGAGAGTGGTAGCTGTGTGGAACGAGCTTCCAGCATAAGTGGTTGAGGCAGGTTCGATGTTGTCGTTTAAAGTTAAATTGGATAGATATATGGACAGGAAAGGAATGGAGGGTTATGGGCTGAGTGCAGGTCGGTGGGACTAGGTGAGAGTAAGAGTTCGGCACGGACTAGAAGGGCCGAGATGGCCTGTTTCCGTGCTGTAATTGTTATATGGTAATATGTTATATGTTTAAATAATGACCAAAATGTTCTCAGTGGGAGGAAAGGAAGATTTTGGAACCTTGGGTAATAAGATGTTGCAAATTTAGTCAAAAAGAAAAAGGAAGCATATACAAGGAATAGAAATCTAAGATTGAATAGGGACATTGAGGAAGATAAAGGAAGCAGGAAAGTACTTAAATGGAAAATCAAGAGAGTCAATGGGGGCTATCAAGTGTTCTTGGCGAGTAGGATTAAGGAGAACACAGCGAGACACAAGAGACTGCAGATAGTGGAATCTGGAGCAGCAAATTATAGATACTGGACTCTGAAACAAAAAATAATTAAGAAGAATCTCTCATCATTTTATTCATAATTTAAAAACAAGAAGGTAGGATCAAGAAAATTAGGAAGAAACCAAATGAGTACATAAGCTCATCAAGAGAAGGGCATACTGGATAGTGGGATCAGGGAGGACCTGACAAAGATGGATGATTGAGGGTAGGGAGTGGATGTTGCTCACATGAACTTTCATGAGGTATTCAGCAAGGTAGTCTGATCCAGAAGATTAAGGCACATGGGATCCATTGAGACTTGGATTTAAAATTGGCTTGGAAACAGAAAACAGAGGGTAGTGGTGAAGGGGTGTTTTTTAACTAGAGGTCTGTAACCATGGTGTTCCAACAGGGATGAGTATAGGGACCACTGTTGTTTTGATAGACAACCTATGAATCCTTTGAGTAACACCTAGAAATTCTACTGTGACCTCAACAGAACTTTGTTCCTGCCTCGTGTTTAAATGCAACATCATGTTCAAAATTCCCTATGTCCACAGAATTTTGCATCTATATTCTCTGTTCAACATCTTTCTTTGTTTCACTCTTAAATGCCCATTTTGCTTCATTATATTCATTATTCCTTTTCCACACACACCCTGCATTTCCCTTCAGTCAAATACATTGACTTTCAGACTTGCTTCACCACCAACCTGTCCAAATGCCTTGAATCATCTTCAATTTACCTGTAATGCACTAGACACTTTCTTCTACGCCCAGAAATCTCAGCAATCCTTGCTGACAGCCAGTTACTCATCAAACCATATACCATCCACACGACAAATTTCCTTTCAATACAGCGCTATACGCCTTCCTGTGAACACTTGAGCAGATAGCTAGCTCTTTAAGCCTGTACCACCATTTAATGAGATCACAGCCAGAGTTGACACTCCATCCAGCTACCTTGATGCATGTTAATATCTTAATAACCTTGGTTTGCAAAAACATCTCAGATTCAGAGGTACTAATTGGGCTAACACTTAATACTTACTATGAATTTCTTCCACCCTTTACAGGAAGCACTGTATCCCAACCTCTCTCCTGGGTCTGAATTTAAACATTATATTTCTTTGTACCCGATTTTAAATCAAACAAACTTTACACACTCAGATTTCCTTTTAAGGTACCAAAAATGTGAATTAAAATGACCTTTAACTATCTCTATTCCAGCTTTCGTAAGTCCAGTTCATGCAACCTTTCCTCAAAGTTCAACTCACTGTAACACAGCAGACCCTGCACACCTGCAGAAAGCAGCACAGTAATCTAGAAGTAGCTTAATCAGTGTTTTACACAATTACCTAAACTAGCTTGCCTTCAATTTCATATCCCCTTAACACGAGTTAAAACAAGAATAAATTTTATATTATTTGTTGATCATGATAATTACATTTTAAGAATTATAAGTACATGGACTCAGAAATTTTTATCTTTTTTTGACTATATTAGAACAAAGTCAAGAATTAAAGAACCTACCAGGTTTGATATCCTTATAAACGTAGCTTTCCAGGGAAAACAAGAATTCTCCTGAAGAAGCACCTTCATCCAAGGATGCAGCAATAACAATGAACAATACGCGTGAAGACATTTAAAGCAGATTTTCAAGTCTGAACAGTTGAATATTGTGACACTTTGAAGCACCATGCAGCATCAATATTTAAAAACTCAATTAGCAGAATAGACATTTTCCACTATGATTTAATTAACTTCCTGCAGATATTGAATTAACTGTACTTGACCTGAGGAGGGTAATACAGTTGGCTTCAAAACATATCCAATATTGTTCATTAGCTCCTATTACCAACCAATCACCTGACCAACAGGTTCACAGATAACCATGAACTCTCAACATCTGTAATTAAAAGGAGGACCAAAACAAATAACAGAAATATGTGGTGGCATTGTGCTTAACTATTCAGTGTGCCTCCTATACAAGAAACAGTAACCCTTTGTTCATGATGAATAAAACAAAGATTTAAAACAGAATCAAATAGTGCTTTACATATTACAGCAAATTTCCTAAAAATAAAGTAAATCATGGTTAATAAATCATGCTGAACAGTTCAGGTATTAAATTATGAAGTATAGCAATTCCATGTTATTGTACACTTGGTGACCACTTTATTAGGTACACCTGTACACCAACTCATTAATGCAAATATATAATCAACCAATCATGTGGCAGCATAAGAGATTCGGTTGTTCAGATCAAACAGCAGCATGGGGAAGAAAAGTGATTGGTGACTTTGAGCGTGAAAAGGCGACAGACCCCAATGGTGTACCTGATAGGACTCTGAAAATCTGTACCAACCAACTGGCAGGTGTATTCAAATACATTTTCAATCTCTCACTGCTACAGTCAGAAGTTCCCACATGCCTCAAAAGGGCAACAATCATACCTTTGCCCAAGAAGAGCAGGGTGAGCTGCCTTAACGACTATCGTCCAGTAGCACTCATGTCTACAATGATGAAAAGCTTTGATAGGTTGGCTATGGCTAGAATCAACTCCTGCCGAACCAACAACCTGGACCCACTGCAATTTGCCTATCACCACAATAGGTCTACAGAGGATATGATCTCATGAGCTCTTCACGTGGCCTTAGATCACCTGGACAATATGAATACTTATATCAGGTTGCTATTCATCAATTACAGCTCAGTGTTTAATACAAACATTCTAGAGTTTTGATCAAAAAGCCCCAAAACCTGGGCCTCTGTACCTCTCTCTGCAACTGGATCCTCAACTTCCTCACTGGAAGACCATATTCGGTTCAGATTGGAAATAACAGCTCTACCTCTTAACTCAAGGCTGTTTGCTTAGTTCACTGCTCTACTCTCTCTACACCCATGACTGTGTGGCTCGGCACAGCTCAAATACCTTCTGTAAATTTGCTGACAACACAACTATTGCTGGCAGAATTTCGAATGGTGACGAGATGTACAGGAGAGAGATAGATCAGCTAGTTGAGTGGTATCACAGCAACAACCTAGTACTCAACGTCAGTAAAACCAAGAAGTGATTGTGGACTTCAGGAAGGGTAAGATGAGGGCATACATACCAGTCCTCATCAAGAGATCAGTAGTGGAAAGAGTGAGCAATTTCAAGTTCCTGGGTATCAATATCCCTGAGGATCTATCCTGGGCCCAAATATCGATGCAATTGCAAAGAAGGCATGACAGAGGCTATATTTCATTAGAATTTGAGATCTGTTATGTCACCAAAGACACTTGCAAGTTTCTGCAGATGTACCATGGACAGCATTCTAACGGGCTGCATCACCGTCTGGTATGGAGGCGGGGCACTGCACAGGATTGAAATAAGCTGCAGAAAGTTGTGAACTCACTCAGCTCTATCATGGGCACTAGCCTCCCCAGCACCCAGGACATCTTCAAGGAGCGATGCCTCAAAAAGGCTATATCACTAAGGACCCCAATCACCCAGGACATGTCCTCTTCTCATTGCTGCCATCAGAAAGGAGGTACAGGAGCTTGAAGGCACATACTTAACAATTCAGGGGTAGATTTTCCCCCCACTCTCAGATTTCTGAATGCATATTGAACCCATGAACACTATCTCACTACTTTTTGTACTGTTTACTTAACATGTTAATATATATTTAGTGTAATTTACAGATTTTTTTATGTATTGTAATGTACTGTTGCCATATAACAATAAATTTCATAACGTATGCCAGTAATATTAAATCTAATTCTAATTCTCAAATGATTGGTGATGCCAAACAGGGTGGCAAGAGTGTATCAGAAACTGCTGATCTTCTGCGATTTCACTCCAGAACAGTCTCTCGAGTTAACAGAGAATAGTGCAAGAAACAAAACAACACAACACCAGTGAGCCACAGCTACATGGTCAAAAATGCCTTGTTAATAAGAGGTCAGAGGAGAAAGGCCAGACTAAATCAAACTTACAGGATAGCGATAGTAGCTCAAATAAGTATGTGTTACAACAGTCGGATGCAGGAGCATCTCTGAATGCACAACACATCAAACTTTGAAGTGGATGAGCAACAGCAGCAGAAGAGCTTACTGGGTTCCACTCCAATACCTAATAAAGTGGCCATTGACTTTATATCAATTCATGCTGTTACTAACCCCACCGAAATAGCACACCAGAGAGGACTCTCATTTAGCTCTGAGATATTTACAAGTCAGTGACTGCTTTAAAATAGACAGTAGTGGCTAGCACATGGTAGCATAGTGGCTAGCACAAACTTTACAGTACCGGCATCACAGGTTCAATTCCTGACACTGCCTGTAAGGAGCTGGTATATTCACCCCATGTTTGCGTGGGTTTCCTCTGGGTGCTCCAGTTTCCCCCCACAGTCCAAAGACTTATGGGCTAGTAAGTAAATTGGGCGCTGTAAATTGTCTCCTGATTAGGCTAGGACAAAACTAAGGGATTACTGGGCAGCATAGTTCAAAAGGCTGGAAGTGCCTATTCGGCACTGTATCTTCATAGGTAGATTAAATAATTATTTACTTTGACAGGAAATACTAGCCTAATGCTAACATTTCTGAACTCAAATTAATTGCATACTCTGAAATTTTAACTTACTGTTTATATTAGTGGTTTATCCAATAATTTGAATGTAAATATTGATTACACAAAATAACATTGAACAATTAGGACTGGACTTAGAAGTTACAAAAGCCATTAAATCTCACCTTCAGAACCAACACAATGAAACTGCTCCAACATAAACATCTTGGAGGAATGTATACACGTTTGTTACATTAAATAAATTAGTCAGCAATTATTGAATTATAAAATTAACATTTGCAACTATGTAAATCAGTAAGTCCTGAGCATTTATTTTACTTTCACCATCGCAGACAGCATTCCAGCATCCAGACCAACGTTGGGTCATGATTCACTTTGCTCAGAGTACTATGGGTAAAGGAGATTTAACTTTAAGGATGGATCAGTACATGGAAATATGATGCCGTGGCCATGACAGAAACTTGGCTGAGAAAGGGACTGGAATGGGTGCTTAATGTCCCAGGGTGTTGATGCTGTAGAAAAGATAGAGAGAGGTAATGGGAATTGAATTGAATTGACTTTATTTCTTATATCCTTCACATACATGAGGAGTAAAAATCTTTGTTACGTCTCTATTTAAATGTGCAATGTGCAATCATAGTAACTTATAACAAATAGAACAGTCAATGTAATATAAAGTGCACTCAAATCAGCGTGAGTTCATCAATCTGATGGCCTGGTGGAAGAAGCTGTCGAGCCTGTTAGTCCTGGCTTTTTTGCTGCGGTACCGCTTCCCAGACTGTAGCGGCTGGAATAGATTGTGGTTGGGATGGCTTGGGTCCCCAATGATCCTTCAAGCCCTTTTTACACACCTGTCCTTATAAATGTCCTGAATCATGGGAAGTTCACAACTACAGATGTGCTACGCTGTCCGCAACACTCTCTGCAGAGTCCTGTGATTAAGGGAGGTACAGTTCCCATACCAGGCAGTGATACAGTCAGTCAGGATGCTCTCAATTGTGCCCCTGTAGAAAGTTCTTAGGATTTGGGGGCCCGTACCTCAGCCTCAGAGATGACCGGGTTGCAGGTTGTAGCGGTGGCTTTCCTCGGAGGCTCAGAGTCAGCAACATCGAACCCAGCATAAAAACAATTGAGCTCATCTGGGAGAGAGGCCGTGATGTTGATGGCACCACGTTTGGCTTTGAAGTCAGTGATGGTACGCAGCCCTCGCCACAAGTCACGTGCTATTCATTGTGAATCTTGACTCAATCTTCTCTCTATATTGTTGTTTCGCAGCCTTGATAGCTGTGCATAGATCATAGCTGGTTTTCTTGAGCCCTACTTGAATGCCAGCAATGTAAGCTCTATGTCACGCAGTAAGTGCTGCTCGCACAGAACTAACGATCCAGGGTTTCTGGTTCGGGAAGACCCTGACTGACTTCTGGAGGACAACATCATCGATGCACTTCCAGATGAAGCACGTGACTCCATCAGCGAACTTGGAGACATCCTCATCATGGAAGATATTCCAGTTGACGTTATCAAAGCAGTCCTGCCACTTGGAGGCCAACTGGTTAGACCAAAAGAGGATGGATTTAACTACGGCCGCCTCTTGTTTCAGCTTCTGCCTGTACTTCGGCAAAAGCAGGATCGAAGAGTGATTTGATTTTTCAAAAGTTGGTCGAAGGAAAGCTTTGTAAGCGTTGCAGTGGTCAGGTGTGTTATCTCCATAAGTGCTCACCTAGATGTGCTGACAAAACTTCGGTGAGACTTTAGCCAGTGACGCTCAATTAAAGTCACCGGCAACAATGAAGGCAGCCTCTGGGTGTGCAGTCTCCAGTGTATTGATGGTCTCATACAATTCCTTGAGAGCCAGATTCAGCCTGCGGCGAAATGTACACTGCTTTGATGATAACAGCTGTGAACTCCCTAGGCAGCCAGTAGGGTCTGCACAGCAGCACCAGGTCTGGGGAACAAAAGGACATTCTGGGGATCACACCAAGCATTGTTAACCATGAAGCATACCCTTCCTCCTTTACTCTTCCCAGTGAGGTTTTTCGATCTGTCTGCCTGGAACAGGGAGAACCCAGAGGGCTCAATGGCATGAACCGGTATCTCCTCCGTCAGCCAGGTCTCCACGAAGCACAAAACGTTGCATTCCTTTGTTTCCTGCTGACAGGAGGTTCTGGCTCTCAGTTCACAAAGCTTGTTATCCAGGGACTGAACAGTAGCCAAGAGACTGCTAGGGAGCAGCAGTCAATTTGCACGCCATCTCAGCCTCACCAGGACGCCGGCGCTTCTCCCGAGGTAGTGGTGGTCTAAGAGATGAGTCTCCCACGGATCATGCAAGCAGGGGATCCCAGTGTAGAAAAGGCGGCACATGGTGGGTAAGTGCCATCTTTCCAGTGATCAGAAGGGTCAGTCTAATGTAATTGATATGACTATCAGCTACTTGAACAGAAAATACTAAGAAAATAGGAGGGTGGGGAGAAAGAGCTGCTCTACTAATCAGGGATAATAACACAGCTGCCCTCCGATGGGACATAATGGATTAAGATGCACGGGATCTATGGTAAATTGACCATTGATTCAGAACTGGTTACTGTTCAGGGGTCTGTACGTAACTCCAATCAGGGCCTTTTTACCCTTGCAGTTTCTTAACTCTACCCACAAGGATTCTGCATCTTCTGATCCTATGTCACCTCTATCTGAGGATATGTTTTCATTTTTTACCAACAGAGACTTGATAAGGTCCCTTATGGAAGGCTCACCCAGAACATTATGATGCATGGGATCCCTGGTGAATTAGCCATTCGGATTCAGAACTGGATTGCCCTTAGAAAACATGGGTGGTGTCAAAGTGCCTTATTCCAGCTGGAGGTCTGTCATTAATGGCGTTCCGCAGTGATCTGTACTGGGACCTCTGCTGTTTGTGCCATATATAAATGACCTGGATGTAAATGTAAATGGGTGGGTTAGTAAGTTGCAGATGATATGAAGATTGGCGGTGTTGTGGATAGCATAAAACTAGCAAAGAATATAATGGGTTATGAATTCAAAGATTCAAGATTCAAAGTAAAATTATCAAAGAATGGATCAATCACACAAGCTTGAGATTTGTCTGCTTACAGGGGAACCACAAAGCAAGAACCCAATAAAAAAAATAAAGACCAACCCCCAATGCACAGAGAAAGAGGAGAAAAAAAAACAAAAATCATGCAAACAATAGAAGTGAGCAACAACAACAGCATTCCAAACCAAATTGAGTCCTTAAATCCAAATCCCTGGATCATCCCGGAGTAGACCAAAAGCCTCGGTATTCAGTTCATTATATTTGTGTGGCAAATCGTTCCAAAATCTTGCAGCACAAAGCACAGCAACTGGGGCAGTCTCACAGCCTCAGCATTGCAGAGAGAGGAGCCCCCAGACTATCTGACCTGGTATTTAAATGGTCCAAATGGCAGATCATACCTCACATTAGGACCATGGGCTCCGGTGCAGCGAATAGCTCCGGGCCTCGAATATACCGCCCAGCTTTAGGCCTTGACTTCACTGCCAAAGAAGCCATTCTCAACCTCTCCAGATCAGCTTGGTGCTTAGAGCGATCCAACCTCACCCAACTCTTGACACCCTGCTTTTCCCGTCTATCTGGGCTGGTGTTTAAATTGTCCAAGCAGCAGATCGTGCCGCACATTAGGACCCAGGCTCCGCCAGGGCAAATCACTCCAGGCCTAGAACATGCCACCCTGCGGTTTGCTTTGGGCCTAGATTTTGCTACCGAAGAAGCCATTCTTGACCTCTCCAAATCAGCTCAACAATTAGAGCGATCCACCCTCACACCCAGGTTAGTTGGACGGGCATTAGAACTCCAATGCCTCGGCTTCTCCTCTCTGCTGAATGATTGACTCCAACCAGCATGGCTCCAATTCCAAGTGCATCAATTTTACAGCACACCAGCATGGAACATCTCTCAAATTCGCTTCACCTTCGTACTCCTCTTCATTATTTGTGGTGATAGTTTACCACAATTTACTTCAAAAAAAAGTGTTATTAGTAATGTGTTTGTTTTTTTTTGCTTTCAAACTAGCAGTAAGCTGTTGCATGCCTTCGGTAACATCATTTTAAACCAGAAGCTGCAGACATGGGCTGAGACAGGATTTCAAGGCTTTGGCAAGAAGTTTGCCAGAATGTTGCCTAGATTAGAGGGCTTGTATTATAATGAAAAGATGGACAAACTTGAGTTGTTTTCTCTGGAGCAGTGGAAGCTGAAGGGAGATCTGACAGAGGTTTGAAAGACTATGAGAGGCATCGTTAGAGTAGACAGACAGTATCTTTTTCCCCAGGGTAGAATTGTCTAATACCAGAGGGCATACTTTTAAGGCGAGGAGTAATTTCAAAGGAAATGAGAAGGGCAAGTTTTTTTTTTAAACACAGAGAGTAGTGGTGCCTGGAATGCGCTGCCTGGGGTGGTGGTCGAGGCAGAAACATTTCGGACTTTTAAGAGACATTTAAAATATAATGTGAGGAAAAAATAAGGAGATGGACATTCTGTAGGCAGAATAGATTAGATTAGTTAACCATTTGATTACTAATTTCATTGGTTTGCACAACATTGTGGGACAAAGGTGCCTGTTCCTGTGCTGTACTTGTCCATGTCCAAGGTAAATATAAATATGGAATTTCAAATCGATCTGTCAATTGAACATACTGTTGCAAAGTACTCATCACAATTCCCTTAGTTATACCATGGTGAAATATTTTCTTTTCCAAATTACGTCCAGTCTAAGAACACAACAGTATCAATTTGGGTTATTTATTGGTTTTGTATTGTACGTTTAACGAAACACTAACCCAATATACAGACCATAAGAACAATTTTCTTTAGATTGAGACCCAAAAGCTTGAATTCAAAAGTGAAAATTACATTTATGTATAGTTAGAAAAACAGAAAACTAGAAGATTTTGCCAAACACACCTTTTCTTGCTGCTTTTTCCAAGGCTTCTTCAATTCGCAAAAGTTCTTTTTGCTTATTTTCCTGCAATTGTTTCTCTTCCTTTTCTGCATCATATTGAATACCTTGAAGAACAGTAACAAAATTAAATTTCTAAGCATATATTTGCTTCTGGTAAAACCTTTATCTTGGCCTGAGAATGTAAAACCAAGTAACACAGCAGTCAATACAAGTCAAATACAAATGCATCAACCCTTAGCCTTGTCTGGAAAACAACAGCAAATACTGAAAATGTTCTGGGCAGACGTTGTGTACAGATGCAAGAGGCTTCAAAGGGTTATAGACAGCCAGCTCCATCATGGGCACAAGAATACTGACCTTTGGGACAAAATACAATCCATGCAAACAAAACACAAAAAGTATTTTCTCAAAAAAATGTGACCATCAGTAAGTTATAAGAGCGGCAAAATAATGTGATACTAAACTTTGCATGCAAGTCACAAGGCAAAGTGTCTAAACCAAACCTCTGGTTCAGTAAAGGAGACATTCCAAACAGTATCTCTGCTATCTGTATCAAAGAACGTCAATGTCTCAGACACCTCTGCCCAGTGACTGATAAACCTCTCCCCAAATCACATTAAAAAATCAAAAAATCAAAATCAAAAAATAAGCAACAGTTGCTGGAAAATAGAAATAAAAAACATAAAAGGATAGAAATGCTCAGCAGATTCCAATAAAGGCCATCAGACCTGAAACATTAACTGCTTCCCTTTCCATATATGCTGTCTAAGCTGCTAAATGTTGCCAACCTGTTCTGGTTTTACCCTGAATCAGCGTGGACATGATCTTTGACCTGTGCCAACTGCTAGAAAACTGCATGATCTGCACCAATCACAATGCAATATACACCCTTAATCCAGCTCACCAAATATTTTGACTCCATCATTCACATGGGACAGTGGAGCATTTTCTTCAGATCTCAATTCAAATAGTTCATATTGTAAAAAGGTTAACAATATTTCAATTCGAGAAATAAAAGAACATTCAATATGACTTACTTCCCTCTGGAACAATCAGAAGATGCAAACCATCCAGTGTAGCTACCACTGCCTCACTGTACAGATTCTTCCAAGGGATTTTCAAAGTAAGTTTGTCTAAAAGTGAAAAATGCAACAGTTACCCAGAAACAAAGCACAAGATATACATAACACTTGATCTGATTATACATAAATTAAGCCTTCAAGTGATTATGGGAATTCAACATTTCAAAAAATTTACAAGCTAAGCTTGACTTTTAGCTTCCTCATACAAGTCCTGTGGATATCCTGATTAAATTGTAACACAAGTCAGTCCAGGAGACTGCATGTTGGTGCAGCTAACCGAAGGCAGCTCCTGCCATCAAGACAGAGGGATAAGATGGAGTATTGAACCCTGACTCTATTCTTGCAGTGGTTTGTGGTAAGGAGGCATTCAAACCAGCCCAACACTGGAGTAGGAGCTCAAGTATTTGCCCAACAAAGCTAGGGGGTGGGCTAGTGATGAAGGATCCAAACTCTGAGGCAATGCACAAGATAGCATGTTGTTCATTAACAACAAAGCAAGGTTTTTATTTTTCAAAAACTCCATCAACGCTTGCAATTAGCACATTAAAAAATTAACATGACAATTTGCAACCAAAAGTTGTTGCACATATTGGAATAACACCATTGGTAGAAAAAGAGATGAAAACAGGGAAAAAGGCAGAAAGTTAAAAAGCAGGACTTCAAGATCAGAAGGCCTAACAGCATTCAGACTATTCTGCCCTTTGAGTCTGCTCCATCACAGTTGATTTATTTTTCCTCTCAACCCCATTCTCCTGCCTTCTCCCCATAACATCTGACATCCTTACTAATCAAGAATCTAATAACCCACATTTTAAATATATCCAGTGATTTGGCCTCCACCTTGACTGTGGCATTAATTCCAGATTCACCACCATCAAGCAAAAGAAATTCCTCCTCAAAGGTTATATGTCTGAAAATCTCCCTGTGTTACACTGTAACGAGGGTGGCAATAGAAAGATATGATTGATGAATATGCCGCTATGCAACTGGTGCAAGAGCATTTCATGTTCTTAAACTACTGGGGCAGTGGTGACCAAGACAATACAGGTGGGCTGAATCCGAACTGGAAGAGAGACCATATCCTGGTCGGAAGGCTTGCTCAAGCTACACAGGAGGGTTTTAAACTACTCTAGTAGCGGATGAGACCAAAGTAGTCATGTGGCAGATGAGAAAGTTGAGACAAATATTGAAGCTGAAGCAAGCAAATCCAGTAGGCAGGACAGACAGAAGCAAGACAGGAAGTGAGGAAAACCTCATGGACTAAGCTGCATTTATTTTACTGCAAGAATCTTGACAAGTTAGACAGATGAACTTAGGTAAAGGACAAATACATGGGACTGGGATAATTTAACTATTACAGAAACGTGGTGGACCACAAGAGATAGGAGCAGAATGAGGCCATTCAGCCAATCAAGCCTGCTCTATTTCATTATGGCTGATCCACTTTCCCTCTCAACCCCATTCTCCTGCCTTTTCCCCATAAATTTCCAAGCCCTGACTAATCAAGAACCTAACAGCCTCCACCTTAAATACACCCAATGACCTGGCCTCCATAGCCACCTGTCATAACAAATTCTAACAGATTCAACACCTGCTGGCCAAAGAAACTCCTCATCTCCATTCTATATGGACGTCCCTCTATTCTGAAGCTGTGCCCTCCGGTCCTAGACTCCCCCAGTGAAAGGAAACATTCCTCACCACATCCATTCTTCCTTTCAACATTCAAAAGGTTTCAATGAGATTCTTCGAAATCCAGTGAGTCCAGGCCCAGAGCTATCAGATGCTCCTCATATGTTAATGCTTTCATTCCTAGGATTGTTCTTGTGAACCTCGTCTGAACCCTCTTCAATGCCAGCACATCCTTTCTAAGACAAGGGGCCCAAAACTGCTCAAAACACTCTGAGTCCTCATCGGTGCCTGAAAAAGCCTCAGCATTAGAGGCAGATGCAATAGGGTCTTTTAAGCGACTCTTAGATAGGTATACGGAGCTTAGAAAAATAGGGGGTTATGCGGTGGGGAAATTCTAGGCGGTTTCTAGAGGAAGTTACATGGTTGGCACAACATTGTGGGCCAAAGGGCCTGTAATGTGCTGTAGATTTCTATGTTCTATTACATCCTTGCTTATGCATACTAGTTCTCTCGAAATTAATGATAACATCGCATTTGGCTTCCTTACCACTGCCTCAACCTGCAAGTTAACCTTTAGAGAATCCTGCATAAGGACTCTCAAGTCCCTTTGCACCTATGATTTTTGATTTTCTGCCAATTTAGAAAATAGTAAATGCTTTTGTTCCTTCTAACAAAGTGCATAACAATGCACTTCCTGACACTGTATTCAATCTGCCACTCATTTCCCCATTCTCCCAATCTGTCTAAATCCTCCTGAAGCCTCTCTTCTTCCTCAACACTACCTGCCCCTCTACCTAACTTCGTATCATCTGCAAACTTGGCCACAAAGCCATCAATTCCGTCATCCAAATCTTTAACATATACCATGAAAAGAAGTGTTCCTAACACTGACTTCTGCAGAACATCACTGGTCACCACCAGTTCCCTTTATTCCCCCTCTTGCCTCCTGCCAATCAGCCAATACTCTATCCATGCTAGTATCTTTCCTGTAATACCATGGGCTCTCATCATGTTCACAGCCCCATGTGTGGCACCTTGCCAAAGGTCTTCTGAAAATCCAAGTACACAACATTTACTGATTCTCCTTTGTCTATCCTTCTTCTTATTTCCTCAATGACTGCCATCCTGTCGCACTCACCTCAATAATAAGCAAATGCTTTGAGAAGCTGGTCAAGGACTACACCTGCAGCATGCTATCAACCGCCTACAATTCGCCTACCGACAAAAATGATGGACAGATGACGCAATAGCCATAGCTCTACACACCTGGAGAGGACGGATGCTTATGTGAGAATGCTGTTCTTGGACTAGTTCAGCATTCAACACCATAATTCCTGCCAGGTTTGACAAGAAGCTCAGAGACCTCGACCTTCACCCTGCCTTGTGGAGCTGGATCCCAGACTTCTTGTCAGATCGCCAGCAGATATTAAGACTGGACTCCCTCACCCCTGACCCTCAACACAAGAGCTCGTCAGGACTGTGTCCCAAGCTCCTTCCTTTACTCTCTGTACACCCATGACGGTGTCACCACCCACAGTTCCAATCTGCTAATTAAATTTGCTGACGATACTACATTGATTGGCCTAATCTCAAATAATAACAAGGCAGCCTACAGAGAAGTCATCACCCTGACATACTGGTGTCAAGAAAACAACCTCTCTCTCAATGTCGTAGAAACAAAGGAGCTGTTGTGCACTACAGGAGGAACGGAAACACAGACTAGCCCCTATTGACATCAATGGATCTGGGGTTGAAAGGGCGAACAGCTTCAAGTTCCTCGGTATACACATCACCGAGGACTACACTTACTCTGTACCTGCCGGCTGTGTGTTGAAAAAAAGCACAATGGCACCTCTTTCACCTCAAACGGCTGAAGAAGTTCGGCATGAGTCCCCAAATCCTAAGAACTTTCTACAGGGGCACAATTGAGAGCATCCTGACTGGCTGCATTACTGCCTGGTATGGGAACTGTACTTCCCTCAATCGCAGGCCTCCACAGAGAGTGGTGCAGACAGCTCAGCGCATCTGTGGACGTGAACTTTCCACTATTCAGAACATTTACAATGACAGGTGCATAAAAAGGGCCTGAAGAATCATTGAGGACCCACAAACTGTTCCAGCTGCTACCATCCAGGAAATGGTACCATAGCATTGAAGCCAGGACCAACAGGCTCTGGGACAGTTTCTTCCACCAGGCCATCAGACAGATTACTTCGTGCTGACACAATTGTATTTTTAAGCTATACTGACTGTTCTGTTGTATATCTTACCGTACATACTATTATAAATTGCTATAATTTGCACATTGCACATTTTTACTCCTCGTATGTGAAGGATGTAAGAAAGAAAGTCAATTCAATTCAAGAATTCCAAGACCTTCCTTTGAGGTAACCATGCTGACTACGGCCTATTTTATCATCTGCCTCCAAGCAGACCGAGACCTCATCCTTAATAATTGACTCCAAAATCCTCCCAATCACTGAGGTCAGGCTAACTAGACTGTAATTTTCTTTCTTTTGCCCCCCTCTCCTTTTGAAGAGTGGGGTGACATTTGCAATTTTCCAGTCCTCTGGAAGCATGCCAGAATCTTGTGATTCTTGAAAAATCATTACCAATGCTTCCACAATCTCCCTAGCCACCTCTTTCAGAACCCTGGGTTATAGTCCATCTGGTCCGGGTCACTTATCCACCTTCAGACGTTTCAGCTTCCCCAGCACCTTCTCCCTAATAATAGCAATTGCACTCACTTCTGCATCGTGACACTCTCAAACTTCCAGCGTACTGTTAAGTGTCTTCCACAGTGAAGATGAATGCAAAATACTCGTTAGTTTGTCCACTTCCTTGTAATTTCCATTACTACCTCTCCAACATCATTTTCCAGTGGTTCGATATCTACTCTCACCTTGCTTATATTCATTATATAACTGAAATATCTTTGGCATCCCCTTTGATATAATTGGCTAGCTTCCCTTCATATTTCATCTTTTCCCCTCTTATGGCTTTTTTAGGTGCCTTCTGTTGGCTTCTAAAAGCTTCCCCCTAACTTCCCACTAATCTTTGCTCTATTATATGCCCTCTTTTCTGCTTTTATGCTCGTTTTGCCTCCTCATCAGCCACCGTTATGTCATTCTCCCTTTAGTATATTCCTGCTTCTTTGGAATGTATCTATCCTGCACCTTCCAAATTCTCCCATAAACTCCAACCATTGCTGTTCTGCCATCATCCCTGCTAGTGTCCCCTTTCAATCCTCTGTTATGCCTCTACAATTCCATTTATTCCACTGTAATACAGATACATCTGACATCTAGTTGAGGGATGAGCATGACTGGCAGCTCAATGTTGCAGGGTACATATGCAATAGGCATGATAGAGTTAGAGGTAAGAAAGGAGGGGAGACTGCACTATTAATTAAGGAAGACATCATGCACTACTTATAGACGATATTCCTGGGGAAAGGTTCAGTGAAGCTATTTGGGTAGAGTTTAGGAATAAGGGGATAATCAGTTCAATGAGATTATACTATAGGCTTTCCAAAAGTCAGTGAGAATTAGAAGAACAAATATGTAGGGATACCCTGTCTGCCCAAGAGGCCAATTTCAGGGAGCTATACGCCTCTGATCCCTGATCTCTAGGCTCTGCAATACTCCACTGGATCCTGCTACTTACTGTGGGGGTCTTGCCCTAGTTTGACTTCCCAAGGTGCAATATTTTGCATTTGTCCAAGTTGAATGCCATATGCCATTTCTCAACTCACTTACATCACTAACCAAGATTTATTTAACCAGTTACACGTAAAGAAAGGAAAAACAGTCGTGGTTGATGAGGTCACAAACAAGAGAAAATCTGCAGTTGCTGGAAATCTGAGCAACACCCACAAAATGCTAAAGGAACTCAGCAGGCCAGGCAGCATCAATGGAAAAAAGTACAGTCGACGTTTCCGGCCAAAACTGTTCAGTCCTGCCAAAGAGTAACAGAGAGAATAGAAAATCAAATGATCAAGAACATCAACATGGAATTAAGAAAAGAGATATATTAGAAGTACTATAATGTTGCACCACCATTGGAACATATTTTCAGAGGAACAGGCTTAAAAAGTCTCCTTTAAAAAATTGGAATATTGCCACACCCGTGACCACTCAAAATAAAGGAATATTTTGGAACTTTCCGAGCAGCTCTAGTATCTCTGGGAACACCTGAAAACTAAGTTCAAAGAGAGATAACACACCAGCATCTCATAAACTATCCACCCACCCATACCACCAAAATCTCCTGCTCCAAAAGGAGGTGGAGTTTGTGGATCCCACACTGGCTTCATCAGTAATCTCAGAAACCACATGATGTAGGGTTTCAACCTGAAACATTGACAACACTTTCTTCCCTACAGGTGTTGCTTGACATGCTGAGTTGCTCTAGCAGATTTTTGTTGCTCAGAACTCATAAGTAGAGTGGAAACAAGTTATCTTCTTTACTAAAAGACTGCTTAAGAAGATAATGAGGGAAGGGATGGTGGAGCAGCTGGTAGAGCAGTTGCTTACAATACCAGAGACCCAAGTTTAATCCTGACCTCCGTCAGTGTAGAGTTTGCACGTTCTCCATGGTTTCACTCAGGTGCTCCAATTTCCACCCATCTCCCAAAGACATACAGATTGGTAGGTTAATTGGCTGGTGTACACTGCCCCGAGCAAGTGCTGCTTTAATCTGGGAAAGGTTTTGGAGATCTGGGCAGAATATAATGGATAACGGTACTAGTTCAGGATTAGGTGTAAATGGTGGTTAATGATCATCATTGAATCAGTGGGCTGAAGAATCTCTATTACGCTGTATCTATTTCTATTGCAGACAGGTGTTGGAATAATAGAGTTGTAACAGAAGGTGATTCAACTTCTTTAATATTGATTGAGACAGCTGTATTGTGAAGTGATTAGAAAGGGCAGAATTCATTCAGTATATCCAGAGGTAACACTTACTTGAACCCAAGATCCTTCTGCACTTCATTTCTCCACCAGTACCTTCAACTGATCTACATTCTGTTGCATTCTTTGACAGCCCTCTACACCAGAAATTCCCAATCTTTTTTATGCCATAGACCCCTACCATTAACCAAGAGGTCTGTGGAACCTAGGCTGGGAACACTTGCTCTACACTGTTAACAACTTTACCAATCTTTGTGTCATTTGCAAATTTATAACACATCCATTTATATTTTCATCTGAGTTATTTTAATGCATCACAAAGTACAGAGGTCCCAGCACCAATACTTTCAGAACACCACTGATCGCAGACCTCCAGCTAGAATAACACCCTTCCACCCCTACTCTTTGTCTTCTGTGGGCATGCCTGTTCTGAATCCAAGCTACAGGGTCACTGTTGATCTCATGTATCTGTATCTCCTTTTCTCTAATATCATGCAATGTTACATCAAAAGCACAAGGTGCAATACCATTCTAGTCCAATAAAACAATTTGAAATTAATTTCATTGACAATATAGAGAATTATATTTTGTATTAACATTAGATCAAATATCTACCAGAACAGCAAATACTGGGATTAACCACTTACCTTTTGAACTCCAACTTTATTACACAAGATACTGGTCATGCTATCAATATTCCTAACTCAAAAAGTCATGGTTGGAAGAAAGCAAAATTGTACAACTGAACTGCACCATTACATACCTATTTGTCCAACCTTGATTTTGAAAGGTACATCAAAATCACTCTGTTTGGGAAGAAAAAATGAGGGAATAAAACATTAGTTCTGGTGAATACACAATACATTGACAAATTCACACATCAACAGAAATATTAATACATGATACTGCCTTAACAGAGACCAAAAGAATATTTCAGGAAGTACATAACCCTCACCCTCTCAGCCAAGTGTCATTACATCAACTCACAATCTTAATCATAAACTCTCTCACTGAATCACTGAACCAGAACCAACCAGAACAAGTCACATGTTTCAACTTGTATTTTCACCACAGCCTTTCAAATTTTTCTCCCAATCCTAAACCTGAGACTCAATGCCTTGCTTTGCAATAGGATCCTTGTCTTTCTGACCCATGGACTGCAATTTTTAAGAATAGGCAATAATACCATGATTATCCTCAACGATGGCGCTGAACAAGGCTGTGCCCTCAACACCCTACATACACACAACCGGGAGGCCATATTCTGTTATAATTCCATTTACAAGTTTACAGATGACATATCTTGGGCCAAATCCCAAATAATGATGAGTCAGAGTACAGAAAGAAGACAAGAGAGATGAGTGATATGGAAAGAAGACAAGAGAGATGAGTGATATGGTGTCATAACAGCTATCCTTCCCTCAATGCCAACAAGACAAAACAGCTGGTCAATAACTTCAATGTCAATGAAGCTGGAGTGGAGCTGGTTGAGAGCTTCAAGTTCCAAGGTGTAAATATCACCCACAAGTTGGTCCAGCCACATTGTTACCATGGCCAAGGAAGTACACTAATATCTCTACTTCCTCTGGAGGCTAAGGAAATTTCAGCATGTCCCTGTTGACCCTCATCAATTTTTATAAATGCACATTAGAAAACATCCTATCCAAAAGCATCAATGCTTGGTATGGCAACTGCTCTACCCAAGACTGTGAGAACTACAGAAAGTTACAGACACAGTTCAGCACATCGCAGAAACCAGCCTCCTTCCATGAAGAGTTCCCAATGCCTTGGGAAAAATGCTTCCTCTCTCATTCCACAAAAGATGTAAAAGCCTAAATTCATGTACCACCAAGCTCAAGGACAACTATTGTGCTATTATAAGACTATTGAATGGTTCTCCAGTACATTAAGATGGACACCTGTACTCACAATCCACCTTGTTATGACTTTGCGCCTTATTGCCAGCCTCCATTGCATCTTGTAACTGTAACACTACCTTCTACTTTGTACGATTGCTCTTCCCTTGTACAACCTCAATGTACTAATATGACTCAGAGGCAGAGCCAGAATCACAATGGTGCTAAATTGCAACTTCTTCTCATTTATCCATGAAAACAGCTGATTTTCTACCTTTGATATCTCTCCTTTTCCCTTTCAGGATGGATGGGGTTCTATTGAAGACCCTGACCTGGAGTTACACTCGGACTTCAGTTCTTTGCGGTGGTTGGGCCCACTCTCGGGGGTTCATGACCAGCCACTTTTCGATACCTCTTTTCGCAGCCTAGAAGACGAGCGTGTCTTTGGGGTTCCAAGGTTTTGTGGTCCTGTAGATGAACTGATTCTAAGATGGTACTGCTGACTGAAGTGCCGCAGGAGAGAACGGAACATCAGAAGCAATGGATCAGCTGTTGCTGCCGTCTCTCTCTCTCTCGTTTGGTAGGTGAGAGTTGAGTTGCCTCAGAACTCAGAAAAAAAAAGCAGCATGACAGACTTAGAGAATTGTAAATCAGCAAGTTGTTTTGTTATGTCTCCCCTCTCACTGGGAAAGGGGTCACCTTTTTTCTCCACTTTAGGGGGTGTGAGAACCTGTGACATGTCAAATTGTCAGGTGAGCAATTAGTCTGTGTTGTACTGCTGATCATGGCCTATAAAGGGGCTTTGCTATTGCATGCTTTGTGGGTGGAGGTTGCTGACACTTTTTTGCTGAAGTGGGTGGGGGTGGGGGAGGGGCATTGCTTTGTTGCTGCTTGTGCATGCAAAGGGGAGTGGGAGGGTTTTGAAGTTCTAACATTTTTACTGTCATTCATTCTTTGGGGCACTCTTCAGTTTTCGTGGATGTCTGTGAAGAAAAAGAATTGTATACATTTCTCTGATATTAAATGAAACTACTGCACTTTCGATGAAACGATCTGTATTGCTGGCATATAAAACAGAAGTTTTTCACTATATCTCAGTACATGTGACTATATTAAACCAATTATCAGTTCCCTCTTGAAAGCCACAATAGAACCAGCCTCTACCATATCTGCAGGATATGCATTCCAGATTCCAATGAATACGTTCAAAAACTTATTCTCAGTGACTATTAATTCTCTTCCCCTTCGTTTTATACCCATGACCTCCAGCCCTTTAACCCTCCACCAAAGGCAGCGTTGCTCTATTCTCTCTATCCAGACTGTTCATTAATTTATTTACTTCCACATATTCATCACGTTTATATTAGGAATCTGCATGGTTAATCATAACCCTACACTTTCAGGGTCTTTGCTCCTTTATCTACCTCACTGGCTCTTCACCAATTAAGTCCTGGAATTCATTCCCGAAATCATGCCATCTTTCTCAGAACTCTTCTTTGACCAATTTGTCAATCTTCAAATACATTATTTCCGATAAGACCATAAGATACGGGAGTAGATTTAGGCTATTCAGCCCTTGAGTCTGCGCTGCCATTTCATCATGGCTGATTTATAGTTATAGAGTCACAGAAAAAATACAGCACAGAAACAGGCCCTTCAGCCCCTCTACTCCATGCCAAACCATTTAAACTGCCTACTCCCATTAACTAGCACTGGGACCATAGCCCTCCATACTCCTACCATCCATGTAGCTATCCAAACTTCCCTTAAATGTTGAAATCGAGCTTACATGCATCACTTGTGCTTGCAGCTCGTTCCATGCTCTCACAACCCTGAGTAAAGAAGTTTCTCCTTATACTCCACTTAAACTTTTTACCTTTCACCCTTAACCATGACCTCAAGTTGTAGTCCCAACCAAATTCAATGGAAAAAGTCTGCTTGCATTTACCCTATCTATACCCCTCATAATTTTGTATACCTCAATCAAATCTCCCCTCAATCTTCTATGTTCCAAGGATTAATGTCCTAACCTACTCAATCTTTCCTTATAACTCAGCTCCTCCAGACCCAGCAACATCCTTGTAAATTTTCTTGTATTCTTTCAACCTTATTTACATCTTTCCTGTAGGTAGGTGACTAAAACTGCACACAATACTCCAAATTAGGCCCCACCAATGTCTTATACAACTTCAACATAATATCCCATCTCCTGTACTCAATACACTGATTTATGAAGACCAATGTGCCAAAAGCTTTCTTTACGACCTTATCTACCTGTGCTGCTACTTTCTATGAATTCCCAGATCCTTTTAATCTACCACATTCCTCGCTGCCCTACCTTTCACTGTACAAGACCTACTCTGGTCAGTTCTACTGAAGTGTAATGCCTCGCAATTGTCTGCATTAAATTCCATCTGCCACTTTTCATCTCGTTTTTCCAGTTGATGCAGATCCCTCTGCAAGCCATGACAGCCTTCCTCAGTGTCCACTACACCCCCGATCTTGGTGCCATCTGCAAATTTGCTGGTCCAGTTGACCACATTATTACCCAGATCACTGAAATGGACAACAAACAACAAAGGACCCAGCACCAATCCCTGCAGCACTCCATTAGTCACAGGCCTCCAGTTAGAGAGGCAGCCATCTACTACCACTCTTTGGCTTCTCCCACAAAGTCAATCTCTAATCTAATTTACTACATCATCTTGAGTGCCAAACAAATGAACCTTCCTGACCAACCTCCCATGTGGGACTTTGTCAAATTTCTTGCTAAAGTCCATGTAAGTAACATCCACTGCCTTGCCTTCACCAATTTTCCTGGTAACTTCCTGGTAACTCTATAGGATTGGTTAGGCAATCTACTACACACAAAGCCATGCTGACTATCCCTAATCAGTCCATGTCTAACCAAATACTCATGTCTAGTCCCTTATAATACCCTCCAATAACTTTCCCACAACTGATGTCAGGCTCACAGGTCTAATATCTTGGCTTACTTTTAAAGAAATTCCTCTTCATCTCTGTTCCAAATGTTCCTCTATTTTGAGGCTGTGCCCTCTGGTCCTAGACTCATCCACTATAGTAAACATCCTCCCTACGTCCACTCTATCCAAATATTTCAATATTCAATAGTTTTCATTCTTCTAAACTCCAGTGAGTACAGGTGGAGAGCCATCAAATGCTCCTCGTATGTTAACCCTTTCATTCCCAGAATTATTCTTGAAAATCTCCTCCGGACCTTCTCCAATGCCAGCACATCTTTTCTTAAATAAAGGGTCCAAGGCTGCTCACAACACTGCAAGTAAGGTCTCGAAAGTGCCTTATTAAAGCTTCAGGATAATATCCTTGACTTTACACTCTAGTCTCCTGAAATGAATGCTAACATTGCATTTGCCTTCCTTACCACTGACTAATCTTTAAAGAATTCTGCAGAAGGACTCCCAAGTTCTTTGCACCTCTGATTGTTGAATTTTCACCCAGTTTAGAAAATAGTGTATGCCTTTATTCCTTCTACCGAAGTGTATGGCTATACACTTCCCTACACTATATTCTGACTATATGATATGACAAATCAGTGAAACTACATTGATTTCATGTTAAATCCTTGCACATTACTGTCAGCAGATGAGGCCAGAAAGACAACAAATCAGAAGAAAATTACGGATCTTGCTGTCTAAATCTGTATCTCTCCATAAGTGGCAGCACAAGTTGATAGGGTAAAGACGCAAGACATGCTTGCCCTTATTAGATGATGCATTGACTTGAAAAGTCGGGAAGTTATGCTGCAGATTTATAAAAACTCTGGTTCAGTTGCATCTGGAATATTGATTTCTTGTTACCCCAGTATTGGAACAATTTGGAGGTTTTGGAGAAGATGCTCCCCGGAGTACAGGACACGTACAGTCAGGAGAGGCTGGACAAACTTAGGTTGTTTTCTCTGGAGCGGCAGAGGCTGATGGGACACCTGAGAGAAGTTAGTAAGTTTACAAGAGGCATAAATAGAGTAGACAAATCATATCTTTGTCCCCAGGTTGAGGTGCCTAATACTAGCCTAGCATGTACTTAAGGTGAAAGAGGGCAAGTTTTTTGTTAAACAGAGAGTAATGGTTACCTAAAATGCACTGCTGGAGTGGTGGTGGAAGCAAATTGATAGAGGCATTTCAGAGGCTCTTCAACTGGTTTAAGAATATGCAGAAAATGGGGGATATGGACCTTGTGTAAGCAGAAGTGACTCGTTTAGTTAGGCCTTTAAATATTAGTTTAATTAGCTTGGCAACCTTGTGGGCCAAAGGCTCTATTTCTGTTCTATGTTCTACATTATAAGAAGTGTTGATGAGATATGAAAAGAGTGAGGTGTACACAGACAGGAGCTAAACATATGAATGAATCACAAGGCACCTCAAGGACATGTGCACAGGGTACTGCTCTACTCTCTCTACACTCACAACTGTGTGGCAAAGCACAGCTCAAACACCATCTATAAATTCACCAATGACACCACTATTCTTGGCAAAGTTTCAGATGGCAATGAGGAGGCACACAGGAGTGAAATAGAGTGGCTGGTTGACTGGTGTTGTAACAACAACCTTGCACTCAGCATCAGAAAGACTAAGGAACTGCCTGTGGACTTCAGGAAGGGAAAGTTAAGGGAACACACACCAGTCCTCATTGAGGGTCAGCAACTTCAGATTTGTGAGCATCAACATCTTTGTGGATCTATCTTGGGCCTAATACATTGATGTAATCCATAAGAACATAATCTGTAAGAGCAGCATTAGGCCATTCAGGCCATAGAGTCTGCTCCAGCATTCTATTGTGGCTGATTTATTTTTCCTCTCAACCACATTCTCCTGCCTCCTCCCTCTAACTTTTGACATGCATATTCATCAAGAACCTATCAACCTCTGCTTTAATATACCCAATGACTTGACCTCCACAGCTGTCTACGGCAATGAATTCCAGATTCACCACACTCTGGCTAAAGAAATTCCTCCTCATTTCTGTCCAAAAGGGACATCCACCTATTCTGAGGCTGTGCCCTCTGGTCCTAGTTTCTCCTACTATTGGAAACATCTTTTCTATTCTGATCTTCCACTATTCGATAGGTTTCAATGAGATCACCTCTCATTCTGCTAAACTCCAGCAAGTACAAACCCAGAACCATCAAACATTCCTCAAACATTAACCCTTTTATTCCACTGATCATTCTCATAAAGCCCCCCTGGATCCTCTCCAATGCCAGCACATCCATTCTTCGATATGGAATCCAAACCTCTCATAATGCTCCAAATATAGTCTGACCAATACCTTTGAAGCCTCAGCATTGCATTCTTGCTTTTATTTATTTATTTTTATTTACAGAACAGTGCATAACAGGCCCTCCTGGCTCTACGAGCCATAATGCCTAGTAACCCACCTATTTAACCTTAGTGTAATTACAGGATAATTTACAATGGCTAATTAACCGCAAAACCAATGTGTCTTTGGACGGTGGGAGGAAACTGGAGCATCTGGAAGAAACACACATGCTCACTGGATGAACGTACAAACTTCTTACAGAAGACGTCAGAATTGAACTCTGACACCCCAAGATCTAATGCTAACCACTACGCCACTGTGGCACTCATTTTCTAGTCCTCTCAAAATGAATCCTAACATTGCATTTGTCTTCCTTACTACCGATGCAACCTGCAAGTTAAACTTTAGGCAATTCTGCACTAGGATTCACAAATCTCTTTGCACTTCCAATTTCTGAATTCCCTCCTTGTTTAGAAAATAGTCTATGGCTTTATTTCTTCTACCAAAATGCATGACCTAGATTTCCTACACTGTATTCTATCTGCCACTTCTTTACCTATTCTCAACTGCCCAAGTCCTTCTCAGACGCCTTAATTCCTCAGCATTACATGCCCTTCCACCTAACTTTGTATCATCCACAATCTTAGCCACAAAGTGCTCAATTCAAACATCTAGATTATCAACATATAATGTGAAAAGTAGCGGATCCAACACCGATCCCTACACAACATGTGTCACTACTAGGCAACCAGAAAAGGCCCCTTTATTCCCATTCTTTGGCTCCTCTCAGTTAGCCAATCTTCTGTCCATGCCAGCATCTTTCCTTGTTTAGGAGCCTTTAACAGTCTGTGGCGTCTTGACTAAGGCCTTCTGAAAATCTAAGTAAGCAACATCCACTGACTCTCCTTTGTCTTCACAGAACTGAAGACCAGCGGATTGGGAGTTGCCATCAAGATAAGGATTAGGGTTAGTGGGAAGGCAAATATTATCAGCTTCTTATCATCTATTATTATATCTCACCCCTGAGCACATCATTTCCTCCCTACCCATTTATATTTTCCGCAGGGACCACTCTGTCCATGACTCGCTGGTCCATTCATCCCTCCCCACATACCCTGAACCGTGGAACTTTCCCCTGCAAACACAAGAGGTGTAACACTTGCTATTACACCTCTTCCCTCACTGCCATCCAGGGACCTGAAAGGCCTTTCCAGGTGAGGAGAAGAATCACATACACCTTCTCCAATCTTGTCTGCATCATCTGGTGCTCCTGAGGTAGCCTCCTCTACATCAGTTGATGAAGCACAAACAAGAGCACCACAATGGTCATCCTGAACTGCCAACAGCTTGCTATTCAATTCCTCTTCCAATTCCCAGACAGACCTACCCATCCTCAGCTTTTTCCACTGCTAGGGTGAGGCCCAATGAAAACCAGGGAACATTTTATATTCCACCTGGATAGTCTAAAACCCAATGGTACTCACGCAGAATTTTCCATTTTTATTTAACCCTCACTTCTGGTATGTTTTCTTCTGCTTTCACACCACACCACCCCCCCCTTCCTGATCTACCTCTGGTCCTCCTAACTTTGTTTCCTTTCCTGTACCACCCATCCAGCACACCACTTCACCCTATCATCTAATTTCCTTTCTCTCCCCCTCTCCCAGTTCCAATAATTCACTACCTACTACGCATAGAGTGCTCCTGTTGTCCCTAAAGGGCCTTACTTTCAACAGGAGCATTATATGCGTAATACAGTGCAGAAGCATACTCTCGAGCCTAATTCACCCATGCCAGTCCAAGTGTCTCCCTAAGCTGGTTCTATTTTCTTGGGTGGACTGCAGGAAGCTTCTCCCAAACTAGAGAAGATAATATCAAAGAACATAGATTTAAGGTAAGGGGCAAGAGATTTACAGGGGGTCTTTCCTTACCCAGTGTGTGGTGATTGCCTAAAGTGAACAGCTGGAGAAAGTGTTGGAAGAAGAGCAGCTGACAACATTCAAGGGGTATCTATACAAGCATTTGAATTGTCCAGACTAGAAGGCCATGGGTCAAGTGCAGGAAGATGGGACTGATACACTGTCCACTGGCTGGCATGGATGTGGTAGACTAAATGGCCTGCTTTCCTGCCATCCTGCCATAGTACTCTAAAGCAAAAGTTGTTACAATTGTTCAGCAAGTCATTCAGCATCTACGAAAAGGGAAATAAAATCAGCCCATCAAATTCATAAAAAATCCATCAATCCAACTGCCCTTTTGACCTGCTGAGTATCTCCAATATTTTCTTATCACACAGGAAGGAGTAAAAACCTGAGTTGTTCTGTGAGATACATCTAAATCCTCCAAATCCTACTTGCAATTTTCCAGATGACACCCACCAACATCAAAAATAATAATCTAGTATTTATACACTCCACCACATAAAGTCCTGAGCCAGACAGGATACAATTGGTATCAACAGTGTTAACACTAAATACTTTTGGCTGCAAATGAATGTTCCTCATGACCAGAATCTAACTCTGTCAAGCATAAGTTTATCATATTAATTTTCAATTCTCTCAAATACGTGTTATCAACTCTGCAAGGCATATTTTCTGAACACCTATTAATTTATATGATATTTAATTTTGGTAAATTATGTAAAACCCATGAGAAAAGCAGATTATTTTTAAAGATGTAAATAAACAGGAAGGCTTTAGAGAGATGACATGAAGGTTGGTTGAGTTGTGGAGGGTTGTTGTAGGTTGCAATGGGACATAGAAAGGATGCAGAGCTAAGCTGATAAGTGGCAGATGGAGTTCAACCCGGAAAAGTGTAAAGTGATTCACTCTGGAAGGGCGAATTTGAAGATAGAATACACGGTAAGTGGCAGGATTCTTGGCAGTGTAGAGAAACAGAGGGATCTCAGGTCCACATCTATAGATCCTCAAAGCTACCACCCAAGTTGATAAAGTTGTTCAGAAGGCATATGGTTTGTTGGCCTTCATTAGTAGTGGGATTGAGTTCAAGAGCCACAAGGTAACATTGCAGCTCTGTAAAACCCTGATTAAACCATATAGGTGTCCCCCACTTTTCAAACGTTCGCTTTACGACACCTTGCTGTTACAAAAGACCTACATTAGTTACCTGTTTTCGCTAACAGAAGGTGTTTTCACTGTTACGAAAAAAGGCAGCGCACGCCCCAAGCAGCCAAGCTCCTCCCCCGGAACTGCATTTTAGCCGGCATTGCTTAAACACGTGGCTGTGAGCATCTGTGCTTTATGTTGATTTATTTTGAGCATCCATTTGCAAGATGAGTTCTAAAGTATCGGAAAAGCCTAAAAGAGCTCATAAGGGTGTTACACTTAGCGTAAAGCTAGACATAATTAAGCGTTTCGATCGTGGTGAACAAAGTAAGGACAAAGCAAGTTTGGCTTGTGGAAGTTAACGAAGATGATGTTGAAGAGGTTTTGGCATCCCATGACCAAGAACTGATAGATGAAGAGCTGATACAATTGGAAGAGGTAAGGATAAAAATCGAAAATGAATGCTGTAGCAAATGGACCGAAAGTGAAGTCGTCCAGGAACTGAATGTGAAGCAAATGCGTGAGATTTTTGCTGCAATTATTACAGAAAAGTACGACTTTAATTTTGAAAGGGTATGTAGGTTTAGGGCGTATTTGCAGGATAGTTTGAGTGCTTACAAAGAACTGTATGATAGAAAAATATGCGAGGCTAAGCAGTCAAGCATACTGTCGTTTTTCAAGCCTTCCACATCAGCCACAGCAGACGATGAACCTCGACCTTCGACATCGAGGCAGGCAGACAAAGAAGATGATCTGCCTGCCCTGATGGAAACAGACGACGATGAGATGACACCTCAGTATCCCACCAGCCCAGTGGTCCCAACCTCAGGGCCGCGGACCGATACATTGTCGCAAAGCATACAATGGTGCAGCGGTAGCCGGGATGCACCCAGCACATCTTTAAGAAAAAAAGTCGAAATAAACAAGCTAATTACTTAGGTGCCGCCTGTCACGTAAATGTCGGCCCAGATCAGAGGCCATTGCCGACTGCGTCGCTTCTGATCTGGGCCAATATTTACGCGCCGGGTGGCACCTAATTAATTAGCTTGTTTATTTTGGCTTTTTTCTTAAAGATGTGTTGGGCGTGTCCCAGCCACCGGTGCACCCCTGCATGCTTCGCAGATCGGTATCGGTCCGCGGCCTGGAGGTTGGGGACCACTGCACCACCCCAACCTCCGACGACTCAGCCTAACACACCATCATCTGTGTGCTCGGCGCTGTCTTCCCAATTCCGGTAAGTGATACTACACTGTACATACATTATTTCTACTTTATATAGGCTGTGTATTTTTATGTGTTATTTGGTATGATTTGGCAGCTTCATAGCTTAAAGGTTACTGGACAGAGCGCTTGTACCGTGTTTCTGCCGAGAGCGCTTGCGCCAGATTTTCGCTACGGTGGAGAGTGTGGCAATCATTGTAGAAAAGTATTTCTACTTTATATAGGCTGTGTATTTATCATATCATTCCTGCTCTTACTATATGTTACTGTTATTTTAGGTTTTATGTATTATTTGGCATGATTTGGTAGGTTTTTTTTAGGGTCTGCGAACACTCACAAATTTTTCCCATATAAATAAATGGTAATTGCTTCTTCACTTTACGACATTCCGGCTTACGAACCATTTCATAGGAATGCTCTACCTTCGGATGGTGGGGGAAACCTACTTGGAATATTGTGTTCAGTCCTGGTCACCTCGTTATAGGACAGATGTACAGTAGATTTACCAGGAAGTTGCCTGGAGTGGAGGGCATATCTTATAAGATATTGTCCATAACAGGAAAATGGGAAAAGCTTGGTGGGCACCATGATCAACACGGACAAGTTGGGCCGAAGGGAATGCTTCCGAGCTGCTACTCTATGATTCTAGTTTTCCAGTTGGTATTAAGAGACCATGACTGTATCAACATCCCCTATTATTTATCCAACAAGTTATTTAGAGAAAAGCAATCTGCATATTTTTTCAAAGTCACAAAAAGAGGGATACAGCACAGAAATAAACTCTTCGGCCAACTCATCCAAGCTGACCGTGATAATCAGCAACACAAACCCCATTTGCCAAATTAGGCCTGAATCTTCTATGCATTTCCTATTCAAGAATGCCTTTTAAATATTGTAATTATATCTGCTTCATCATTGCTTCAGGTGGCTTGATCCAGATAAACACAATTTCATGTAAAAAAAACTTGCTTCTTATAGCTCCTTTACATTTCTTCCTACTAACTGTTAGAGTGAGTTTTCTTGGGTAGATGATTTGTTTACACTTAAATGACTTTGGCTACCAGAATTCTATTGACTATTTGACAAAGTACTGTGGATTGAGTCCACAACAATGCGCTTCCTAAAAAGGTGTGAATACCAGATGCTTCTGGCGCCATAGTTTAACCAGATGCTGTACTTTCGAAGACAGTATTATCTATACATTATAAATATTAATTGTCTTCTATGTTAGCATGTAAAATGCCAAATAAATGTATTGTGGATTTAACTGCATTCCTAAAAGCTGTGGATACCAACCCAGACATGTTGGCATCGGAAGGAAAGGATGGTGTGATATTTTGTAATGTAGCTTCAATAGGAAGCATTGTCTATGCATTGTCTATAACTTTTTCAGTAGCAATTGCCTTTGTGTTTAGCATACCGAAAGCGTCTCTGTTCGTAGATGCCTGCTGTACCTTGTTGTGTGGAATAAAGAAGCTGCTTTGTATCTACCAGTGACTCTGTCTCTCCGGTGATTTCATCCACGCCACAACACTGACCTTAAACCTGTGCCAACTGGTTCTAGATTCCCTGCTCTGGGGAAAAATATTCTAACTATATGTCCTTCATAATTTTGTGAACCTCAAAGTTCAAAGTAAATTAATACAATCTCAAGTACATATACAATCACCATCTACAACACTTAGGTCCATTTTCTTCTGTGCAATCCACAGTAAATACAAGATACAGAATAGAATCAATGAAAGACCGCACTCAACAGGACAAACAACCAATGTGCAAGTGATAACAAACTGCAAATAAAAAAGTAAAATAAAAATAACAAATAAATAAATCAGCAATAAGATAAAGAGTCCTTGACAGTAAGTCCATAGGTTGTGGGAACAGTTCAGTGATGGGGGAGGTGAAGTTGAGTGAAATTATCCCCTCTGGTTCAGGACTCTCATGGTTGAGGGGTATTAACTGTTACTGAACCTGGTGGTGTTGATTGTGAGGCTCACGTACCTCCTTCCTGATAGAAAGCAAGCATGGACTGGATAACGGAGGCACTTGATGGATGCTGCTTTCCTGCGACAGCAGTTCATGTAGATATGCTCAATGGTGGGGAGAGGGATTTCTTTACTCTTTTATAAATTGACCCCTCAGCCTCCTAAACTCCAGCGAGAATAATCCCTGACTATCTAATCTCTCCTCATAATACAGCCCTCTATTCGGGGTTAATCTCTTCTGCACTTTTTAATGTCACATCTTTCCTAAGATTTTTGATATAGAGCAAGATAAAAGAAAAACCCAATTTGACATTGATTGAATATCCTGCAGCTATGATCATTACAATCAAATATGTATACTAACAGAAATTATTATTGCATATCACAGTGTAATGTACTGAAATTCACATTGCCTTAACCACGTATGAAATGACAACACATCAAATGCAAGTTGCTAATTACCATTGTTACTGTCTATAGCTGCTAACTTCAAACTATGCCCTGCTCTCTACTGCAGCAGTCCCCAAACACCGGGCCGCGGACCAGTACCGGGCCACGAAGAAATGATATGATTTGGCGATATGAGTCAGCTGCACCTTTCCTCATTCCCCGTCACGTCCACTGTTGAGCTTGAACGCACGCGAGGTCATTACGCATGCGTCATCCATGTCAGCACAGGAAGGAGATCAACTTCTCGAGCTTGCAAATGACGGCGGGCTGAAAAGTATGTTTGACATAACATCTCTGCCGGCATTCCGGATCAAAGTCAAGGCTAAATATCCTGAGATAGCTATGGAAGCACTGAAAATGTTGCTTCCATTTCCAATATATCTCTGCAATGAATGGAACGAAAACTAAATTGCGGAATAGACTGGATATAAGGAACCCATTCGCTGTCTCCCATCATCCCTCGATAGGACTGCCTTGTTGCAGGAAAACAAGTATTCAGCCCAGGGCTCCCACTGATTCAGTGATATTGGTGCGTTGCAATGATTTTATATGTTCATACGAGAAAAATTTGCGCTGTGTGTTTAATATCCAAACGTTACTTAAAATGTTATGATGCCACTGACTTATAAGTGACTTATATAACCATATAAGAATTACAGCATGGAAACAGGCCATCTCTGCCCTTCTAGTCCGTGCCAAACGCTACTCTCACCTCGTCCCACCGACCTGCACTCAGCCCATAACCCTCAATTCCGTTCCTGTCCATATAGCTGTCCAGTTTAACTTTAAATGGTAATATCGAACCTGCCTCTACCACTTCTACTGGAAGTTCATTCAACATTTACTTCAAGCTCCCCTGATAATTGACTTATCGCTATATTCATGCGAGGAAAATATGCGCTGTGTGTTTAATATTAAATTCGTTAGATAAACCCTTTTAGAAACGAAATTGAGTGTATTAGCCACTTACTACCTATATTCCAGTCGTGATTAACACCCCCGCACGAACGGAATCGCCAAAGACGATTTGCAGAAAAAAAATCGGCACGTGCACGCATGCGCAAGTCACACATGCGCACTGGTGCCCGCGCAAGGCTTCATAGTCATTGTATTCATAGTCATTGTAGCCTTTCTCGGGGTAAACACAACATATCTGACTGCTACGCTTATCCGTTTGCAACCATTCCACCCCCCCGCCGTCGGCCGGTCCGCAAGAATATTGCCAATATGAAACCGGTCCACAGTGCAAAAAAGGTTGGGGACCCCTGCCCTACTGCACATGAAAAGACAGCCAAATTTTATAAATTTACTTTTCTACCCAAACTTGTATTTTCTTCGAATATATGGGGATCACCATTATGTTTTGCATAGATCACGCAGGAATAATTCAACTGACCAAAGGAAAATAAATCATCAAATCCCTCAACAACATAGTTACCTTGTATACTGCACAGGCAGTTGTCAAAGTAATTGAGGATAAAAAACATATCAAACCAAAAACACGTGTATACACTCATACACAAACACTAGACTTTCACTATTTTACTAAGCAAGGAACAACACTAGTAGGGTTAAACTGCACTCCAATCTTGGCAATTTACTTGTTACCATGCAAGGAGGCGACATCACTGCACTGTTAATTGTGGTGTGTCCTCTGAATGCTTGGCCTTATATACTTATAAATCATGAATTTTATTTGCATCTTGAACTTCCACTTATAGACCATCTTGAATAAATAAAGAGGCCCCAAAGCAATTTAAAAGATTAATATCACCTGAAATCCACCCCAAGCCGCACGAGAAATTGGGATTGAGCATCAACAATTTAATCAAAGACCCAGAGCTCAGGAAGTACTTTAAAATAATTAAAAACTTAGAGGTCATTAAGTATTAAGCAGAACACTGAATGTCAACTAAAGCCGGGCTATAAAATTCAAAGATGAGCAAGATCCTTGTGAATGGGAGAGATTTGTAAACAATGAAGAGGATTTTAAAATCATGGCATTGCTTAACCCAGACCCAACAGAAATGTGAATACAGATAATGTGATTTAATCAGAGATAGGACAAAGAGAACAGAACTTGGATGCCCTCAGGCTTATCGAGAGAAAAACAAGAGAGGCCTGCCAGGAATGCATTGCTGTGGTTAAGTATGCACATGACAAAAGTATCACACATAAAATGCTGGAGGAACTCAGCAAGCCAGACAAGATCTATGAAAGAAAGTAAACTTGACGTTTTGGGCCAAGACCCTTCATCAGGACTGCATTGCTTGGATTTCCAGCATCTGCGGATTTTCTCATGTTTGTTTTATGACAAAAGTATGTGCTACAGAGCAGATGAGCTGTGACAGAGGCAGTCAGGCGATGTTTAGTACCAAAAAACAAGATGTTAGTAATGGCAAGACACACTGCCTAACGCTGAGCTTGGGGTCAAATCTGGCCAACCATCTAAAGGAGAAATGGAATCAATTTCTGGGGAACAAAGAGAACAACAACAGCTTTGATCTTTCTGATATTGACTGTCACAGATACATATGCATTAATTCATGATGCAAGAAATATATACATCAATATTGATTTTAGACATTCATAGATCATAGAATAGTACAGCACAGTACAGGCCCTTCAGCCCACACTGTTGTGCTGATCTTTTAACTTACTCCAAGTACAATCTAAACTTTTGCTTCCAACGTAGCCCTTCATTTTTCTTTTATCCATGCATCTACCCAAAAGTCTCTGAAGTGTCCCTATGATACCTGCCTCTACAACTACACCTGGTAGTGTGTTCCACACACTTGCATATAAAAAACCTACCTCTGACGTCTCCCTCCGAAATTTTTCTCCAATCACCTTAAAATGATGTCCTCTTGAATTAGCCATTGCCACCCTGGGAAAAAGGTGCTAGCCGTTCAGTCAATCAATACCTCTCATTCAGTAGCCCTTCTGAACAATTAAGAACACCAGGCAATGCGCACAGTCACTGACCTCCCACTCAATACCATAAACCTGAAGCAAACAAGAACTGGGAATGCTCTGGAAAAGAAAGCATTCCTCAAACAAAAAAAGTTAAGTCAAAGTCTGTACCACCTAATTAAATACTTACCAGTGCATTTTCTTTGACTTGCAGCTTCTCAAGTACCACATTTCCTGAAACAAAATAACAGTCATTAGCAAGGTATCATGGACTGTGCAATTACATAATAAACATCTAGCAATTCTTTCCCCTAACAACAAATTAATTTTATTTCAAAGAAACATACAAATACAAGTTCAGGAGCAACAGATTAATAAAATGGCTTTTACTATTTTGGATATGCAGCAAAAGTAAATCACAGCAAATGTACAGTCAAATGAATGAAGTTGAATGAAGACAACTGCAAGCAATTCAAAATTAAATATGGAGAGGATGAAGAACATAAGACCCTGGAGGCACAGTGTCAGGATAAGACGACCTGCATTTAGTGCTGAAGGAAAGGGAAATTTTGCTACTCGGAGGAGTCTATGTTTTGTACTTCCCAACTGCCTACTGATCATCAAAGTCTAGATCAACAGACCTTTGCACACACTAAAGGAACAAAGTAAGTGGATGTGAGGTGAATGTTCACTATGACTTTATTAATTTCAGTAAAGGTTTAAGCAGTCGATAACATTTGAGTTATCTAACTTGAAATCCTATAAATAGTGCACCATTATGCAAGGGGCCCATGAACCCCAGGTTGGGAACCTCCACTCTAGAATATACAGAGAATGGTATTGGCCCCATGGGATAAAAAATGGTTGTGAACCCCTACTCTATAGACTGTTCTGCTTGAAGACCCCAGGAGATCAGCAGTTTCTAAGATACCCAAACCACCCTGTCTGGCACCAGCAATCATTCTACAAAGTCACTTAGGTCACATTTTTCCTCATTCTATTGTTTGATCTGAACAACACCTGAACCTCTTGACCATGTCTGCATGTTTTTATGTACTGAGCTGCTGTCACAATATTGACTAATTAGATATTTACATTAACAAGCAGGCATACCTAATAAAGTGGTCACTTGAAGTAGAATTGAGCCTGTTCTTTTGAAGTTTATTGAAGTGTGAGCTTGTTTTACACGTGAAACAGGCAACGAGTTATAACATACAATGGAACCCCCGCATAAAAATTATTATATCTAGAATTGTCAATGTCCTTTTGAGTACAAAATGAATTTTTAGCCAACCTTTCTTGAAAAAAAGATAGTTAAGCTTAGCTTATATTTCTTGAAATTAATCTTTCTTACCCTTTCATAAATTTTAAAAACTCATAAGGTAAACACAATAAATTTCTCAATTCTGCGTCGAAAGTGAGAAAAGCACACACGGATTTCACCAGCTGAAATGAGACAATTTCTATTCTTGCTTTTAAATAAGAAAAAATTTGCTCACACATTTAAGTTGTTGAAAACTGCAGCAAAATAACCATTGCTTTCCTATGAATGGCAGGATATTCTTCTTTCACAGAAATCCAGAACTTGTTCATGGGCAGGTCAGCAAATCTCATCCTGAGTGCATGATCAGAGTGCAGCTAACAAACTTCCTCTTCTCTCAAAGTCAAGTTCTCAGGCTAAGCAGAAGATTCAGAGAAAGAGTCCCTTACCCAGTCATACACTTGTGTTGAAAGGGAGGAAAAATACTGTTCAATTTTGTTTTGCAGTTCTTCCAAATAGTTTTCAATAAGACTTGAGACTTTCCAATATCCTTCCTCACTCTTGTCACTTGAAGTCAAAACATTTTCCAGGACCTTGCAGAGACTTGTTCAACTGGCTCATATGATGAGAAATGTCTGTTAAGTAGGCTAGTTTCTGCAGCCAACCTTCATCTTCAAATCACTCACCAAAACCTGGCCTACCATTTTCTTGAAAGTACATTTGCAATTCACCTTTCAGCTCAAACATCCTGTTGGATTTCAGTATGCAGCAGGAGATTGGTGTGCTCTTTGTCCAGGTTTTCAGTTTTTTTAAACATTCTCGAGTTAACTGGTCTTAAAGCTACTAAATAACTTGCATCCTGAGTCTTTTTACTGACTCTGACTTTATTTTCAAAAGCTTTAACCTATTTGTTTTGAGCTTCCAATGGTCATTTAAAATACTCAGCATCTTTACGTGTCATGTGGCTGTAATCTGTAGTTATGAATCTTTTCAATTTTGCTGGAGCCATTGCTACATTTGTAAGTTGTTTGCCACAGATGAGGCACCAAGGAATTGGACAACTTGGATCACCACTCCATGTAAAACCCACTGATAAGTAGCTTTCATTATAAAGATGGGCTTTTTGTGTCCGTTGTTGCATTAGTACAGTGAAATGACTCTGAAGATTGTAACTCTTCGTTGTTAACCTCATCAGAATTGTCCGTAGGCCTAGCCCTAGAATCCTCCTCTTCCATCTCATGTCTACACTTCAAAAATCGCCAAACTGGACCGTCTTTAGAATGAAAATTTCCATCCAATTTTCTACTACACTGGTAGTTTGTTCACTCCCGTGAGTCAGTCAGCGGCACGCAAGAGGAAGTTGGGGACAGTAACTGGGGAGGAGAGGCTGATGTCGCAGCCCAAGTTGAGCCAGTCCATTCAATGCTCGAAATACGCACTTTACACTCAACATCCTACCATCCTCCCCTCCATGCAAGACAGCGCTTATCAATTATCAACAGCCTCCCCTATCTTATGTCAAAAACTGAGAATGGACCAAATAAACACGGACCAACTGTGCACTGCCATACTGGCCTAACAGACCTCTAACTGGATTGCTAACAGGGTTGCTCAGTCACTGCCTATCACTGCAAGCGCATTGCGTGAAGTTCTAAAAAAAAAACAATGTTTTGTTTAAAATCACAATCTCTCACGGAACCCCAGGTGAGAAACCCTGGTCTATTCTATCTGTGCCTCTCATAATCTTATAAACCACTATCAGATTTCCCCTCAGCTTCCACCACTCCAGACAAAACAACACAAGGTTGTCCAAACTCTCATGACAGCACATGCCCTCTAAACCAGGCAATAACCTGGTAAATCTCTTCTGCACCCTCTCCACAGCCTCAACATCCTTCCTCTAATAAAGTGACTAGAACTGCATGCCTAACTAGAGTTTTATATAGCTGCAACATAACTTCCTGACTTCTGAACTCATTGCCTCAACTAATAAAAGCATACATGCCTCAGTGCACTACTGTTCACTGTGTAAGGCTACCCCATTTGGTCCTACCAAAGTATAGCACCTCGCACTTGTGGGGTGCTATAAATAGCCAATTTCATCTGCTATTTTTCAGCCCATTTTTCCACATCCCGATGCAAGCTTTGATAGTCTTTCTCGCTGTCCACCACACCCCCTATCTTAGCGTCATCAAATTTGCTGATCCAGTTAACCTCATTATAACCCAGATCAATGATATAGATGACAATCAACAACAGACCTAGCACCGATCCCTGCAGCACACCACTAGTCACAGGCCTCCAGTCAGAGAGGCAGCCATCCGCTACCACTCTCTGGCTTCTCCCAAATCCAATTTACCTCATCATGCACACCACACGACTGAACCTTCCTGACCAACCTCCCATGCAGGACCTTGTCAAATGCCTTGTTGAGGTTCATGAAGACAACATCCACTACTGATGTCAGGCCCACCAGCTTATAATTTCCTGCAACACATATCAAAGTTGCTGGTGAACGCAGCAGGTCAGGCAGCATCTCTGGGAAGAGGTACAGTCGACGTTTCAGGCCGAGACCCTTCGTCAGGACTAACTGAAGGAAGAGTTAGTAAGAGAATTGAAAGTGGGAGGGGGAGGGGGAGATCCAAAATGATAGGAGAAGACAGAAGGGGGAGGGATGGAGCCAAGAGCTGGACAGGTGATTGGCAAAGGGGATATGAGAGGATCATGGGACAGGAGGTCTGGGGAGAAAAACAAGGGGGGGGAACCAGAGGATGGGCAAGGGGTATAGTCAGAGGGACAGAGGGAGAAAAAGGGAGAGTGAGAGAAAGAATGTGTATATAAAAATAAATAACGGATGGGGTACGAGGGGGAGGTGGGGCATTAGCAGAAGTTAGAGAAGTCGATGTTCATGCCATCAGGTTGGAGGCTACCCAGATGGAATATAAGCTGTTGTTCCTCCAACCTGACTGTGGCTTCATCTTTACAGTAGAGGAGGCCATGGATAGACATGTCAGAATGGGAATGGGATGTGGAACTAAAATGTGTGGCCACTGGGAGATCCTGCTTTCTCTGGCAGACACAGCGTAGGTGTTCAGCAAAGCGGTCTCCCAGTCTGCGTCGGGTCTCGCCAATATATAGAAGGCCACATCGGGAGCACTGGACGCAGTATATCACCCCAGCCGACTCACAGGTGAAGTGTCGCCTCACCTGGAAGGACTGCCTGGGGTCCTGAATGGTGGTAAGGGAGGAAGTGTAAGGGCATGTGTAGCACTTGTTCCGCTTACAAGGATAAGTGCCAGGAGAGAGATCAGTGGGGAGGGATGGGGGGGAGGAATGGACAAGGGAGTTGTGTAGGGAGCGATCCCTGTGGAATGCAGAGGGGGGGGGGGAGGGAAAGATGTGCTTAGTGGTGGGATCTCATTGGAGGTGGCGGAAGTTACAGAGAATAAGGTGTTGGACCCGGAGGCTGGTGGGGTGGTAGGTGAGGACCAGGGGAACCCTATTCCTAGTGGGGTGGCGGGAAGATGGAGTGAGAGCAGATGTGCGTGAAATGGGGGAGATGCGTTTGAGAGCAGAGTTGATAGTGGAGGAAGGGAAGCCCCTTTCTTTAAAAAAGGAGGACATCTCCCTGGAATGAAAAGCCTCATCCTGAGAGCAGATGCGGCGGAGTCGGAGGAATTGCGAGAAGGGCATGGCATTTTTGCAAGAGACAGGGTGCGAAGAGGAATAGTCCAGATAGCTGTGAGAGTCAGTAGACTTATAGTAGACATCAGTGGATAAACTGTCTCCAGAGACAGAGACAGAAAGATCTAGAAAGGGGAGGGAGAACAACACCTTATATTCCTTCTGGGTGGTTGGAGGAACAACAGCTTATATTCCGTCTGGGTAGCCTCCAACCTGATGGCATGAACATCGACTTCTCTAACTTCCGCTAATGCCCCACCTCCCCCTTGTACCCCATCCGTTATTTATTTTTATACACACATTCTTTCTCTCACTCTTCTTTTTTTCCCTCTGTCCCTCTGACTATACCCCTTGCCCATCCTCTAGTTCCCCCCCCCCTTGTCTTTCTCCCTGGACCTCCTGTCCCATGATCCTCTCATATCCCTTTTGCCAATCACCTGTCCAGCTCTTGGCTCCATCCCTCCCCCTCTTGTCTTCTCCTATCATTTTGGATCTCCCCCTCCCCCTCCCACTTTCAAATCTCTTACTAACTCTTCCTTCAGTTAGTCCTGACGAAGGGTCTCGGCCTGAAACGTCAACTGTACCTCTTCCTAGAGATGCTGCCTGGCCTGCTGCGTTCACCAGCAACTCTGATGTGTGTTGCTTGAAATTCCAGCATCTGCAAAATTCCTGTTGTTCATAATTTCCTGGTTTACTTTCAGAGCCTTTCTTAAACAGCAGAACAAGTTAGTAATTGGAGACCAAAAAAAAGGCAAACAAACAACAAGTATTTTTGTTAGGCTTCCCTGTGGAAGACATGAGCAGTATGCCAGAAATTCAAAAGTGTCAGGAAGTAGTAATGAGTGAAGTTGCTATTACTAAGGAGAAGGTGCCTAGGATGCTGAAAGTTTTGAACCAGATGGACTACACCCCAGGATTCTGAAAGAGGTAGGTGAAGAGATTGTGGAGGCATTAGTAATGATCTTTCAAGAATCACTAGATTCTGGAATGGTTCAGGACTGGAAGCGAAGAAAGGAAATTACACACAAGTTAGCCTGACTTGGTTGGGAAGATATTATTCCATTACTCAAGATGAGGTGACTTGGTGGCCCATATAAAATACACCAAAGTCAGTATGGTTTTTCTAAGGGGAAGCCTTGCCTGACAAATCTGTTGGAATTTTTTGAGGTTATAACAGAATAGACAAAAGAGAGTCAGTGGATGTTGTATGTTTGGATTTTCAGACAAGGCACATGAAGCTGCTTAACAAAGTAAGCGCCCACGGTATTACAGGAATGATACTAGCAGAGATTGAAGACTGGCTGACTGGCAAGAGGCAAAGAGTGGGAATAAAGGGGGCCTTCTCAGGCTGACTAGAGGCATTCCACAGGGGTCGGTGTTGGGACCACTCCATTTCATATTATACGTCAATGATTTGGATGATGGAATTGATGGCTTTGTGGTCAAGTTTGGAGACAATATGAGCAATATGAACAGGCAGGTAGCGTTGAGGTTACAGGGAGTCTGCAAAAGAACTTATGGGAGAATGGGCAATGAAGTGGCAGATGGAATACAGCATAAGATATTCTATGATCATGCTCTTTGAAATGAAATGAAATACCTTTACTGTCATTGCATAGTACAATTTGTCATGCACCAATACAGCGAAATAAGTTTGCAACTCTCGTACTCAATGCTATAAAACAATAAAACAATAAATAAAATCAAGTAACCAGCCAGTACAGACAATGTCCAGCAGTACAAAAGCACAACTCAGATGCATGACAGCCATAAAACCAGTATTAAAAGTAGCAATATAACAACTTATGGATGATGTTTGATACGTTGGTTCAGAGCAATTATAGCTCTGGGGAAAGAGCTATTTTTCAATCTAGAAGTGCGGGCATATAAAATCTTATAACGTCTGCCAGATGGAAGAAGTTCAAACAGATGATTGCATGGGTGTGTATTGGCAGAAGGAATAAAGGTGTAAACTGTAACAGCTTAACTGCCGTCCCAATGAAAGATGTGGAGGTGAGGGAGAGAGTGCAAAAGCCTGGATTAGAGATTGAACAAACTTTGGTCGTTTTCTATGGAGCAACAGAGGATGAGGAGATAGGGTTTATAAGATTATGAAAGGAATGGATAGACAGTCTGTATTGCTTTCCCCAGGGTTGAAATGTCAAACACTAGACAGCATGCAATTGAAGTGACAGTGATAAGGTCAGAGGGGATGTGCGAGGTAGGATGTTTTTTTAAAAACAGAAAATGGAGGTAGCCCTTACTCTACTCGCTTTATATGTATCAATGATTGTGCGGCTAAGTACAGCTCCAACGCTTGCTAATTATCCTATCGTTGTCGGCCGAAGCCAAGATGCTGACAAATCAGCATATAAGAGGGTGAAAATGTGGTTGAATGGTATGACAACAACCTCTCACTCAACGTCAGCAAAACCAATAGCTGATCATCAACTACAGGAGGAGAAAGCCAAAGGTCCATGAACTAGTCCTCATTAAAGAATCAGAGATGGAGGTGAGTCAGTAACTTTAAATTCCTTGCTGTTCTATCAGATAATCACAAAGTAGGCACAACAATACCTCTACTTTCTTAGAAGTCTGCGTAGATTCAGCATGTCACCTAAAACTCTGGTAGACTTCTACTGATACACAGTGAAGTATATAGAAACATAGAAAATAGGTGAGTAGTAGGCCATTCGGCCCTTCGAGCCTGCATCGTCATTCAGTATGATCATAGCTGATCATCCAACTCAGAACCCTGTACCTGCCTTCTCTCCATACCCCCTGATCCCTTTAGGCAGAAGGGCCATATCTAACTCCCTCTTAAATATAGCCAATGAACTGGCCTCAACTGTTTCCTGTGGCAGAGAATTCCACAGATTCACCACTCTCTGTGTGAAGAAGTTTTTCCTCATCTCAGTGCTAAAAGGCTTCCCCTTTATCCTCAAACTGTGACCCCTCGTTCTGGACTTCCCCAACATCGGGAACAATCTTCCTGCATCTAGCCTGTCCAATCCCTTTAGGATTTTATACGTTTCAATAAGATCCCCCCTCAATCTTCTAAATTCCAGAGGGTATAAACCTAGCCGATCCAGTCTTTCATCATATGAAATTCCTGCCATCCCAGGAATCAATCTGGTGAACCTTCTTTGTACTCCCTCTATGGCAAGAATGTCTTTCCTCAGAAGAGGGGACCAAAACTGCACACAATACTCCAGGTGTGGTCTCTGGTTCTTAATTGGTTACATCATGACCTGGTATGGAAATACCAACGCCCAAGAATGGAAAAGTCCATAAAGGCAAAGTCCTCCCTAATATTGAGCACATTTACATAAATCGCTGGCACAAAAAAAGCAGCATCCATCGTCAAGGATCCCACCTTCCAGGACATGCACTCTTCTTGCTACTAGCAACAGACAGGTGGTACAGGCACCTTAGGTCCCACATCACCAAGTTCAGGAAAAGTGTGATCATTAAGGTCCTGAGCCAACCTGGATAACTTCACTCACATTAACTCTGAACTGACTGCACAAGGACCCTACAACTCATGTTCTTGTTTATTTATTGATTGATTGCCTAATGTCTTCTTTTGCACCTTGGCTGTTTGTCAATGTATGTTTGTTTAGTTTTCAACATTCTGTTGAGTTTTTTTATTTTCCTGTGAATGCCCACAAGAAAACAAACCTCAAAATAGCATACGGCAACATAGAGGTACTTCACTAATAAATTTACTTTGAACTTTGGATGTCTGGAGTACCTTACTAAAGCTGGTAGTGGTGTCGGATAAAAGTACGCTTCAAGAGGCTCTTGGATGGGCACATGAATGGAGGAATATGGACATTGTCAGAAAGAAGGGATTAATTAAGCATTTATAATTAGTTTGGCACAATATCGTGGGCTGAAGATCCTGTTCCTATGCTGCACTGTTCTCTCTATATTTACTCTGAATTTATAGCACTTTTGTTAACATGAGAAGCATTTGACGGCTCTGGGCCTGCACTAGATAGAGCTCAGAAGAATGGGGGGGAGGGGATGGGGGGAATCTCACTGAAACCTATCCAATATTGAAAGGTCTGGATAAAGTGGATGTGGAGAGGATGTTTCCTACCGTGGGAGAGTCCAGAACGAGAGGGCACAGACTCAGAATCGAGAACGTCTGTTTCAAACATGAGGAGGAATTTCTTTAGCCAGAGTGTGGTGAATTTGTAGAATTCGTTGCTACAGGCGCTGTGGAGGCCAAGTCACCGAGTTAAGACGGAAGTTGATAGGTTCTTAATTAATCAGGGAGTCGAAGGTAACGGGGAGAATGAGGTTGAGAGGGATAATAAATAAGTCATAATGAAAGGTGGGGCAAACTTGACGGGTCGAAAGGCCCAATTCTGTTCCCATTTCTGATAGTCTTATGATCTGCCAACCTCACAATCACCTCTAGTCACCCCCACCACCCTTGCAAACTCTTGCAGCCACACACCCCCAGCTTGAACCCCGGACCCTCACACTACCCTCTTTCCCCAGCAACCTGTCCCCTCCGCCACACTCCCACTTACATACATACATACACACACACGCACAGTCTCCCAGACTGAGCCCCGGGACGGGATGGCAAGGCCTGCTGAGGGAATCCTGGGCCGTCGCCACCCAGGATGTGGTGTGGGAGGGGTCCTTACCTCCCCAGATTCCGAGCTTCAGCTGGGACTTGTCCAGATTCTCCACATAATCCCCCAAGAAGCGGTTCAGCAAGTCGACCACTAGTGACTCAAACACCATCGCTGCTGCCGCCGTACCGTGACGCAGCAGTGTCCGCGCGCCCCGAGATGATCAACACACCGCGTCCACGCGCTCCCGGGGCCGCCCGCCCTCGTTGTCCGCGCGCCCGGCACGGAGTCGCTCGCCCTCGTTGTCCGCGAGCCCGACACTGCCGCTCGCCCTCGTTGTCCGCGAGCCCGACAGAGTCGTCCGCCCGCCCGACAGAGTCGTCCGCCCTCGTTGTCCGCGAGCCCGACACTGCCGCCCGCCCTCGTTGTCCGCGAGCCCGACACTGCCGCTCGCCCTCGTTGTCCGCGAGCCCGACACTGCCGCTCGCCCTCGTTGTCCGCGAGCCCGACAGAGTCGTCCGCCCTCGTTGTCCGCGAGCCCGACACTGCCGCCCGCCCTCGTTGTCCGCGAGCCCGACACTGCCGCTCGCCCTCGTTGTCCGCGAGCCCGACACTGCCGCTCGCCCTCGTTGTCCGCGAGCCCGACACCGCCGGCCTCACACACGCTCCCGGTCTGTCACATCACTTACCAACCAACCTGGCGAGGTATGCACACTCCCTGCTCGCAAGAGAGAGCGCACGGTTTCTGCACAGGTAACCGGTCTGGCGCAGTATCTCCACTGTTCACAACAGTTTGCACACTCTGCCTGGCCCAGTGTGCACACTGGAGACACAAGAGAGTGCAGATGCTGGAATCTGAAGACAGACATAAACTGCTGGAATAACTCTGCATTAGGCAGTGTCTATGGAGGGAAAGGAGTGGTTGATGTTTATGTTGACAACCTTCAGGATGCAAAGGGAGGCACATTGTGTAAATCCCCTGCTCACAGCACTGAAAATCTGTTCACACCACCTGGGATTGACATGGTGTGCACAACCCTGGCTCACAACACCATTTAACTTGCATTTTGAGAGGGGTGTTGCAGTCCCAGGAATTGCCCATATCACAATTTCATGCAATACAAACTTACATTGAGAAATACAGGTGGAAAAAACAATTGTGTTGCTTGTTTTTTTTTCACACAAATCTCTATGAGACTAAATCTTTGGAGAGTGATGTGTGAATTCTGTAAGGATGGATTTCCATAGCCCAAACAAACAGAAGGTAAGGCTCACATGATGTAGCACCAACACTATGATGGCAACCTGTCTGCTGGTATTTCTTGGTGGAACGCTGTGCACATTAATTGTTCATACTCCTGGCTACTCGTTCAATGCTCATGTCTTGCTCACTTTTCCCAGGAGGAGCAACATTAGTAATACAGACTCTACTCACACATCTTAATGCTGACACCAAAATGTATATAGTTTGTTCTCGTTTTCTCTCTCTCTCTTTCACACACACACACAGTGGCACAATTTGAAGCTGGCATAATGTGAATTCTCCAGTGTGCACAGCTGCTATTCACTCAGAAAGTACACAGACCCTGCTTACAGGTCCACAGGTAGGAGCAGAATGCACAGAGCCTGCCTACTCTTCCCAAGGAAGTTATGGAGTCATACATCTTGGAAACTGGTCCACGTCAAATAAAATAGCCATTCAAGCAAGTCCCATATCCCCTAGACCACTCCTATCCATGTACCTGTCCTTTAAAGTCATTAACCACTTTCCCTGGCGGCTCTTCCTACTTACAGACCACACTGAGTGAAAAAGTTGCCTCTCAGAGTCCTAGTAAATCTTTCCATCTCACCTTGAACGTCTGCCCTCTAGTTCTTGATTCCCCATCCCAGGAAAAAGACCGAGTGCAATCACATTATCTAAGCCCCTCATGATTCTACACAGCTCTATAAGGTCACCTTTCAGTCTCCTATGCTCCAAGAAATAAAGTCCTGTTATGTCCAACCTCTCCCAATAATTCAGTACTTCAAATCCTGGCAACATCCTTGTAAATATTTGCTGCCCTCATTTCAGTTTATAACATCTTTCCGATGGGGCAGTGACTAAAAGTGAATGCAATATTCCAAACACAGCCTCACCAGTGTCTTGTACAACCACAACATAACCACGTAACCTTCTAATTTGGGTACTGAATCCTCTGACTTATTCAGCCTTGTGTACCAAAAGCCTTCTTTGCCACCCTGTCTACCTGTGACTCCACTTTCAAAAAATAATGTACTTGACCTCTAAGGTCCCTCTGTTTTACAACTCTGCCCAGAGCCCAACTATTCACTGTGAAATACATACTTTGATCTGACTTTCCAAAATGCAATACTGGATGAAACTTTACTTGCCATTCCTCAGTCCACTTACTAAGCTGGTCAAGATCGGCTGTAATTCTTGATAACCTTTTCACTGTCTTTGATAGTACCAACGTATTTTACTGTCATCAGCAAACTTACAAACTCTGCTTGTACATTCTTATCCAAATTATTGATATAGATGACAAACAACAATAGTCACAGCACCAGCCCACAAGGCACAGCACTTGTCTTGGGGCTCCAGTCTGAGAAATAAATTTCCACTATCACCCTCTGCTTTGCACCATCAAGCCAACTGTATATACAAATCACCAGTTGACCCTGGAATCTGTGCAATCTTATCATCAAGAGTAACTTTCCATGCGGAACTTATCAAAGGCCTTGCTGAAGTCCAAGTACTGTAGACCACATCTACTACCCTGAGAGGTGGAAGCTGCTTCACTGACAGCATTTAAGAAGTGCCTAGATTTGCTCTTAGATCGCACAGGTATTGAAGGCTCTGGAACCAGTGCTGGAAGATGGGATGAAGGTAGTTAGGTTGGTGTGGTCAAGTCCTGTTTCCATGATGTCTGACTCTATGGTGAAGTGAAGATCATGGTTGAAGGAACAGTTGAAGTTTAATCAAGGTACTGTCAAGAAGAAACTCCAGTTAGAAATATATGCTTTGTAATGTCAGCTACAATTGGAATATGTCGTGGTCACATCATGACCCGCTTAACAAGTACATTCTAGAGATTGGTAAATGTGAAAGAGTGCATTTAGGGTGTCTAACAAGGGTAGGATATACTCAATGAATGGTGGGGCCTGAGGAAGTATTAAGGAACAAAGTCCAAGTCCAACAGTTCCTAAAGTTTCAGCATAGGTAGATAAGGTGTTAATGAAGATGTACAGAATACCAGTGTTCATTAGCCAAAATATAGAATCTATGAGCAGGGAAGTTATTAAACTTTGTCAAGACCTCATCTAGAATATCATGTGCAATTTTGGTCTTTACAGTATGGGAATTACATGACTGCTCCGGGGAGTGTGCAGAGAAGCTTCACTGCAATCCCACAGCTATCTTGATTGTATCGCCTCCCACCCTGTCTCCTGTAAAAGTGCTATTCCCTTTTCTCAGTTCCTTCATCTCCACCACATCTGTTCCCAGGGTGAGGCTTTCCTTTCCAGGACATCAGAGATGTCCTCCTTCTTCAAAGAACAGGGACATCCCTCCACCATTGATGCTGCCCTCACCCGCACCTCCTCCATTTCCTGGACATCCACCCTTACCCTATCCTCGTGCCGCCTTAGTAGTGATAGCTCCTCTTGTCCTCACCTGCCACCCATGAGCCTCGGCATCCAACACATCACTCTCTGCAACTTCCATCATCTTCAACGAGCTTCACTCCATTTACGGCAAGAATCACTCCCTCCGTGATTCCCTTGTCAATTTGTCCCTCTCCACTAATCTCCCTCTTGGCACATATCCCTCCAAGCTACAGAAGTACTACAACTCCCATTCACCTCATCCTTCACCTCCATTCAGGGCCCCAAACATCCCTACAGGTGAGGCAACACTTCACCTATGAACCTGTTGGGGTTGTCACTGTATCTGGTGCTCCCAATGGAGCCTCCTCTACATTGGTGAGGCTCAATGTAGACAGGACAACTGCTTTGTTGACCACCTTCACTCCATATGCATAAAACAGAATTTCCTGGTGGCCAACAATTTTAACTCCTGTCCCTCTTCCCATTCTGACATGTCAGTCAATGGCCTCCTCTTGTGCCATGATGAGGAAGAACTCCTCATATTCCATCTAGGTAGCTTCCACCTTGATGCCATGAACATCGATTTCTCCTTCTGGTAGTCTTTTTCCAACTCGCCTTCCCTCCTCTTCTATTCCCCATTCTGGCCGCTTACCTCTTCTCCTCACTTGCCTATCATCTCTCTCTGGTGCCCCTCCTCCTTCCCTCTCCCCCGTGGTCCAATCTCCCCTCCTATCAGATTCCTTATTCTTCAGTCCTTTGCCTTTTCCACCTATCACCTCCCAGCTTCTTATTTCATTCCCCCCCCCACCCACCCACCTGGCTTCACCTTTCACCTTCTAGCTTGTCCTCTTTCCTCTTCTCCCACCCATTGTTGTGATCAGTTCTGATGAAGAGACTCAGCCCAAAACCTCGACTGTTCATTCATTTCCATAGCTGCTGCCTGACCTGCTGAGCTCCTCCAGCATTCTGTGTGTGTTTCATTGGGATGTTGTCTGGGATAGGGTAATGAGGGAAGACTAGACAGATGGGTTTTGCTGTCACTGGAGCGGAGAAGACCGAGGGGGAAACTGATAAGTTGTGAGAAATTATGAAAGGCAGATGAGGGGTAAGCTTTTCCCGATCTCAGAGGTATCTGGACGGCATTGAATTGAATTGACTTTATTACTTACGTCCTTCATATACATTAGGAGTAAAAATCTTTATGTTACATCTCTGTCTAAATGTGCAATGTGCAATTTATAGTAATTTATAATAAATAGTATTAACAACAGGACAGCCAATATAACATAGAAATACAGTTGTGTCAGCATGAATTAAGCCGTCTGATGGCCTGGTGGAAGAAGCTGTCCCGGAGTCTATTGGTCCCGGTTTTCATGTTGCGGTACTGTTTCCTGGATGGTAATAGATGGAATAGATTGTGGTTAGGGTGACTCGGGTCTCCAATGATCCTTTGGAGCCTTTTTACACACCTGTCTTTGTAAATGTCATGAATAGCGGGAAGTTCACATCAACAGATGTGCTGGGCTGTCCGCACCACTCTCTGCAGAGTCCTGCGATTGAGGGAAGTACAGTTCCCATACCAGGCAGTGATGCAGCCAGTCAGGATGCTCTCAATCGTGTGCCTGTAGAAAGTTCTTAGGAATTGGGCCATACCAAACTTCTTCAACCGTCTGAGGTGAAAGAGGTGCTGCTGTGCTTTTTTCAGCACACAGCTGGTATGTACAGACCACGTGAGATCCTCGGTGATGTTTCTGCCGAGGAACTTAAAGCTGTTCGCCCTCTCAACCTCAGATCCATTGATGTCTATAGGGGTTAGCCTGTCTCCATTCCTCCTGTAGTCCATAACCAGCTCCTTTGTTTTTGCGACGTTGAGGGAGAGGTTGTTTTCTTGACACCACTGTGTCAGGGTGATGACTTCCTCTCTGTAGGCTGCCTCGTTATTATTTGAGATTAGGCCAAAGATTTCGAGTAAGGAATAAAAGGTTTAAAGGGTATCTGAGGAAGAATTTTTTCATCCAGAAGATTACCGCAACTTAAAATGCACTATGTGAGAGGGAAGTAGAAACTTACTTTCAGTATCTGGATGATCACTTGGATCACCAAGGCAGAGAAGGGTGTGCACCAAGGGCTGGCAAGTGGAATTAGGGAACAGGAGTACTTGAAGGGCAACAAGGACGAGGTGTGTCTAAGGATCTGTTTCATGCTATTTAACACTGAGACTCTATGAATTGAACCTGTAAAATGGTGCAGTCCCGAGGATGTCTTTCTGATCAGCTCCTTGGCTGGATTCCCCTTTTTGCCTCCAATGCCAAAAGAAAAAGACTGTGATAATCTGCAGTGTGGGTTTGGTTCAGCACTCAAGCTCTGTTAACTCTCGTGATTATGAAACAGGAAGTAGATGACAGTGCTGCTGCCAGGGAGGGCCAGTTATATCACAGCAGTATGATTAACACAGAACAGTACAGCACAGGAACAGACTCTTCAATCCATGTTACCTGCGTCAATCATAATGCCAATTTAAACTGATCCCATCTGCCTACACGTCATCCATATTTCTCCATTTCCTGTATATTCACATGCCTATCGAAATAACTCCTAAATGTCAGTATCATATCAGCTTCCTCCGCCAGCCTTTGTGCAAAACTTCTTGCCTCATAAATCTTCACTCCCTCTATCCTTCATTCAGATATTTTTCACCATGAACAGCTGGATGGAGTTGACGTTTCACAGCATGGTCTGTGGGATACTTGGAACCTTATGCCATGACAGGGCCAATAAAAAAAAAGAATTAAGGATGATAAGGGAAAACAAAGAAGGAAATACAGTGAATTAGAGATATGTTGGGCACAGCAAGTGTCATAAGGGGGCATTGGGAGCAGACCCAAATGCAAGACACAGGCACTGAAGTACTAGGAACAGGACAAGATTTATCAAGAAAGCAAGGGGAGTCAGGAAGAAACGACATTGGACGTGGACACAGGACGAGACAAGGACACCGGGCCTGGGCTAGGACTAAGACTAAGAAAGCGGGACCAGGACAAGGAACTTGGAACTAGGAGCCTGGGCTAGGACTCTGAGCCATAGACTGGACAGGGACCCGGAACCTGGATCTTGACTCGGATTCAGACCCTGGATCAAGGCGAGGACAAGACGTGGCTACAGGACTGGATGTGGAACTCCTGCACAGGACGAGAACACAAAGCCTTGACTTGGACTGGATGAGGTTCTTGGACGTGGCTTGGACCGGACGAGGTTCTTGGACGTAGCTTGGACTAGATGAGGTTCTAGGACGTGGCTTGGACCGGACGAGGTTCTTGGACGTGGCTTGGACTAGACGAGGTTCTAGGACATGGCTTGGACCAGATGAGGTTCTTGGACTGGACGAGGTTCTTGGACGTGGCTTGGACTAGACCAGTGGTCCCCAACCACCAGGCCGCAAAACATTTGCTAAACACAAAATAATCTGCAGATGCTGGGGTCAAAGCAACACTCACAACACGCTGGAGGAACTCAGCAGGTCGGGCAGCATCTGTGGAAAAGATCGGTCGACGTTTCGGGCTGGAACCCTTCGTCAGGACTGTGGAGGGAAGGGGCAGATGCCCTATAAAGAAGGTGGGGGGAGGGTGGGAAGGAGAAGGCTGGTAGGTTCCAGGTGAAAAACCAGTAAGGGGAAAGATAAAGGGGTGGGGGAAGGGAGGCAGGGAGGTGATAGGCAGGAAAGGTGAAGAAGGAATAGGGGAAAAACACAATGGGTAGTAGAAGGAGGCAGAACCAAGAGGGAGGTGATAGGCATCTGGGGGAGGGGGCAGAGTGACATAGGGATAGGGGAAGGGAGGGGGAGGGAATTACCGGAAGTTGGAGACTATGTTCATACCAAGGGGCTGGAGACTACCTAGACTGTATATGAGGTGTTGCTTCTGCAACCTGAGTTTAGCCTCATCATGGCAGTAGAGGAGGCCATGTATGGACATATCTGAATGGGAATGTGAAGCAGAGTTGAAGTGGATTTCATACAGTCACCCCAGGAAGAAGGCAAGTAAGCAGTATTCAAAGTGCTACTCATAGGGACCTTTGGCCTCTCACGGCGTAAGCGATGTGCCCGCTTGCTGCACCTGGATGGTTTGGGAGACAGGCCGCCGTCAGCATTAATGAACGAGATGCTGGCCCTGGCTGGAGGACACAAGCCCTGCCTTATGTTTGAGCAGGCGTTCCTAGAGCAACTGCCCAAGGACATGCATCTGCTGCTGGCCGACGCAGATTTCAGTGACCCCCGGAAGGTGGCGGCCCGGGCAGATGTGCTGTGGAAAGCCAAGAGGGAGAGCAGGGCATCCGTCAGACAGATTTCCAAGCCACGCGCCCAACAACAGGCCAGACCAGGCCCGGCAACGGAGCGCACACAACCCAGAGGCAGGAGTGAGGAGACCAATGAACAGTGGTATTTCTACCACCAGCGGTGGGGCACAGAAGCCCGCCGTTGTCACCTGCCCTGCAAGTTCCCAGAAAACGCCAGGGCCAGCAGCCGCTAATGGCTATGGCGGCTGGCCACCAGGACAGCCTCTTGTATGTCTGGGACAAACAGTCAGGACGCCGCTTCTTGGTTGACACTGGAGCAGAAATCAGCGTTTTACCCCCGACAGGGTACGACATCCGCAACAGGGAGCCGGGACCCACCCTGAGGGCCGCAAACGGCACCCGCACAGTGCAGCTGCAGTTCGGCGCCGGCCAGTTCATGTGGGACTTCACACTGGCCGCCATGGCCCAACCACTCCTGGGGGTGGACTTCTTGCGAGCCCACAGCCTGCTGGTCGACTTGCAAGGGAAAAAACTGGTCCATGCCAAGACTTTCCAGACGTTCTCCCTGGACGAAGCCAAGTTGCCGGCCCCACACCTGGACTCCATCACGCTGTCTGACAATGAATTCACCAGAATCCTGGTGGACTTTAAATCGGTTCTGGCACCGCAGTTCACGGCAGCCATGCCCAGACACGGAGTACAGCACCACATTCTGACCCAGGGACCACCCCTCCATGCCCACGCACAAAGGCACCCGGACAAGCTCCGCCTGGCGAAGGAGGAGATCAAGAGGATGGAGGAATTGGGGATCGTATGGCAGTCCGACAGCCCATGGACCTCCTCCCTGCACATGGTGCCCAACGCAGCCGGGGACTGGAGATCATGCGGCGACTACCGCAGACTGAACGAGGCTACAACTCCAGACCACTACCCCGTGCCATACATACAGGACTTCGCAGCAAACCTGCACGGGGCAAGCATCTTTTCCAAAGTAGACCTCGTCCGGGGGTACCATCAAATCCCAGTACACCCTGAAGACATTCCCAAAACAGCACTCTTCACCCTGTTCGGCGTGTTCGAATTCCTCCGAATGCCGTTCGGCCTGATGAATGCCGCACAGACGTTCCAGCGACTAATGGATGCAGTGGGACGCAACCTGGACTTTGTGTTCATCTATTTGGACGACATCCTCATAGCCAGCAGTAGTCGTCAAGAGCATCTGTCCCACCTCCGCCAGCTCTACTTCCGCCTGAGTGATTTCAGCCTCACGATCAACCCAGCCAAATGCCAGTTCAGACTCGACACCATCGACTTCCTGGGCCACAAGATTACCAAACACGGGACAACACCTCTGCCCACCAAGGCAGATGCGATCCGCCACTTCACCCGGCCCAACACAAAGACCTGCAGAACTGTAAGTTTGTATTTGTACAAAGGGGCGCACACCGGGCACCACTACAGCGGCCATATGAGGGGCCGTTCAAGGTGATCAGGAACAATGGGTCCACGTACGTTCTTGACATTGAGGGGAAAGAGGAGGTTTTCACGGTGGACCGACTCAAACCGGCCCATGTGGACTTGGCGCAGCCGGTCGAGGTTCAGGCACCGCGGCGCAGAGGCAGACCGCCCAAACAGAGACTGATCCAGACTGTGGACATTGAGGGGTGTATCACCGGTTCTGGGGGCGGGGTGGGGGTTATGTGGCGACCCACTTTCTACACAGGCGAACTGGCTCACAAAATGGCGCGCGTCGGCAGAGAGGCCAGCCCCAAAATGGTGCTGAACCTTCTTCTTCACCAGCAAGGGGAGAAAGCCCGCGCGCAGGAAGAGACTTTTGTAATGCACTTCTGACATAATTTCCGTCCGGAGAGGGCGGGAACGGAACTGTGTAAAAGCCAGTGCCGCGAAATTTGAATACACTAGTCTCGAGTGCAACTTACAGACTGCATGTCGTTATTTCTAGCTCTGTGTATAGCACATCACTACAAAACCATGAAAATTGAAACCTAGAGAAGGAACCTTTTCAAATCTTGTTCACAACGTTTTATCTTTCACAATTTTTCCAGAGACAATTAGGATATACTCTCAATTTTACAGATCAAGACAGGTTTCTCTCATCGCTAAGCTAGCTGGTTCTCTGTAGATCTGTTTAATTTGCTACATGAAAGTTCAATTTTCCCATTTTGAACCATTATCTTTCATCAAGGGGTTAAAAATACTCTTGATAGGGTTACTTTACTTGCGTCTTTAAACACTCCAGCCAGGAATCAGCTTTTGGAATTGGGTTCTTCCAGAATTTATACTATTGACTTGAATGATGATTTGTTGAATCAATTGATAAGCTTGCTTGAAGTGCTCATTTGTTACGCTGACCTGAGTCACAGGACCACAAAGCTGGGAACCTGGGAGCTTGTGACTTGAAAAGCTTGGAATGGATACTGGAGAAACTCAAGGTAGACTAGAGAAGCTCGGAATGTAGACTCGGTACTCTCGGAATGTAGAGTCAGGATATGCACTCAGAATAAAGGCACTGTCTCCTCAAGCCACCAATGTCAAAATGTCAAAACTTTGCCGGGTCTATTAGTTGGCAAGATCCTTGTGTCACGCTGGAAACAGAAACAAGAGTTCATACATAGGAATTCCAACGGAACATGGTTGCCTCGACGAATCACTGACCAATGAATCTCATGGCCAAGGTCAGTTGCTCTCTCTCCGCTGGGTCCATCTTTGCGTGGTCGAGACTTGCTGTCACCCGGTTCGGATGTGGCCCAAGTGCGGAATGAGAGACACTGAAGCAGGTTGATAGATCACAAAATTTAATGCGAAGAGTGTTCAAGGGAAAGAAAACAATAAACGCTAGGCCAGTCAGGGCTGATAACTAAAACTCTGAAATGGGAAACGAAGCCTACACTGCGGCTGGAAAGAACAACTAAGAATCTGACAAATGTCGCTAGCCATTAGATTCAATTGACTCAACAGCCCAATTTCTCAGGCAAGACGGAATGCAGGCAGGGAAAAGTTGCCGTGTCTGTGTCCAAGTCCCGACAAAAACTGCGATGGAATGAATGGATTTAAATACTATCACAATGAAATAATAATTAGCCGACGCGTGCATATTCATGAGCGCAATTGCCAAATCTGATGCGCTGCCGAATCTGTGGTTGTGACATAAATAGGTTTATTATTGTCCCGCGTACTGAGGTACAGTGAAAAACTGGGCTTGCAGACTGTTCAACCAGGTCAATTCATTTCAACAGTGCATTGAGATAGCACAAGATAAAATTGTAACAGAATGTAAAAGAACGCTACCTTAGAGACATAGAATTTAGATTTGAAGGAGTAGAACTATTATAATAGCAGTAATGAATAGATCTGGGGAGAGCAGCTTGCAACAAGTTGCCACGCTCCAGCACTATCATGCATGAATGGTTAGACCACACTTGGAAAACTGTGTATGGCTCTGGTCACCACATCACAGGAAGGGTATGACAGTGCTAGAAAGAATGTAGATGAGATTCAGCTGAACATTGCCTGAAAGGGAGGGAAAAAGTTATAAGAAGGGATTGGATAGGATGGGTTTACCCTCATTGGAATGTATGGAGGCTGATGCGTGACTGTGGAGAGGTGTATAATATTATGAGAGTTATAGATAGGAGAGAGAATCAGAGTTTTTTCCCGGGGTAGGAAAGTCCAGAGCTGGAGAGCATGGTTTAAAGGTCAGAGGGGAGAAATTTAATGGAGATCTGAGAGGAAGGTTTTTCACTTCAAGGGCACAGATTATTGGGAACAAGATGCCAGAAGAGATGGGAGAGGCAGGTACAATTTATAATTTTTAAAAGATATTTGGATTGATACTTGTATAGAAATAGCATTGAGGGACAGGAGTCAAAAGCTGGCAAATGGGATTAGCCTAGACAGGCGTTACAGTTGGAATGGATGAGAAGGGCTAATTTTTGTGAAGTAGGATTCTATGAAACTTCTCTTTCTGTCATGGTCTGGTCTGTGAAATCTGCATTCCGGTTCCCGATCCGGTTCATCAATCCTTATTCCGGGTTTTTCTGTTTTCCCTTGTTCCATTGGGTGCCTTAATTGAGGCACCTGATTTTCGTTTTGGGCTGGCACATAAATACCTCTGAAAACCAAGGATTCCTGGGCTGGACTGTTCCCTTCCCCTCCCCATCTGAATCCCTGACAACTTCCTCAGCAGTCATCCCGGCCCTGCATCCTAGAAAGGGTCCCAGCTCCGTACATAAAGGCCTAACCAAGCTGAGTCCAAGAGCCGAGCCTAGCCTAGTCCAAGAGCCACGTCCTGCCCTGGAGTTCCACGTCCTGCCCAGGATTACCTCACCCAGCCCGGTGCTGGAGGTTCCTCATCCTGTGCAGGAGTTCTCTCATTCAGTCCAGGAGTTCCCTCGTTCAGTCCAGAAGTCCTTTGTCTAGTCCAAGCCACGTCCAAGAACCTCGTCTAGTCCAAGCCACATCCTAGAACCTCGTCTAGTCCAAGCCACATCCAAGAACCTCGTCTAGTCCAAGCCACGTCCAAGAACCTCGTCTAGTCCAAGCCACGTCCAAGAACCTCGACTGGTCCAAGCCACGTCCAAGAACCTCGTCTAGTCCAAGCCATGTCCTAGAACCTAGTCTAGTCCAAATCACATCCTAGAACCTCGTCTAGTCCAAGTCACATCTTAGAACCTCGTCCTGTCCAAGCCACGTCCCAGAGCCTCGTCTAGTCCAAGCCACATCCCAGAACCTCGTCTAGTCCAAGCCACGTCCCAGAACCTTGTCTAGTCCAAGCTACGTCCCAGAACCTCATCCTGTCCAAGCCACGTCCCAGAACCTCGTCTAGTCCAAGCCACGTCCTAGAACCTTGTCCTGTCCAAGACAAGGCTTTGTGCTCTCATCTAGTCCAAGCCACATCCAAGAACTTCATCTAGTCCAGGGGTCCCCAACCATTTTTTGCAACGTGGACCGGCCGACGAGTGGGGGGTTAATCACGACCAGAATATAGGGGATAAGTCATCTATAAGTCACTTTTCAGTGGCTAATACACTCAATTTCGTTTCTAAAGGGGTTTATCTAACAAATTTAATATTAAACACACAGCGCATATTTTCCTCGCATGAATATAGTGATAAGTCAATTATAAGTCATAAGGGGGTTTCTTATGTCCAGTCTATTCCGCAATTTAGTTTTCGTCGCATTCATTGCAGAAAACTCCGCTTCACAGAGATATGATGTTGGAAATGGAAGCAACGTTTTCAGTGCTTTCGTGGCTATCTCAGGATATTCACCCTTGACTTTGATTCAGAATGCTGGCAGAGATAATATGTCAAACATACTTTTCAGCCCACCGTCATTTGCAAGCTTGAGGAGTTGATCTTCTTCCCGTGCTGACATGGATGATTCACCGGGGACATTCACAAATGGGTCACGGACCCATTCCTTTGCACATCTTGGGTCATTTGCGATTGGGAAATAACACTCGAATTCTGTTGTCAGCGAAGATAGGTGTTCGTGCACCAGCTGTGAGCCTCAGTCTCTCCCAAATTCCCAACTAATGTTGGGAACATGTCAAATATGCCCCTGTCCACTCGCCGTCCCCACAGTTCCAGTTTGGCTTTGAAAGCAGACATTTTATCTGCCAACTTGAAGACAGTTGTCATTCTCCCCTGAAGTGACAAACTGAGTTCATCGAGCAGGTTGAAGATGTCACACAGATAAGCGGGTTTTGCTATCCACTCCTCGTCACTGAAGTGTGTTGCCAGTGGTGACGCTTTTTGTAAAAGAAATCTCTGTAGCTGCTCTCTTAACTCAAAAACCCTGGCCAGGGCTCTCCCCCTTGATAGCCACCTGACTTCAGTGTGTAAGAGAAGGCGTTTGTGCTCTGCATCCACTTCCTCGCAAAGCTGCTGAAACAGATGCGAGTTAAGGGCTTTTGCTTTGATGTGATTGATAACTTCAACAACGTCACTCAATACGCTGTGAAGATCAGCTGACATTTTTCGGCTAGCCAGCATTTCCCTGTGTATGACACAGTGTGTAGACTGGCATTCAGGAGCAACCTCTTTGACTCGGGTAGTGAAACCAGACTCCTTAAGCCGTTCCAACAGCTGTGCTTCGATGTCCTCCACTATGTCATCAACTCTCCTTGAAACTGTGGTAGCTGAAAGAGAAACCTGTGCCATCTTGTTAGCTGCAGCTTCTCCCAACAGTTCACGGCACATGTCCTTGGCAGCAGGCAGAATCAATTCTTCACCGACAGTGAAAAGCTTCTTAGCCTTAGCAATACGGCCAGCCACTAAGTACGACGCTCCCAGAGCAGCAGCATTTGTGGAGGTGGTGGCTCTCAGCACTTGCTTCTGTTCCACTTGCTCACCGCCTTCCGCAGGGATCGGTCCCTCCACGACTCCCTGGTCCACACATCCCTCCCCACGGATCTCCCACCTGGCACTTATCCCTGTAAGCGCAAGTGCTACACCTGTCCCTACACCTCCTCCCTTGCCACCATTCAGGGCCCCAAGCAGTACTTCCAAGTGAGGCAACACTTCACTTATGAGTCTGTTGGGGTCATCTATTGCATCCGGTGCTCCCAGTGTGGCCTCCTCTACATCAGTGAAACCCGACGCAGATTGGGGGACCGCTTCATCGAGCAGCTCCGCTCTGTCCGCCAAAACAGACAGGATCTCCCAGTAGCCACCCACTTCAACTCTGCTTCCCACTCCCATTCAGATATGTCCATACATGGCCTCCTCTACTGCCATGATGAGGCTAAACTCAGGTTGGAGGAGCAACACCTCATATACCGTCTAGGTAGTCTCCAGCCCCTTGGTATGAACATAGAATTCTCCAACTTCTGGTAATTCCCTCCCCCTCCCTTCCCCTATCCCTATGTCACTCTAGCTAGTCCTCCTTCCTCTCACCCCAGGGTGGAGGACTAACACCTTATATTCAGTCTGTGTAGCTTCCAACCTAATGGCAGAAACATGATTTCTCCTTCCAGTCAAAAAAAATTCACTCACCTCCCCTCTTCCTCTATTCCCCATTCTGGCCTTTTACCTCTTCTCACTGGCCTGTTACTTCCCCCTGGTACCCCTAATCCTTCCCTTTCTCCTATTATCCAATCTTCTCTCTCTTCTCAGATTCCTTCCCCAGCCTTTTACCTTTCCCACACACCTGGCTTCTCTTAACCTCCTTCCAGCTAGTCCTCCTTCCCCTCCCCCACCTATTTATTCTGCCGTCTTCCCCTGTCCTTTCCTGTACTGAAGAAAGGTCTTGGCCTGAAACATTGACTTTTTACTCCAATTCCATAGATGCCCCCTGGCCTACTGAGTTCCTCCTGCCAACCACAGCTGACGAGTCCCATCTGCCCAAAATGACTGGTTTTAAGGCACTAATAACCTGCCTCTGCCCCTTCTCCTATCAGTATAAACAGTTCCACTGGGCTTAGTAGCTAAGCCACATGTGAAGGCCAGGAGCTGGACTTGGTTGTCAGAGGTTATTTGAGGCGCACGCTATTAGGAGCACTTAATAGGTAGTGGGAGCTTATCCCCATCACCAGCTCCCTGCTATTACAACCTTAAGGAAACTTAAAGAATAACAGCAATTATTATAATACCACTAGTTATACCATAATGTAGAATAGTTCCCCACCACCCTCCCTTCACTCCGAATGTCTGAAGTCCACCTTCCAGAGTGTAATAGTTGTGACACTGATCCCCTACTCATTAATCTCTTTGGAGCTTCTTGGATGTGATTTGCCAAGTTAGTTATATTTTCTAATTCATCAGGTAAGTACAGTAACACAAGTGCCCCCTTTGTCTGATAGAATAAAATCCAAGCCATTCTGCTCTGTATTTCTACTGTTTGAACAGCCACCAGTTCTGCTGGCAGCTTGGTAGATGCTTGTTGGGTTTGATCAAAGGCTCGTGCGATTTCTTTCACCATTTCCTGTAATGCCAATGCCATATTAATCAGTTCCCAGGACAGTCTAACCGTTCCATATTCAGGAAGAACAATCATCCAGAATCTCTTGGCCTCTGTTCTGGACCCCTGGTGCCACTAGACTGGAGGGTGGTGAGGTAGTGATGCCAAGCGTGACACATGGGGCACTACGTAGGCAAGATAACAGCTGTCCCTCTGAGTCTACGGATCTCTCCACTTCCCCTCACACTCAGGGGACATGCCCGGCAGCCAGGATAAGCCTAGTAACCACATACCCAACAAATGCCATTCAGCCGACGGGGAGGCTTGAAGATTTGCTTGTTCCATACATGTACCTTTACTGCTCCCCAGATAGGAGCCCTTGCCTTTTCAGTTGCAGTGACATGTTACCTGATCGATGCCCTTGGTTCCAGAAACAAACACTGGGATTCCTCTCTCAATCGTTAAGAAGCCATCAGTTACAGTAATAATCACCAGGATGCTGTCAATCTCCACGTTTTTGAATTAAGACTGCTATCATGTGTTTCTTGTTGACATACAGGGTGAATTGTCCAGCTGTGTCAGGGTTTCTTAATGTAAGTACAGCACACAATGTCACCTTTAATGTTTAAAACACTCTCAGTTGTTCTTCGTTAAAGAGTCACGTAGTTATCCGAGCACTTGTCCTTCAGCAGATTTTTGAGCGGTTCAGTAAGTCGATTGATCTGCCATTAGCAGTTAATCTACATTAATTAGCAAAAGTTTCATCTGACATAGCTGTCAATCTTTTTGTTCCATCACTGTCATTCTCACTTGAGCCACTAGGGGACACTGTAGAGTCCACTTCATGTCCATCCTGTAATTCCTCGGAGTTCAGATGGTGTCGCTGTTCCTGGAGTCCTGTAATTCTCTTGAGTTCGTATGGAGGCATTATACAGGAAGATTGTTTGATGTGATCATATGAGCTGTAATTTCTTGGGCAGAGTTTCAGAAGTAGGTATTTTCCCAGGGCAGAGCACCAGCAGTCACATCCTTAGCAGCGTCACTAGCAAGACCGCCCACGAAGTCACGGCAGCACTGTTCCATTTTGTTTCTTGTTCACTTTGAACATGTACAATGCATATCGATTGAACTATAGTGTTCTTTCGCTTGTTTGGTTAATGCAAAGACTTGCTCTTTTGACTTTTCACTGTCTCTTTCATGCTAATTTTGTAGTTTGCCATTTCTTTCTATCAGTAAAATAGCTTACTCACTTTCAATTACTCAAACATTTTACTAAGCTTGTTTTTAATCCTCCGCCTGTCGACTGAGGATGGTAGCTACAATGGAAATGTGGGTCAATCTGTAAGGCCTTATATATTTCCTTTTTTACCTTCCCAGTAAAATGAGACTGTCGTCACTAGACAATCATACTGAGGTTTGTGATCCAAGGGATCCTGAACCACAGAATGATTTCCTTCAATAAACATCTAGCTACTGTAACTGCATCATTCTTCTTACAAGGAACTGCTTCAATCCATCGTGAAAAAATATCAATAATGACCAATGCATATTTATATCCTTCACACAAAGTTAATTATGACGGGATCCTGAATTATCCCTTATGATCTGTGTTTTTAAAAAGAGAGAGAGAGCTGTACAACACAAACACCGTGTTATTAAGGGAGAGAGAGGCCAAGACTGCTCACAGTTTGTTTGGAATTTCTGCAAGGACACTGCCAGCTTCTGAGTTCCTACAGAGAGAGAAGGGAGGAGCTACTTGATGGACGGCTGGTGTTCAGCATGCTGAGATAAATATAAGGTCAGCTGGTAGACAGACAGACACATGATTCTGGACACTGGATGAGCTTTGTTGTGCCCACGGGAAGGTGGGTTTTTAGAGGATCGATCAGGAGAATCGATCAGTGGCTCTTGCAGTGTGGAAAAGGGGTGTCGAACCCTCGCCTGGGTTGATAACTCCACCACAGAAAACGGTCCCCTTGTTGTGGTCACATTTGGTGACTTCTAAAGGATTTCGGGGGACAATGGGAAGAATCGACGGCATTGGCTTACTCGAACGAACACAACACCTCTCTCTCTCCATCACTACTCAACTCAATACCACGAACTGAACTGAACTTTAGCCATCACCGTAAGACTGTATCCATTTACCCCTAGGTTTGAAGAAGTTTAGTTTTTATATTTCCACACTTATATAATCTTTGCTAACCTGTTTGATTTATCTGAATTTATATTACTGTATTGCATAGTTACTAATAAATAGCATTAGTTAACAGCAATACCAGATTCCAAGGTGTTCTCCATTTCTGCTGGTTCTTTAACCCGTCACAGGGTACGTGACAAAATTGGGGCCTGCATCCGGAATTTGAACAAATTGTGTGGGGGGGGGGCTTGTTTAAGTTGATTGGGGAAAATCCCTTTTTGATTTGGTTGTGTGGAAAAACAGCAGACATGGATGTTCAGGATTTTCTGGCACGGCCAAACCCTGTGGATTTGAAGAGAGCTAAAAAGGATGAGTTGTGGAAATTTGCTGAGAAACTGGAACTTAAGATGGTAAAGAAGGGTATGACTAAGGTAGAAATTCAAAGAAAAATAGTTGAATATTATATTTCGACAAAGCAATTTACTGAGGATGTGTTGAACATGTTCGTGGAAGGTTAGCCTACTGAGGCTGAGTTTCAGCTCCAGTTGGCAAAATTAAAAATGGAGCAAACAGATCAAGACTGAGGAGGCAGAAAAACAGAGACAGTTCGAGAGGGAGATGTGCCAGCTGGGATGTCCAGTGTTGGACACTGCTGATTTTTACAGCTCGAAAGAGCTTGTGTTGACCGATGAATTTAAAAGTTGTATTCCCGATGATGTAAGAGTTTAAAAGTTGTATTCCCTAGATGAGGAGGATGCCGCCACCCTGCGGGGGTCTGCTAAGACAGCAGACGAGATTGTTTTAACCCACGAGGTTGACTTTACTCCAGGTGAGAGTTTGCCAGAGAGTAGCTGGGAGGATCAGGGTAACCTAGAATTTGAAACTGGGACAAGTGATGAAGGCCCAGAAGAGGCAGCTGTCCCGATTGCCTGTGATCAGGTTGTTGAAGTACCTGTGGATTCACAGGGTACTGAACCTTGTGTTGAAGCTCAGTTAAGGTCTGAGGTGTCTGACTCAGTTGAAAAGGAATGCAGTCCTTTTGTGTCAGATGGTCTTGGTTCAGTGGATAAGGGCTTAACCTTGGTACTAATGGAAATTGAGGATTCTCAGTCACTTGTATTAGGCAGTGTTCTAAACGTTAGTGATGAGATGAAAATTGGTGAGGTAAATGTTACTAAAGATATTGAGAAACGTGTTGCTTCTGGACTTTTGAATAAAGTACTTGTGAAGGTTGGATTGGTTTTGTGACCTTTGACCCTGCTTTCAGGACAATAGCCTGCTAAAGAAGTATGTGCCACTCTGTTGAATTTTGTTTTAACATTTGGATGTAAACACCTTCAAGGTTATTAAGTTGCTTTTCACGATTGTGATGTGGAGAAAAAGGATTGTTTTGGTTTTGAGAGGCCACCTAAAGGGATTACTATAGAGACAGATTGAGATAAAGGTTGTAGAAATGGAATAAATGGATTGTTTGGGATCTTTCATAACATACACATGGTTTTCGTAAGTCTGGTGATAGTGCTGAGTTTAGTAAACACTGGGGGAAGCTTGATACTTATCCAAGGTGCTGTTTATCCAGCAGTTCAGCTAACGAGCAAGCTTGCTGCTGCTAATGATCCACACAGAGAGACTGATGTTTACCCTGCCTGCATACTAATCTGAAGCATGTCTAAAAAGTCTGCTGATGCAGATAGTTTGGGGCAGGGGGATTCTGAGGCCCATGATAGCAAAACCAGGCGTTCTAGTCATGATGATTTGTCACAGACTTCTCTACCTTCCATATTACAACAGGATTTGGGTAGTAAGGAGGATGAGAAAGGTTTGTTCTTGTCCAGGGATGAATTTATAGTGTGACGGGATCGTGAATTATCCCTATGAACTGTGCTTTTAAAAAGAGAAAGAGAGAGAGAGATGTCCAACACAGACACCTTGTTATTAAGAGAGAGGTGAAGACTGCTTGGAGATGGTGTTATGGTTTCTCTGCAGCATGTTTACACTTCTGCAAGGATACAGGCAGCTTCTAAGTTCTTACAGAGAGAGGGGAGGAGCTACTTGATGGACAGCTGGTGTTCAGCACAACAGTATTTAAACCAGCATAAGTTGCTTGTTTTAGGGAAGGACACGCAGACGCACAAGGGTGTGGTGAAGTTACCACTATCCTGTCCAGGTGCCCACGAGTGTGGGACTGTGGATCGATTACGAGGTATCGATCTGTGATTGTTAGTGTGTGAAAGAGCGACCTTGTGGAGTCTACCAGTGTGTCTAACCCTGGCCACATAAAACGGTCCCCTTGTTGTGGTCATATTTGGTGACTTCTAAAGGATTTCGGGGGACAACGGGAAGAATCGATGGCATCGGCTTACTCGAACAACCACAGCACCTCTCTCTCTCCATCACTACTCAACTAAATACTATGAACTGAACTGAACTTTACCCATCATCGTAAGACTGTATCCATTTACCCCTAGGCTTGAAGCTTGGTTTTTATATTTCCACACATGTACATATAAAATCTTTACTTACCTGTTTAACTTATCTGCATTTATATTACTGTATTGCGTAGTTACTAATAAATACCATTAGTTAACAGCAATACCAAACTCCCAGGTGTTTTCCATTTCTGCTGGTTCTTTAACCTGTCACGGGGTACGTGACAAAATTCTACAAAATCAATTTGCAAATGCACAGACAATCCATCAGAGAGTGGTCTATAAGATCCTTCCACCTTTACTAGTTTCCGTGGAGTTTGTAAAATACATATCATACATTGTTCACAAACTTGATTTACAGTTTGCAATAAACCAGGGGCATGCCATGTTTGATTCATACAATCTATCAATCCCCTCTTCATCCTCTAGGGAAAGATTTCCAGCTGAGCCATAATCAGCCGTACTGTGGAGGTAACAGTGCCACTTACTGAGATGTAGACCATAAGACAAAGGAGCAGAAGTCGGTCATTCGGCCCATCGAGTCTGCTCCACCATTTTATCATGAGCTGATCCATTCTCCCATTTAGTCCCACTCCCCCGCCTTCTCACCTTAACCTTTGATGCCCTGGCTACTCAGATACCTATCAATCTCTGCCTTAAATACACCCAATGACTTGGCCTCCACTGCTGCCCGTGGCAACAAATTCCATAGATTCACCACCCTCTGACTAAAAAAATGTCTTCACATTTCTGTTCTGAATGGGCTCCCTTCAATCCTTAAGTCATGCCCTCTTGTACTAGACTCCCCCATCATGGGAAACAACTTTGCCACATCCACTCTGTCCATGCCTTTCAACATTCAAAATGTTTCTATGAGGTCTCCCCTCATTCTTCTGAACTCCAAGGAATACAGTCCAAGAGCGGACAAAAGTTCCTCATATGTTAACCCTCTCATTCCCGGAATCATTCTAGTGAATCTTCTCTGTACCCTCTCCAACGTCAGCACATCCTTTCTTAAATAAGGAGACCAAAACTGCCCGCAGTACTCCAAGTGAGGTCTCACCAGCACCTTATAGGGCCTCAACATCACATCCCTGCTCCTATACTGTATTCCTCTAGAAATGAATGCTAACATTGCATTCGCCTTCTTCACTACCAACTCAACCTGGAGGTTAACCTTAAGGGTGTCCTGTACGAGGACTCCCAAGTCCCGTTGCATCTCAGAACTTTGAATTCTTTCCCCATTTAAATAATAGTCTGCCCATTTATTTCTTCTGCCAAAGTGCATAACCATACACTTTCCAAGATTGTATTTCATTTGCCACTTCTTTGCCCATTCTTCCAGTCTATCCAAGTCTCTCTGCAGACTCTCCGTTTCCTCAGCACTACCAACCCCTCCACCTATCTTCGTATCGTCAGCAAACTTAGCCACAAAGCCATCTAATCCATAATCCAAATCGTTGATGTACAATGTAAAAAGAAGCGGCCCCAACACGGACCCTGTGGAACACCACTGGTAAGCGGCAGCCAACCAGAATAGGATCCCTTTATTCCCACTCTCTGTTTCCTGCCAATCAGCCAACACTCTATCCACGTATGTAACTTTCCCGTAATTCCATGTGCTCTTATCTTGTTAAGTAGCCTCATGTGTGGCATCTTGTCAAAGGCCTTCTGAAAATCCAAATACACAACATCCACTGCATCTCCCTTGTCTAGCCTACTGGTAATTTCCTCAAAAAATTGTAATAGGTTTGTCAGGCAGGATTTTCATTTAAGGAATCCATGCTGAGTTCTGCCTATCTTGTCATATATCTCCAGGTACTCTGTAACTTCATCCTTGACAATCGACTCCAACAACTTCCCAACCACCAGTGTCAAGCTAACAGGTCTATAATTTCCTTTTTGCTTCCTTGCCCCCTTCTTAAATAGCGGAGTGACATTTGCAATCTTCCAGTCCTCCAGAACCATGCCAGAATCTATCGACTTTTGAAAGATCATCGCTAATGCCTCCGCAATCTCCACAGCTACTTCCTTCAGAACACGAGGGTGCATTCCATCTGGTCCAGGAGATTTATCGACCTTTAGCCTATTCAGCTTCCTGAGTACTTTCTCTGTTGTAATTGTGACTGTGCGCACTTCTCTTCCCTGCCACCCTTGAGTGTCCGGTATACTGCTGATGTCTTCCTCAGTGAAGACTGATGCAAAATACTGGTTCAGTTCCTCTGCCATCTCCTTATCTCCCATTACAATTTCTCCAGCATCATTTTCTATTGGTCCTATATCTACTCTCACCTGTCTTTTACTCTTTATATACAGGTTTCCCCCGCCATCCGAAAGTAGAGCGTTCCTATGAAATGGTCCGTAAGCCAAAATGTCATAAAGCGAAGAAGCAATTACCATTTATTTATATGGGAAAATTTTGTGAGTGTTCGCAGACCCAAAAATAACCTACCAAATCATGCTAAATAACACATAAAACCTAAAATAATAGTAACACATAGTAAAAGCAGGAATGCTATGATAAATACACAGCTTATATAGAGTAGAAATACTTCTCTACAACGATTGCCTGCACAGATCTCCGTAGCGAAAATCTCACGCAAGCGCTGTTGGCAAAAACACGGCGCAAGCGCTCTTCAGTAACCTTTAAGCTATGAAGCTGCCAAATCATACCAAGTAACACATAAAAATACACAGCCGATATAAAGTATGTACAGTGTAATATCACTTACTGGAATTGGGAAGACAGCGCAGAGCACACTGATGATGGTGTGTTCGACTGAGTCGTCGCAGGTTGGCTGGTGCAGTGGCTCCCACCCTCCAGGCCGCTGACTGATACATTGCCGTGAGGCACGCAGTGGTACAGCGGTAGCCGGGAGGCACACAGCACATCTTTAAGAAAAAAGCCGAAATAAACATGCTAATTAATTAGGTGCTGCCCGGCACGTAGTTGTCAGCCCAGATTAGTGCCGATTGCCGATTGCATTACCTTCGATCTGGGCCGACATTTACGTGTCAGTGGCACCTAATTAATTAGCATGTTTATTTCAGCTTTTTTCTTAAAGATGTGCTGTGTGCCTCCCGGCTACCATCGCATCCTGCATGAATCGGTATCTGTTCGTGGCCTGGGGGTTGGGGTGGAGGGACACTGGGGAGTCATCTCGTCATCTGTTTCTATTAGAGCAGGCAGCTCTTCTTCTCCTGTGACTGCCCACCTTGATGTCGAAGGTCGTGGTTTGTCGTTTGCTGTGGCTGACGTGGAAGGCTTGCTTGACTGCTGAGCCTCGCTCATTTTTCTATCACATAGTTCTTATGTAAGGACTCAAACCATCTTGCAAATATCCCCTAAACCTATGTACCCTTTCAAAATTAAAGTCGTACTTTATCATTGCAGCAAAAATCTCACGTAATTGCTTCACTTTCGCTACTGCATTCGGTTTTGATTGTTATCCTTTCCTCTTCCAATTGCATCAGCTCTTCATCTATCAGTTCTTGGTCATGGGACGCCAAAACCTCTTCAACATCATCTTCGTCAGCTTCCACAAGCCAAACTCACTTAGTCCTTACTTCGTTCACCATGATCGAAACGCTTAATTATGTCTAATTTTACGCTAAGTGTAACACTATTACGAGCTCTTTTAGGCTTTTCCGACACCATGGAACTCATCTTGCAAATGGCTGCTCACAGGCACGTGTTTAAGCAATGCCGTTTCGAATCCGGGGTAGAGTGGCTGCTCGGGGCGCGCACTGCCTTTTATCGCGCACTGCTTTTTTTTCGTAACAGTGAAAACACCTTCTGAAAGCAAAAACAGGGTACTAATGTAGGTCTTTCGTAACAGTGAGGTTTCGTAAAGTGAAAGTTCGAAAAGCGGGGGACACCTGTACTTGAAAAAGCTTTTGGTATCCTCTTTGATATTATTTGCTAGCTTCCCTCTTAATGACCTTCTTAGTTTCCTTTTGTAAGGTTTTAAAAACTTCCCAATCCTCTGTCTTCCCACTAATTTTTGCTTCCTTGTATGCCCCCTCCTTTGCTTTAACTTTGGCTTTGACTTCTCTTGTCAACCACGGTTGCATCCTTTTTCCACTCGAAAATTTCTTCTTTTTTGGAATATACCTGTCTTGCACCTTCCTCACTTCTCGCGTAAACTCCAGCCACTGCTGCTCTGCCGTCTTTCCCGCCAGTGTCTCTTTCCAGTCAACTTTGGCCAGTTCCTCTCTCATGCCACTATAATTTCCTTTACTCCACTGAAATACCAACACATCAGATTTCAGCTTCTCTTCTTCAAATTTCACAGTGAACTCAATCATGTTATGATCACTGTCTCCAAAGGGTTCCTTCACCTCAATCTCTCTAATCACCTCTGGTTCATTACACAATACCCAATCCAGTACAGCTGATCCCCTAGTGGGCTCAACAACAAGCTGTTCTAAAAAGCCATCTCACAGACATTCTACAAATTCTCTCTCTTGAGATCCAGTGCAGACCTGATTTTCCCAATCCACTCGCATGTTAAAATCCCCCACAATTATCATAACACTGCCCTTCTGACAAGCCTTTTCTATTTCCTGTTGTGATTTGTAGTCCACATCACTGCAGCTGTTTGGAGGCCTGTATATAACTGCAATCAGGGTCCTTTTACCCCTGTGATTTCTTAGTTCAACCCATAAAGATTCTGCACCTTCCGATCCTATATCACCTCTTTCTAATGATTTAATATCATTTCTTACCAATAAAGCCACTCGCCCTCTGCCTACCTTCCTATCCTTCCGGTGCACCGTGTATCCTTGGACGTTCAGCTCCCAGAGACATGTATCCTTTAGCCACGTCTCAGTGATGGCCACAATATCATATCTGCCAATCTGTAGCTGTACGACAAGATCATCCACCTTATTCCTTATGCTACGTGCATTTAAATATAACACCTTAAGACCAGTATTTGGTACTTTTCGCTTTGATTTCACTGCAACTTTATTGCACTGCAACTCATCCCAATGGCTACAAATTTGCCCCATTACCCGCCTGTCTTTCCTGACATCTTTACTGCTCACTATCTTAGATTTATTTCTGTTTTCCCCTTCCTCCGCTCTGTCATTCCGGTTCCCATCCCCCTGCCAAATTAATTTAAACCCTCCCTAACAGCTCTATTGGTCCCTTTGGGTTCCGGTGTAACCTGCCCTTTTTGAACAGGTCATATTTTCCCCAGAAGAGATCCCAATTATCCAAGAATCTGAAGCCCTGCCCCCTGCACCAGTTTCTCGGCCACGCATTCATCTGCCTGATCCGACTACTCTTGCCCTCGCTAGCACGTGGCACAGGTAGCAATCCCGAGATTACTGCCCTGGAGGTCCTGCTTCTCAGCTTCCTTCGTAACTCCTGGAAATTTCTCTTCAGGACCTCCTACTTTGTCCTATCTATGTCATTGGTACCAACATGTACCAAGACAACTGGCTGCTCATCCTCCCTCTTTAGAATATTCAGGACCTGATCCGAGACATCCCGTACCCTGGCACCTGGGAGGCAACACACCATGAGGGTATCTCTATCAGGCTCACAGAATCTCCTGTCTGTTCCCCTGACTATGGAATCCCCTATGACTACCACATTTCTCTTCACCCTCCTTCTCTCCTGCACAACAGCGCCAGGCTCAGTGCCAGAGACCCGGTCACTGTGGACGTCCCCTGTCAGGTCATCTCCCTCAACAGCATCCAGAACAAGATATTTGTTGCTGAGGGGGACAGCCACAGGTGTGCTCTCCACTATCCGGGCATTTCCCTTCCCTCTCTTGACTGTGACCCAGTTTTCTGACCCTTGTAGCCTAGGGATGACTACCTCCCTATAGCTCCTGCCTATCACCTCTTCACTTTCCCTAATAAGCAGTAGGTCATCAAGCTGCAGCTCCAGATCCCTAACACGGTCTCTGAGGAGCTGTATCTCGGTACACCTGGCACAGATGTGGCCATCAGGGAGGCTGGAGGTGTCCCAGGATTCCCACATCTGACACCCTGAACAAAGCACTAACCCTGCAGGCATGCTATCTAATTCTACAGGAATGAAACAGGAAAAATAAGTTTACACACCCACTCACCTCGCCAAACAGACGAACTTTTTAAACCGTTAGCTCGTTCCGTTAGCTGTGTGAGCCCTGTTGTTCCTGTCTGTCTGGGCCAATTCGCAAAAGCGGGGGTGGGGGGGGAGAAAAAAAGAGTTGGTGCTTTGCTCTCGCCTCTTCCCGTTTACCGCCGAAGCCTGTTGAAGCCAAAGCCCTACACTCTGCTACCGCTCACTCCACTGCCCGCTGTATAGGGTGGTCTCCTTTTCAAATTCTCTGCGCTGTCCTGTTGACGTCACGCGCCTGTGCAGTCTCATCCTTCTTGTAGATCTAAACTCAGTTTCTAGATTCTTGAGAAATCTCCGGATGCTTTCAAGGCACATGGAAAAATGTTCCAAATTCCTTTATAAGTGGGTAGTGAGTAACTGCCACTTCTACAAAATATGTTGACTCTTACTGAAGTAGTGTAATGCACAATGGCTCTCTGGTATACACATGTTATGTCCCTCAGGAGTACAGGAAATAGCATTTTACACAATAAATCTCTTCCACATAAGTTAACAGGCAGATCTGGAGTAAGTAGAAAGGTATGGTATAAATCCTGGTCTCCTGTAGTAACCTCCACTGGGTCTGATTTCAGGACAGAATGCAAATCAGGCTGAAGATCGTTTGCCTGCTCTTTCAGTAGTTTTGAATGTTTTTCCATTTTCTGTACTTTCTTCTGTGTATATTCTTCCACAGACTCACCTCTACCTTGCTGTGTCTCCATAATCTTAGACTGATCAGCTTTTTGTTTTCAGCATGTAATGCATCGTACATAATTTTATAAAAATCTTCATTTTCTAAAAATATGAATTTGTTTTTTTTTGGCAGGTCCTGGCCTGGTACTGTTTCAGTGTTTTTGACTGCACTGAAATTTAACTCCATAAAATTCAAACTAGGGGGCAAACCATGTCCTCATTAACGTTTCCAGATCCATAAAAATCGGTTTGTGACACAAATCAATAGTTTTAAGTTTCTGAATAGGTTTTTCCAACCCTTTCTCCAATTCAGGCTGTTCTTCGACTGTGGCCCATAATTCTCCTACCGTCCAAGGTCGATATACACGCTATCCATGATTCTTCCACCGATCCCTTCCCGTAATTATTAAATATCATCTCCATCCTCCATCATCTCCATCCTCCATCGTCTCCATCCTCCATCATCTGCATCCTCCATCGTCTCCATCCTCCATCATCTGCATCCTCCATCGTCTCCATCCTCCATCATCTCCATCCTCCATTGTTTCCATCCTCCATCGTCTCCATCCTCCGTCATCTCCATCCTCCGTCATCTCCATCCTCCATCGTCTCCATCCTCCATCATCTCCATCCTCCGTCGTCTCCATCCTCCATCATCTCTATCCTCCATCGTCTCCATCCTCCATCATCTCCATCCTCCATCGTCTCCATCCTCCGTCATCCCCATCCTCCGTCATCTCCATTCTCCATCGTCTCCATCCTCCATGGTCTCCATCCTCCGTCATCTCCATCCTCCATCGTCTCCATCTTCCGTCATCTCCATCCTCCATCGTCTCCATCCTCCATCGTCTCCATCCTCCATCGTCTCCAACCTCCATCATCTGCATCCTCCGTCGTCTCCATCCTCCATCGTCTCCATCCTCCATCATCTCCATCCTCCATCGTCTCCATCCTCCGTCATCCCCATCCTCCGTCATCTCCATTCTCCATCGTCTCCATCCTCCATGGTCTCCATCCTCCGTCATCTCCATCCTCCATCGTCTCCATCTTCCATCATCTCCATCCTCCATCGTCTCCATCCTCCGTCATCTCCATCCTCCATCGTCTCCATCTTCCATCATCTCCATCCTCCATCGTCTCCATCCTCCGTCGTCTCCATCCTCCATCGTCTCCATCCTCCGTCGTCTCCATCCTCCATCATCTCCATCCTCCATCGTCTCCATCCTCCGTCGTCTCCATCCTCGGCCATCTCCATCCTCCGTCGTCTCCATGCTCCATCGTCTGCATCCTCCATCGTCTCCATCCTCCATCGTCTCCATCCTCCATCGTCTCCATCCTCCATTGTCTCCATCCTCCATCGTCTCCATCCTCTATCGTCTCGCTGCCGAGTCTTGAGTCAGAGAACTTGGAATAAAAGCAATGCAGCAGACTGTAACATCATAATCAGCGAGTTGTTTTGTTTTGTTGGTGTCCTTTCTCACTGTGGAAAAGGACAACACCTCTCTGTCCCTTGTTAGGGAGAGAGAGAACCTGTGGCATGTTGAATTGTCGGGTGAACAATTAGATATTTTTGGACTGCAGATCATGGGCTCTCTTGGGAGCATTGCTATTGCTTGCTTGCTGGGTGGTGGGTGCCGATGCTTCCTGCTGAAATAAGTGGGGGAGGGGGAGGGAGGAGGGTTGATGCTTGTGTGTGGGAGGCGAGAGAGGGGACTTTGGTGTTCTAATGTTTTACTGTCATTCATTCGTTGGGGCTCTCTTTTGTTTTCGTGGTTGTCTGCAAAAAGTGAGAATTTCAGGTTGCTTTCTGATGTGAAATGGAACCATGAAACCATGCCATGTTGTTACTATAAGTAAAGTACATTTCCACATGGGGAAGGTTAGCCTGGGGTTGGGGACACATGAAGGTGGTGAAACCTGGTGAGAGGGGATCCTAGTGAGGAGAGATACAGGCAATGGGGAGGGGAGGAATCCTCGTGACAGGAGGGAGCGGGGAGAACAGATCCTGGAAAGGAGGGAGAGCCTGTTGAGGTGGGTGGGGAAGGGGGTTGAGAGTGGTGAGGGGGAGGAATGTATTGCGGAGGGGTAACCTGGCTAGAGGAGGATCCTGATGAGGTGGAACCTCTGAATGAGAGGCTTCCTCTCTCTGTATTCATTTCCCAGGACATGGACATCGGCAACAAAGCTGCCATTTGTATCCCCATCTCTAATTTCCCTTGAGCCGAGCAGTTTGTTGGGCTCTCTCAGACAAGGTTTCAGAATGTCAAGGGGGGCTCCCTACGCAATCCACTGGTTCATTAGTCATCATTACTAATGGATTTGAAAATGATTGCCTGAATCTAAATCCACAGTCACAGTTGTGGGATATGAACTTGGATATCTGGAGTTCTGATGCAGTAAGTTCCCTACTATATCATCTCTACTGGTGGTGGCACAAAGGACCACAGACCAGGCGGTGAGGAGGGAAGGAACGAAGACAAGAGGTGACCAAGCATCTTCTGACAACATGCTACATCAGCCCAAGTATGGCGGTTATGGTCACATGGTGATTAACTCATCCATCACACCAGTGCCCAAGAAGATCGGGGTCAGCTGTCTTTATATCACACACAAAAGCAAATGGCTCTGGAGATCAAACATCACAGCCCCAAGATGTTACATTAGGACTTCCTCAGGGCAGTGGCCTGGGTCCAGCAATCCTCATGCATGGCATTCCCTGCTGAAACTAGAGACTGAGGGGCAAGGAAACCAGAGCAGCACAGCTGACTGTGGGGAAAGAAGTTGTTAATTCCACAGACAGAGACTGGAATCCAAAGGTTGAGCGTGGTGGCAATAATGTCCTGAGCTGCGTACATTTCAATGTAAGGAGTATAGTAGGAAAGGCAGATGAGCTCAGGGCATGGATTAACACTTGGCATTATGACGTTGCAGCCATTAGTGAGACTTGGTTGTAGGAGGGGCAGGACTGGCAGCTCAGTATTCTGGGGTTCTGCTGTTTTAGACATGATAGTGGGGGAAGTAGTAAAGGGGGAGGGGTATTATTACTAGTCAGGGTAGTGCTCAGACGGGACAGGCTGAAGGGCTCGTCTACTCAGGCTATATGGGTGGAACTGAGGAATAAGAAGGGGAAGACCACTTCATGGAATTATGTTATAGACTTCCCAATGGTCAGCATGCTTTGAAAGAGAAAATGTGAGAAGGAAAACTCTGATCTCAAAGCTATCGCTGTCTTGCAGATATATCCACTCATGGGGAATGCTTTGGGAGTCAACCCCGAGGAAAACTCCAGAGCTGGAGTCCCAAAGGCAGTTCAATGCCGACTGGCATCTCCTGCGATGCCGCTGGTGCCAAAGCATATCGGTCTCTGGCGTTCCTTTGGATTCATCGACTGAGGGGGAGCCTGCTGCATGGGCAACAGCTTGCCCTCCATATCGTACTGTCCAGGCTTGTGTATCAACTGAATGTAGATAGCTAGGATGCAACATCTGTGGTTAACTCCGACCAATGGAGGGACCCTCTCCCCCTCTCCCCTTCTCCCTCCCCCTCTCCCCCTCCCCCTCCCCCTCTCCTCCTCTCCTCCTCTCCCTCTCCCCTCTCGCCCTCTCCTCCTCTCCCTCTCCCCTCTCCCCCTCTTCCCCTCTCCCTCTCCCCTCTCCCCTTCCATCTGCCCCTCCCTCCCCCTCTCCCCCCCTCTCTCCTTCCCCCCTTGTAGCACAGTTAGAAATTTACAGGTATGTGGGCATCACTGAGTCATGGCCAAAAGAATATCAGAGTTAGGCGCTTAATATGCAAAATATATATTGTATTGAAACATCAGGCAGGTTGGTAGACGGGGTGGGGTTGCTCTGTAGATAAAAAAAATGAAATCAAATCTTTAGAAAGAGGTGACATAGAATTGGAAGTTGTAGAATCCTTGTCGGTAGTGTTAAGAAACTGTAAGGGTAAAAAGACCCTGCTGGGAGTCATAGTTAGGCCTCCAAACAGTTATCAGGATGTGGGCTACAAATTACAAAGGGATATAGAAAAGGCTTCAAGAAAGGGTAATATTTTGATAGCCATGGGTGACTCCATATGCAGATTGATTGGGAAAATGAGTTTGTGCTGGATCCTAAGAGATGGAATTTGTAGAAAGCACACACAATGGCTTTTTAGAGCAGTTCGTGGTTGAGCCCACTAGGAAAAAGGCAATGCTGGATTTGGAGTTGTGTAATCAATTAGATTTGATTAAGGTGCTTAAGGTAAAGGAATCCTTAAGAGTAAGTTATCATAATATGGTGGAATTCACCCTGCAGTTTGAAAAGGAGATGCTAAAATCAGTAATACAGTGGAGTAAATATAATACAGTACAGAGGCATGATAGAGAATTTGACCGGAAAAGGACACTAGCAGGAATGATGGCAGAACAGCAATGGCTAGAGTTTTGGGGATCAATTGGGATGGCGCTGAATTCATCATCCCAAGAAGAAGCATTTGTAAAGGAAGGACAAGCAGCTGTGGCTGACAAGGGAAGTCAAAGACAGCATAAAAGCAAAAGGGAGGGAATAAGATAGCAAAAGTTAGTGTTTAACTGGTGTATTGGGAAGCTTTTAAAAACCAACAAAATACAACTAAGAAAGGACTAAGAAGAGAAAATATGATAATATGAAGCTAAGCTATCCAATAATAAAAAAGAAGATACCAAAAGCTTTTTCCAGATTTACTGTATAAAGAGTAAAAGAGAGGAGATAGTGGATATCAGACCACTGGGAAAGGATGTTGGTGGTATTAATAGAGGGCAAAGAAATGGCATATGAACTTAAGTATTTTGTGTCAGTCTTCACCGTGGAAGACACAAGCAGTATGCCAGAAATTTGAGGGTGTGTGGGGGCAGAAGTGAGTGTAGTTGCTATTACTACGGAGAAGGTGCTTGGGAAGCTGAAAGTCTGAAGGCAGAGAAGTCACCCGGACCAGATGGACTGAACCCTAGGGTTCTGAAAGAGGTAGGTAATGAGATTGAGGAGGCATTGGTAATGTTCGTTCAAGAATCACTAGATACTGGAATGGTTCCGGAGGACTTGAACATGCAAATGTTACTCCACTATTCAAGAAGGGCAGGAGGCAAAGACAGGAAACTAAAGGCCAGTTAGCCTGACTTCAGTACAGAGGTTAGAATCTTATTATTAAGAATAATGTTTTGGTGTACTTGGAAGCACATGATAAAGTAAGCCAAAGTCAGGAGAAATCTTGCCTGACAAATCTATTGGATTTCTTTAAGAATAGTAAAAGAAGAGTCAGTGGATGTTGTTTACTTAGATTTTCAGACGGCCTTTGACAAGGTGCGACATGTGAGGCTAGTAGTCAAGATAAGAGCCCATGGTATGGAAAGTTCAAAGTTCAGAGTAAATTTATTATCAAAGTACATATATGTCACCATATACAACATTGAGATTAATTTTTTTTGCTGGTATACTCAATAAATCTGAAGTTGTTGTTGTTTTGTATGGCATTCACATTTCTAATTGAGAGAGGAAGAGACAGATCTGTCCGTTCGGGAGCCGGGGTTGGATGGATCTTCATCTGCCATCTCGTCCACAGCCGTTCCAACATGGGGGCCCTGACTTGAAGCACTCAAGCCTCCCCACGGTGCCAACGTGTTGATCCAGGTCGTGGTGGGATAAATCCAATAACCATAATAGAAACAATGAAAGACTGCACCAACAGGGCAGACAACCAGTGTGCAAAAGACAACGAATTGCAAACATAAAAAGAAAGAATAAATAATAATAATATTATGTTGAAATTCCTTTGACATCTGATGAAACATTGGTGTACTATAATCACCCTATCTATTAACAACCAAAAAAAGAACAGACACTGTTATCAAAATAAATCAAGGCACTTTCCCAAGCCCACTATGGTTTTTTCTGGCTTTCTAATTTACTGAATCGTACAAAAATTGGTAACAAATCAGAAACAATGAAACAAATGATGCCTTGACACATCTTCTATATGTGGATGATGTGAAATTATATACTCCTTCATCAGTAAAGTTGAAGCAATTAATTCAAATAGTAGAACTATTTCCAAAGGATATAAACATGAACTTTGGTCTAGGTAAGTGCAGAACATTAAACATAAAGATCTAGTAGAATACAAAGCAGAGCAGCAGGATACAATACAACCAATGGATAAATATGAAACAAGCATCTGGCTTATCAACAAGGAAAGAAAATAGATCATAATGTGATAAAAGGGAAACTTTCAACAGAATTTACTTCGAAGCGTAAGAAAATTTGCCGAACAGAGCTCAATTGTAAAATTATAACAAAGGCAATAAACACTTTTGTTATGCCTATATTAATATATTCTTTTGGCATAATTTCTTGGTCTGAAATGGATCTAGAAGATTTACAAAGAAAAATAAGAATTGAAATGACAAATTTAAGATAACACTATGTACACGGGAATGTTTTTAGATAAACACTACCTGGGACAGAAGGAGGAAGAGGAGTAACAGACATAAAGAATTTGCACAACAGTCAGATAAAACTTCTAACAATATATTTTCACCAGTGAAAGCAGGATTCAGCAATCCGCGTGAGCATATGCAAATCTGATAGGAAGTACACATCACTAAGCTTAAATGAGCGCACAACCAGAACACTGAAGACATTATTGTTATTGAAGAAAAAGTTAACCAGTGGAAGAGCATGACCCTCCGTGGGAGACAGTCCCATTATCTGAGTAGATGAGATGTCATCAAGGAAGCAACAAACACCTGGCCCAAAGTTGGAGATCTTTTCTCAGAAACACAAGGGTTCCTTGAGGCAATGCAGGACCAGATGGTTCACACAAAATTTTCAAAAACACATAATGAAAGACCAACAAAGTCAAGACAATAAATGCAAAAATGCCATGGAAAATCAGAAACAATCTAACACAGTACAGGATCCTGCAGCAGTTTAACTCAATCTGATTACTTACACAGGCACAATCAAGTGGCAAACATCATTCACCAAAATCTTGATTGGAAAATCAACTCATAAAAGAAACTGTGCCTGATTATAAATACACGCCTGATCCACTTTTAGAGTCAGAGTCGCACAAATTATATTATGACCGATCGGTTATTACAGATAGGACAATCCATAATAATCATCCGGACATAATAGTACAGAGAAAACCAGCAAGGATGACTTATTTCATAGATATGGCTATTCCAAACACACATAGCATACAGAAATCAGTAAGTGAAAAACACAGACAAATGCTGAATTAGAAAAGAAAATTGAAAGTCTATGGAATTCGATCATTGTCCCAACAATTATATCTACAACTGGTATAATTCCAAAGGCACTACACAATAGTCTTAAACAATTAGGCTTACACAGCAATATTTAAGAAAATGTTCAGGAAACCACAATATTAAACACCACTAGATTAGTCTGGAAGTTCCTAGCAATTGAGAAATTAGTGTGCTTGGCTATGGCCGTACCTCAGGTTTTGAGCTGAGGAAAAATAAAACTATAATAATAATAAATAAATAAATAAATAAACAATTCCAGGAAAGATATTCGACTGGCAGGAGGGAAATAGTGGGAATAACAGAAGCGTTTTCCAGTTTGCTGCCGCTGACTAAAGGTGTTCCGCATACGTAAGTCAGTGATGATTTTGCTACTTTTCATAATTATATGTCAATGTTTTGGATGATGAATTTGATGTTTTTGTGGCCAAGTTTGTGGGCGATACGAAGATAGGTGGGGTGGGCAGGTAGTGTTGCTGAAGCAGGGAGTCTGTAGAAGGTCTTAGACAGATTAGAAGAATGTGCAAAGTGGCAGATGGAATACAGCGTAGGAAAGTTCATGGTTGTGCATTTTTGTCGAAAGAATAATGGTGTAGACTATTTTGTTAACTGGGAGCAAACTCAAAAATTAGAGGTGCAGTGCAAAGGGACTTAGGATTCCTTGTGCAGGATTCCCTTAAAGTTAACTTGCAGTTTGAATTGGTGGTAAGGAAGGCAAATGCAATGCTGGCATTTATTATGAGAGGACTAGAATAATCAAGGATAATCAAGGACACGAGACCCACCCAGCCAACACACTTTTCGTCCCTCTTCCCTCCGGGATAAGGCTCAGGAGCTTGAAGTCTCGTACGGCCAGATTTGGGAACAGCTTCTTTCCAACTGTGATAAGACTGCTGAATGGATCCTGACCCGGATCTGGGCCGTACCCTCCAAATATCCGGACCTGCCTCTCGGGTTTTTTTGCACTATCTTACTTGCCCTTTTCTATTTTCTATTTATGATTTATAATTTAAATTTTTAATATTTACTAATCGATTTGTAATCCAGGGAGCATGAAGTGCAGAATCAAATATCGCTGTGATGATTGTACACTCTAGTATCAATTGTTTGACGACAATAAAGTAGAGAATATAAAAGCAAGGATATAATGCTGAGGCTTTATAAGGCATTGGTCCATCCGCTCTTGGAGTATTGTGAGCAGATTTGGGTCATTCACCTAAGAAAGGATGTGCTGGTATTGGAGAGGGTCCAGAGGAGGCACATTAGACTGATCCAGGGAATGAAGAATTTAACGTATGAAGAGCATTTGATGGCGTACTCGCTGGAGTTTAGAAGAATGAGGGTTGGGTGGGGGGATCTTATTGAAACCTATCAAATATTGAAGGGATGTGGAAAGGATGTATCCTATGGTGGAGGAGTTTAAGACCAGAGAGCACAGCCTCAGAATACAAGAACATCCTCTAAGTTCAAGTTCACGTTTATTGTAATCTGTTGGGTGGTAGGGCCCACAACAATACTTTGGGCTATTCATCTTCAACAGTCCCAGTAAATGTCACAAATAGGGGGGAGGGAGACCCAGATGATCCTTTCAGTGGTTTTTACTGTCCTCTGTAGAGTCTTGTGGTCTGATGCCTTGTGTCTTCCGTACCACTCACCGAATCAGCCAGACAGGACATCCTCAATAGTGCTCCTGTAGAAAGTTGTTAGACTGGGGACAGGGAGCCTTGCATTCCTGAATCTCCTCAGAAAGTGCAGATGCTGCTGTGCCTTCCTGAGTAGTGAGGAGGTGTTGAGGGTCTAGGCTGTAAAACAGCGATGAGGGAATTTATTCGGCCATAAGGTGGTGAATCTGTGAAATTCATTGCCACAGATGGCTGTGGAGGCCAAGTCATTGGGTATAATTAATGCAGTGTTTGATATGTTCTTGATAAGAGTTACAAATCTTGCAAAGAGAAGGTGGGGAATGAGGTTGATAGGGATAATAAATCAGCCAAGATGGAATGACTGAGCAGAATCAATGGGCTAAATAGCTTAATTCATCTTCTATATCCTATTTCCTTATGATTCCCATTTCAGTCTTCTCCACTCTCAGGAAAAGAAATCAAGTCTCTCCAGTCTCTGCTCAAAGCTGGAGATGGTCCATCCTGGCAAATCCCAATTGTACCTTCTCCACAACAATCTACAGTGTGTTTCTAAAGTGTTGTGACCAGCCCTGCACATTATATTCACCCTTACTGGTTTTTCACCTGAAACTGACCAGCCTTCTCCTTCCCACCCTCCCCCCACCTTCTTTATAGGGCCTCTACCCCTTCCCTCTACAGTCCTTACGAAGTGTTCCGGCCCAAAACGTCGACCGATCTTTTCCACGGATGCTGCCCGACCTGCGGAGTTCCTCCAGCGTGTTGTGAGTGTTGCTTATATTCCGGCTGTGGCTTAACCATATTTCATTCAAATGTCCCAGAGCTTGGGTTGAAATTTGCAGGGTTCTGGCAGAGATATGTGTATCACCTTTAGCCATAGGAGAGGTATTCGAAGATTGAAGGCTGGCTAAAGTCTTGCTTTTAGTTAAAAACGGTTGCAAGAACAAGCCAGCGAGTTACAGAGCAGAGAGCCTAACACCCGCAATGGGACAGATACTGGAGGGGATTCTAAAGGGCAGAGTCTATTTGTATCTGGAAAGGCAAGGACAGATTCAGGATAGTCACCATGACTTTGCGTACCTCGTTAATTTGACTGAGTTTTTTGAAGAGGTGACCAAGAGGATTGACAAAGAAAGGGCAGTGGATAATATCTAAAATGGACTTTAGCAAAGGTCATTGACAAGTATGATAGGTTAGTCTGGAAGATCATATCACATGGGATCCAGAGTGAGCTATCCAAATGGATACAAAATTGCCTCAATGTTGTTATTCAGAGATTAGTAGTGGAGGGTTATTTATCAGATTGGAAGCCAATGACCAGTGGTAAGTTCTAGATTCTCTGTTGATTGTCATACATATTATGATTTGGAAGACAATGTTGTCATAATGGTTAGTAAGCTTGCGGGTGATTCAGCAGTGGCTGGATGGGAGACTGTCACAAAGGTGGGGAGCAAGGGTGGACCCAAATACAAGGCATCTTGTGAGGTTAACTTAATTAAGTTTATTGCTCGATACAAGGAGAGCAAATCAGAAGCAGGCATACCGTACTGGAGAAGGATTCAGGCCTTGGACTAGGCTGGGAATAGGGGTCTGGGCTAGGAGTCAGAATCACGGACCGCCAGGGCCAGGACTTGGTACATGGAGCCTCCGGAGCCAGGAACTCTTCTTATTCACGGGACAGACACAGACACAGGACATAAAACATTGAGCCGGGAATCCTCCTTAGACACAGGACAGAGTCGGGACTCTTCTTGACACAGGGTCAGGACCCTTCCAGGATACAGGACTGGGACCCCTCTTAGATGCACGACATGGATACGGAGACCACACAACAATGGACAGAACTATAACTGGGCTCAAGAACGCTCCAGGCCACAGCGAGCTCATGACTCACCACAGCGGGTTAACTTTGACTGACCCGTACTGACAAGGGAAGGTGGCTTGCTGGCACTTGATCCGGGAGGACACTAGGCTAGCTCCAACCAGATGACATTGGCTTGCAGTACCTTCAATAACTTTGTTAACGCTCTCTCCCCGAACGGCTGAAAGCCGGAGACTATAAACTGCCGGTTCAGCCGAGAGTAAATTGCATCCAATCACCAAGCCCGAGGGACACGGAAAAACAGAGAACCAAAGGGAAATAGGGAGTCAACGGTCTGGATCGTAACATAAACAAAATAAATTTAAAGGGACCCCAATCCGGACCATGACAGAGACGACAGAGAGTGGTGGTGGATAACTGTCAGATTGGAGGCCGGTGTCTAGTGGTGTGCCTCAAGGATCTGTACTGGGTCCAATGTTATTTGTCATATACATTAATGATCTGGATGATGGGATGGTAAATTGGATGAGTAAGTATGCAGATAATACTAAGATAGGTGGAGTTGTGGATAATGAAGTAGGTTTTCAAAGCTTGCAGAGAGATTTAGGCCGGTTAGAAGAGTGGGCTGAAAGATGGCAGATGGAGTTTAATGCTGATAAATGTGAGGTGCTACATTTTGGTAGGACTAATCAAAATAGGATATACATGCTAAATGGTAGGGCATTGAAGAATGCAGTAGAACAGAGGGATCGAGGAATAATGGTGCATAGTTCCCTGAAGGTGGAATCTCATGTGGATAGGGTGGTGAAGAAAGCTTTTGGTATGCTGGCCTTTATTAATCAGAGCATTGAGTATAGGAGTTGGGATGTAATGTTGAAATTGTACAAGGCATTGGTGAGGCCAAATTTGGAGTATTGTGTACTGTTTTGGTCACCGAATTACAGGAAGATGTCAACAAAATAGAGAGAGTACAGAGAAGATTTACTAGAATGTTACCTGGGTTTCAGCACCAAAGTTACAGAGAAAGGTTGAACAAGTTGGGTCTTTATTCTTTGGAGCGTAGAAGGTTGAGGGGGGACTTGATAGAGGTATTTAAAATTATGAGGGGGATAGATAGAGTTGACGTGGATTGGCATTTTCCATTGAGAGTGGGGGAGATTCAAACAAGAGGACATGAGTTGAGAATTAAAGGGCAAAAGTTTAGGGGTAACATGAGGGGGAACTTCTTTACTCAGAGAGTGGTAACTGTGTGGAAGGAGCTTCCAGCAGAAGTGGTTGAGGCAGGTTCGATGTTGTCGTTTAAGGTTAAATTGGACAGCTATATGGACAGGAAAGGAATGGAGGGTTATGGGCTGAGTGCAGGTTGGTGGGACTAGGTGAGAGTAAGAGTTTGGCATGGACTAGAAGGGCCGAGATGGCCTGTTTCCGTGCTGTAATTGCTATATGGTTATAACACCAAAATTGGTAGAAACACTTCTAGTTTAAGATGGCATTGGTGAACTTCAGCAACTTCTGGCTGATGGCTAACAAAACAAGGAAAGCAACTAAATACTTTGTCAACCACACTTTTTCTGGGAAACAATTGTAACACACTGTCAGGTTTCACTGCTAATGTAATAGTTTCTCTGTAGCAGCAATGTTTGGGTTATGATGAGAGATAACAGGCTTTGGAATGTGGGCTATCCAATGAGAGGGATGTTGTTCTTTCTTGTGGGTCTGGGAGCAAGAATTTCACAGTATTTTGCAAGGGCGAGATGAGGAGAGAGGACATGAATGGAGAGAGTTGGTAGATCACTGAACGGAGTGGACCGGAGTGAGGGTCCGAGGGTCGGCTACACTCGGAGGAGGTCGATGGGGAACCAGTGGACTGAACCGTGAACTCCAACATTGCTCATTGGACTGTTTCATGAGAACGGGCCCTTTCCTTTTTTTTGTTTCTTTACTAACGATATAGTCAAATTAAGAGTTATAAAGCTCAATTGTTTAATCGCATACTGTGTACTGTTTGTTATTTTGTGGTACTGATTTATAACGGGACACATCGTGCAGCATCCACCCAAACGAGATTTCTTAAGTTTGGCCAGGCCAAGGGCTGTCTTCCCCTAGATTAAGCCGCTAGCTGAAACAAGAGTTACGATTGTGGGGGCTTGTCCAGGATTGATTCCGTTGGATGCTGTGTGACTACCCTGAGCAATGAACCAGTGGGGTAGATATTCGTACTCCAGATGAATTGTTAATTCACCTGTTAAGTACTGTTAAAGTTGCGATTGCAGGGCAGGGGTTTGATAAAATGGCGGGCACAGCTCTCGTTTTAATGCAGACTAGCACGGTAACGGTAGCTGGGGGGGGGCGGAGATTTCAAAGACAAGGTTCTATTGTTTCTGAGGAGTGAGGGGAAGGAGTGGTCGGATTTGGAATGTCCAATTAGTCCACGTCCCCTGGTGAAGAGTGAGAATTCTGAGTTAGTATCCGCCCTTACCTCTCTGGCGAATGAATGGAAAAATACCCAGGTTCAGAGTCCCTGCAGTGGTAGGCTCTGCCTATTCTCTGGAATTACGCCCACCTCTAAAGGGGACGAGGAGTATGAGGCTTGGGCGGAGCGGACCTCTCAGTTGTTAGATGAGTGGCAGTGCTCTGATGACGTACAGCGACAGGGATTGTTTGAACGTTTGAGTGGGCGGGCCGCTAATGTTGTGAGCACCGTCAGGTTGCAATATCCCGTAGCGACAACTGTCAATTACATGCAAGCACTGGACAATGCTTCTGGCCCGACAGGAAGCCCAATGGAGCTCATGCTGGGGTTTCAGAACATGCATCAGGAGAAGGGGGAGAAGCTTTCTGCTTTTATTTTTCGGCTAGAGAGGCAGCTAAATTGCCTGCAGCGCAGGGGGGTCACTGAGGCGGCTGAGGTGGATCAGTTAAGAATGGATCAGGTAACCAAGGACGCCCAGTCCCAGGACCTGATTGCTTGGGGTCTCTGACAGTATCGTAAGATGTGCCCCCCTCCATCTTTTGTTGTGCTGATGAGAGAGGTACGGGAAGAGGAGAACGCAGCGGAGGCACGGGAGGACTCACTCAGCAGGGTACAGTCCTCGGTAGCAGTCCCCACTGAAGTGACCACAGATAGCCTACCCTGGGGAGCGGTAGAGGAGATTGTGTCAGAGTTGAGAAAGAAGATATGTCGGCTGTTACTGGTGGGTGTGACCCTCCCCCTCATATAATGGAGCCGATGGGTGGGGAGGCGGATCCCCCAAGGGGGCAAACAATGCAGAGGGCTGCTGGCAGCAGGCGTCACGCCAGAGGGAGAGTGAGCCCCCGGGTACCTCGGCAGGGAGAGTCATTGGGAAAACTCAATGAGGGAAGGGCCTGGTGTCTCTGGGGAAACACGTTCCCAGCGATATACCAAGGAACCCCCGACAGCGAAAGGCCCAATTCCTAAGGGCTTAGTGGGTCCAAGCTCCAGTGTGTCACTACGGATAGAGGGTATTTATGCTAAAGCCATACTTGACACCGGGTCGCAGGTCACGTTGTTGTTCTGTTCATTTTACAATCGGTACCTGAAGCATTTACCATTGACACCATTCAGGGCACTGGAGATCTGGGAACTTAGTGCAAGTGATTATCTGTGCAACGGTGATTTGTCAGTGAAGTTGGAGCTCTCGGAGGCTGATGTGGGAGGGTCTGAGGTCCATGACACATCGTGCTGGTTTGTCCGGACCGCGTTGAGAAGGGCAGTGTTTCAGTCCTGGTGGGGACCAACACCCCTCTTGTGAGGAGGCTCATGGGGGGCTGCAAGGAGAAGGCTGGTGAGAGCTTTCTGGGAACATTGTCCGTGCACCCGGTGTTTCGAGCTGCTTTTGAGGAAGTGTGTGGCTGCACCGGCCAGGATAACAAATTTAGACGAGGGACTGTGTGGTTCACCCAGTTAAAGCCAATGGTGGTACGGCCCAGGGAAGTAGTGAGAGTGATGGGGACCCCCAAATTTCCCGGAGTGCCTGAGGGCAAAGCCCTCTTAGTGGACGCTCCGGAAGACCACGAGGGGGAGTCGGGATTTCCTGCTGGGGTACTGGTGAGGACCGGATTGCAGAAGCCCTCAGTTGCACAGGCGAGCAGGTTGGCAGTGATTGTCAGGAACAGTATGAAGAGGGAGGTCACCTTCAAGCAGGGGATGCCCCTGGCGCATCTGTTCCCGGTGACGGTAATGTCTAGTGTCCCTGTGAGACAAGCCGGGGAGAAACTATTGGAAAAGGGGGGAAGTTCACCGCTGAGTCATTCAACTTCAGGGTATCCCCAGTTCCGCCGGGTTGGAAGAGGAAGTTGGTAGAGAAGATGTTGAAGCTGGAAGGTGTCTTTTCCACTGACGAGTTTGATGTGGGTTCTTCCAAGAGCACTCATCCCACTATCTGGGTCACTGAGGACAACCCGTTTAGAGAGCGGTCACAGAGACTGGCTCCTGCAGAGGTGAAGGATGTTTGGCAACATTTGTGTAAGTTGAAGGAAGCTGGGATTATCACTGAGTCCTGAAGTCCCTATTCATTCCCAATAGTAGTGGCCCGAAAGAAGAATGGGAAGGTACAGATGTGTGTGGACTATAGGACTCTGAACAGGCACATCGTCCCTGACCAGTATACTGTCCTGAGGACTGAAGACGCGCTGGCCTGCCTGAGTGGTGTGAAGTGGTTCAGTGTGCTGGACTTGAGGAGTGGATATTGCCAGATCCCCGTAAGTGAAGCTGACAAAGAGAAGACAGCATTTATATGTCTCCTGGGACTTTTTTCCAGTTCGAAAGGATGCCCCTAGTCATATTGGGAGCTCCTGCAAACTTCCAGCGGGTTATGGAGAAGACAGTGGGGTCATGAACTTGCTTGAGGTATTGGTGTATCTGGATGACCTCATAGTGTTTGGATCCAACTTAAAAGAACATGAAGCAGGGCTGCTGAAGGTGCTGGGCCACCTGAAAGCTGAAGGGTTAAAACTTTCCCTGGACAAGTGTCAGTTCTGCCAAATGTCTGTTAGCTATGTTGGGCACATAGTCTCACGGTGGGAGTAGCTACCTGTCCGGCTAAGAGAGAGGTTGTTACCACTTGGCCAAGACCCCAGACTGTGAGTGCTCTGCACTTGTTCCTTAGCTTCTGTGGTTACTGTCAGAGGTTCGTGAAAGGCTACGCGAAAGTGAGTCACCCTCTAAATCAGTTTGTGTGTGGTTATCCTCCCTTGGGGAAGAAAAGGACAGGAGGGTAGAGAGTATCTTAGCCCGTTGGAGCCCTTTGGACCGAGGTGGGATGCAAAATGTGAAGAGGCCTTTCAGTCACTGAAGAAGCTGCTGACCCAGGTGCCAGAGCTGGCTTTTGCGGACCCCCAATTGCCGTATGTACTGCACACAGATGCCAGCCGAGAGGGTTTAGGTTGAGACCCATTGCGTTTGTCAGCTGGAGTCCGTCGCCCTTTGAGAAAAACTACCCCATGCACAAGTTGATTTCTGGTGTTGAAATTGGCGGTGGTGGATAAGCCAAGTGACTACGTCTATGGGGCCAAGTTTGAGGTGAGGACGGACAACAACCCCCTCACTTATATCCTGACCTCAGTGAAATTGGATGCCACAGGCCATCGGTAGTTGGTGGCATTGCCTGCATATGATTTCAGCCTGAAGTACCGGCCGGAAAGCCAGAATGTTGAGCTGATGCTTTGTCCCAATGGGTGCATGAAGGACTGGACAGGGATGAGGTGTGGGGGAGCGTTCCTGCCCCTGGGGTGAAGGCCATGTGTCAGTTTGCCATCACCGTGAAGGCAGAGGGAAAGGAGGGGCAGCATTGAGTGGTGGATCAATTGGGAGCTTCTGATGACACCATTCCCCAAGTTTGCCATAATCTGACTGCTCCGAAGACAAATCAGCTGCCAGAATTGAGTTCTGGGGAAGTAGCAGCTGCTCAGTGAGATGACTCAGGCATCGGTACCATTGGGTCAGCAGACAAAAAAGGAGACATAGCTCAGGCAGAGAAAACCAAACATGCATCGGTGCCTCCATACTGAGAGAATGGCCTCGGCTGGAGTTGAAGAACCAGATCTTATACTGGGTCACGTCACCCCCAGACCGACCCCAGCATTGCAGGCTGGTTCTGCTGGAGAAGTATTGGAAGATTGTGTTGAAGTTACTTCATGATGATTCTGGACATTTGGGGCTTGAAAAGACCTATGGTGCTCAGAGACTGGCTTTACTGGCCCTGAATGAAGCCGGTGGTCGAAGAATACTGCAAGTTGAGTATTCGATGAACACAGCGGAAGATGCTGCCCACACAGGCAGCTCCCTAGTCCCACTTGTAGAGTGCAGGGCCCCTGGACCTGGTGTGTATGGATTTCCTGTCAATAGAACCCGATGCCAGCAACACGGCGAATGTCTTAGTCATCACGGACCACTGCATGAGTATTGCACAGGCTTTTCCTGCAGCTGTACCCGAAATGAAGCTACCGGGTACTCGCCATATTATCTGATGTTTGGATGCGAGGTGAGGTTGCCCATTGACCTCTGGTTTAGGACAGACGAGGGCGACTTACTACCGAAGACTTATCTCTGAAGTATGTGTCTGACATGAGCAGAGAGCTGAAAGGGGCTTATGGATTAGCTGGGGCCGCGGCTGCCAAGCAGAATCAAGGAAATAAGGAGTATGATCAAAAGGTGAGGTTCTCCCAACTCCTGCCGGAAGACCGGGTCCTCAGAAGGAACTTGGGGCTTCTTGGGAAACATAAGTTGGCAGATGGCTGGGTGGCTAAGCCCTGTGTGGTGGAGAGTCAGATGCCAAACCTACCAGTTTTCTGGGTGAAACCAGAGGATGGGAATGGGCCTGTCCAGATTCCCCATTGGAACCATCTGCTGCCCCAGGACAAGAGGTGCAGGTAGACCCAGAGCTCGAATTGGAGCCTACACCTAGTAAGAGGACTCTGTGGAAACATGGGGGGGGGACTACTGGGTCCACAGCAGGCAAGGTTAGGCCGGCCCCCACCCTGAGAGGGATACTGATTCGGAGGATGAGGAGCTGGATGTGTAGTACATGCTGCCTTTTGCTAATTCCCCAGTGATTGAGGAAGAGACTTCCAGCACTTCTCTTGCTGAGTCTGAGTGTGGGGGGGGGTGCTATCTGTAGATAGCCTGAGTTTCAGTGGGACCCTGCAAGGGATGAAGTGGGGCTTGGCCACAGGACCAAGGGGTCCGAGTTGCAGGTGGGCACGAATGATAGGTCGGGGGAGGCTTTGCCAGGTGGAGTAGAGGTATCCCCAGTAGTGTCTGAACCTGAAGAGTTAGGTGAGGGGGTACAACGGTCTCAGAGAATTAGGAGAGCACGGATAGGCTGGCCTACATAACACCAGGGGAACAGAGTGTGACCCCTACCGTGTTGGGGAGCTATGTCACTGCCTTGTGCACCAGGATTGGACTTTGTGTTTTGCAGGAAGGATTGGCGAATTACCTCAATGTCACGAGGACATGACTAAATTTGGTGGGGGGAAGAGTGTAACGCGCTGTAAGGTTTCACTGCTAATGTAATGGTTTCTCTGTAGCAGCAATGTTTGGGTTATGACGAGAGATAACAGGCCTTTGGAATGTGGGCTATCTAATGAGAGGGATGTTGTTCTTTCTTGTGGGTCTGGTAGCAGGGATTTTGCAGTCTTTTTGCCAGAGAGAGATGAGGAGAGGAGACGTGAATGGAGAGAGTTGGTAGACCGCTGGACGGAGTGAACTAGGAGTGAGGGTCCGAGGGTCGGCTACACTTGGAGGAGGCCGACGGGGAACCAGTGGACTGAACCGTGAGCTCCAACATTGCTCATTGGACTGTTTCATGAGAACGGGCCTTTTCTTTTTTTTTGTTTCTTTACTAACTATATAGTCCAATTAAGAACTATTAATCTCAATCGTTTAATCGCATATTGTGTACTGTTTGTTATTTCGGGGTACTGATTTGTAACAGGGGACACATCGTGCAGCGTCCACCCAAACGAGATTTCTTAAGTTTGGCTGGGCTGAGGGCTGTCTTCCCCTAGATTAAGCCACTAGCCGAAGAGAGGGTTACACGATCATCACAAGTAATAATCTGCGATGTTGCTTTGGACTTGAAGGCAATTTGGCGTGGCCGAACCGAGGCAAGGTGAGCCTCGGGCCTGTCTCCGAAGGAAAGAAGACCCGAGGTTCGTGCCGAAGGGCAAATCGAGGTGCCAAAGTTCAGGCACCAGTGCCAGGGGCGGCGCTAAGGTGGTGCTAGCTGGGGCTATAGCCCCAGCAGAAATTGCAATAGCACCACCAAGAAATTAACTGCAGCTGCTTTGCTTTCTCTGTATAGTTTTGAATACAGCTTGTTTCTCCAGTGTATCTAGTGAAGCAACGCCCCCAATTACCATAGCACCCACGCAGCAATAAAGTTATAAACTCTGTCAGATCCACTCTACACTTCTGCTTATTCGTTCGTTGTCAATGTCTTGCCGTTGCTGTCCTCAAATTAGTTAAACTGATCTAAGATCACTTAAGGTGGTGACGTCACTCACTCTCACTCACGTGAGAGATTGATAGTATACATCCAGGCGCAGATCCGTGGTCTCACGAGACTAACGGATGCCACACACACACACTGTGCTTTTACAAGCTAGAATGGGCCTGGCACGTGCATTATTTTGGCTGGTGTGAAAAATGGATCGATTTTCAGTCAGAAATCGACCTCATCCAGAGGAATCAGTGGTGTCCCAGCCTGAGCCTGTCTTAATTGAGAGTGGCATGCAGAAAGAAGTAAGTGGGGATGAGGACGACAGCAGTTCATCGAAGGAGTGTGAGGGTGAAGTAGAGGAACAAGAAACGGAGCGGGATTCGGAAGAGAACATGGATGAAGCCGCTCTTGTGCGAGTGGGAATACTGTTAGCGATGTTAGCCAGCAGCCTGAGGGAGGACCCTGTCGGCCAGCATTGAAAAAGTACCCTTTGCAACAGTTTGGCAATCAGCAAAGGAGTTTTACTTGTGGCTGGTTTGACTTGTACTCCTGGCTGGAATATTCAATCACAAAAGATGCTACATTGTGCTTCGCATGCAGGCATTTCCTGTGTGGAGGACATGGGTTCCATTCTGAGTCTACCTTCACTGTCACCGGTTACCACAACCAGCGGAAAGCTACAACAGCTTTCAAAACCCACCATGTAAGTGCAGCTCATAAGTTTGCAATGGAGGCATGGGCCGAATTCAGATTGAGAAAACAAGACGGTTCAAGATTGGGAAATATGCTTGACAAAGGACATGCAAAGATTGTCCAAGAAAATCGTGAGTATATGAGAGCAGTGGTTGTGTCTCTGCGCTATACTGTGTGCCAAGGCATTGCCCAGCGAGGACACTGGGAGAATGATGGATCTGGCAATAGGGGAAACTTCGTTGAGTTGCTCAGTGTAATTGGGAAGTTTGATAAGACTGTAGCTAAAAAAATAGAGGACAATCCTGGAAATGCAAAAAATACCCATCACAATATCCAAAATGAAATTATGGGTGTTATGGCAGATATGGTCAGACGTCAGATAAGAGCAGAAATCAAGGAGGCTGGACATTTTGCCATCATGGTGGATGGAAGTAAAGACTTGAGTAAAAAGGAGCAAATATCAGTGGTGGTGCAGTATTTGAATAACGAAACAGTGCTTGAAGAATTCTTGCACTTCACTCCAGCAGAAGGGTTGGACGCAGAGTCGCTTCTTAAAAGCATTGAACAGACACTCGCCCAGTGTGTTACTGATAAGAACGCGTGTGTAGGTCAGTGTTATGACGGGGTGGCAGTGATGTCCGGGTGCAATAACGGGATACAAGAGAGGTTCAGGAAAGAGGTCCCGCAGGCATTATATATACACTGCCATGCTCACAGACCTAACCTTGTTTTAGTGGATGCTGTGAGCAATGTACCACAAGCAGGTGAGTTTTTTGAAACCGTGCAGCTGCTTTACAACTTCTCTTCAAACTCTGTTTCATGAAGAAACAGAGAGAACTGGAATCAACTGCACAGCCCATGGAGTTGAAGAAATTGTCCGATACACGCTGGGCATGGCAGCATACAGCTTTGTGGGCTATCAGGGAATCACTCCCTGCCATTCTAGCTACACTACAGGATATTATGGGTCAACCAAATGCACGGAGGAAAATGGAGGCCAGAGCTGTAAATGGACTGATTGATGAGCAGGTTGCTTTACTTCTCACTCTGTTTGAGGATTTATTCCGAGTCACCAAGTTCATGTCAGACCAGCTACAATCTCCCAGTTTGGAAATTTCATCCGCTGTGGAATTGGCTCAGTCTGTTATCGACGCACTCTCAGCAGAACGGGGAGAGGAACCATGGAGTGAAATTCAGGCAAGAGCTCGGGACCTGTGCATCAAGGCCGGTATACAGAGCAGACCACATGAAAGGAGCCAGGCCACCCCGCCACATACATGATTTTGTTGTTGAGGCCCAAACTGAACGCACACCTGTCACATCCTCTGATGACCTTTGCAAGCACTGTTTCTATCCAGTTATAGACCGACTTCTGACTGAAATGAAAAGATGGTTCTCAGTTGAGACTGGGGGTGTTCTGACTGGAGTCTCAGCATTGAGTCCCAAACACAAGTTCCTCCTAGACAAGAACTGTCTTTGGCCAAGGCCCAATACTATGGAGTGACTGAAGTGAACCTGACTGCAGAGCTACATCAGGTTTGGCGTCTGCTGGAAACAAAACAAAAGCACTGACAGTGAATGACACAGTGGAATTTCTAGCTCTAATGAGACCCTACTGTGATGCATTTATAGATTTATACAAACTAATCTGCATATCACTGACTCTGCCTGTTACATCTGCCTCATGCGAACGGAGTTTCTCTTGCCTCAGACACCTCAAAAACTACCTAAGAAATAGCAGCGGCGATGCTCGGAACAGCAACTTGGCCCTGTTGGCCATAAACAGCTGGAGGACCAAGGCACTTGACTTCCAGAAAACCATTGATGCTTTCGCCACCAATCACAACAACAGACAGATTGTGCTCCTCTGAAAACATTAATGGTGAGTGCAGAATTTTAAAAATTTAGGCCAAGACTAATGCTGATTATTATTGTTATTATTATTACTTTGTGGTGGATACCCCATAGTCCTTATGTTTCCTGCAAATCCTAAAATATTACATTTACTGCTATTAAGCCTACTGGCTTTGCTTAGACTTCCAAGCGGCGATTCCGTTGATTTTTGTTTAAATTCAATAGCCGAATTAGTTGAGGTATTGCATGTTCAGTGGATGATTTGTCCAACTCCTGGTAAAGCCTTGCATCTGTTGCTTGCCTTATTTGACTTTAATAACGGTGTATCTTTTGGCATTGCTGTCTACATAATGCGAATAGCAGTGGGTTCGTGTTGTGCTTTTCAGTTGGAAAGCACGCATTTGACGCTGATTGCGGGATTGGTGCGTGATTCACGTTGTCCGCTGTTGCTCGGATGCTCTGTTTTTTTTGTTTATGCTCCATGTAGCCCAGGTTGTCTCCAATGCCGTTGACACTGTAACAGTTCACTTCTATATTAGATCTATCAATTGCTGTTGCTTGTGAATCAACAGAGTCATCTATAGTAGGCACATAATGCTTGAAACTGACTTTTTAACGCCTCGCGTCTGGCCTTGCGAATACCTATTACCATACAGTGCATCCCTCAGCACCATCACTGAATCATTTTGCCCCTCCGTAGCACCAGCAAGAAAAAATCTCTGGCACTGCCACTGACCAGAGCATACTGATTCGACTGAGCTCGAAGCTTGCATGGAGATTTAAGCACAAGGCCAGATCAGAAAGGCAGTTACAAGCCGGATTGAGGCAGTGGGGTCCAGACCCCAGAGCGTACCAATGTGACTGAACTAGATGATTGGATTGAGATTGAAGATCAGGGCCAAATCGGAAAGTCAGTTTCAGGTCAAATCAGGGCAGCAGGGTCCAGGCGTATCGAAGTGACTGAGCCTGATGTTTAGACGTGGATTTAGGGACCAGGCCAGAGTGAAAAGGTCAGGGTGTCGGGACCCGAGGTGAGGGACGGGCTGGTTCAGATTGTTGCTCCACAAAGTTTACTTGGCTCTGCGCTGAACGCTGGGACTCTCTTGCAGACATCAGTTCAGAACGCTGTCTGCTTGCGGGCTTTATTTTCCCTGCACATTGGAAGTTCGACAATCTTCGTTTTCTGTATGGGTTCTTTTTTATGGGCATGATGTGATTTTTTCTCTTTGTACATTAGGTGTTCCACAATCTTTTTTTTATATAGGGGTTCTATGGGTTTCTGTGTTTCACAGCTGTCTCAAGGTTGTATAATGTATACATACTTTGCTAATAAACTTTGAATAATGAGCCGTGTAGAGGATGATGTAAAATAGACGCTCAATGGACACTTTATTAAGTTCACCGACTACCTAATAAGCAGCTACTGAGTGTCTT